>NW_026137764.1:1200000-1750167 GCF_019393585.1 Leptopilina boulardi | reverse complement strand
CGAAAAGTGTAGAAAAAAATTGACACCCAGATCCGAGTAGAGGAATACCCTTTTTATGACCAAAAACGCATCCCAAAACATAAAAAACTTACAAAAAAAATACAATTTTTCTTAGGCTGACGATTTTATTGCATATTCATTCACAAAATACTCCTAAAAGTGTAGAAATAAATTGACACCCAGATTTGAGTAGAGGAAGACCCTTTTTATGACCAAAAAAGCATATATATATATATATAAATTATGTAAAGAAAAAATATTTATTTTTTTAATTAGAATGTATATATAAACATAATATTATAATATAATAATTGAAAATAATCATTTTCAAATAAAATTCATCCCCACCATTTCAAATTTAATAAGAGTGACAAAGATAGAAGAGAGGCACGCCTGATTTTCACGCGACCACGTGACAAAATTGGCGCAATTTGATTTTAATTAACATTATATGAGATGTATTAAAACTTTTTTTAATATATTAAAAATTAATTTAATACAATAAAAATACTGCAAATAAAATTTTATAATTTATAAATGTCCGCGCATAAGAAAGGTCAGTCACAGAGGTAAATATTCTCAACAATAATTTTATTGAGCCAAAAAAAATTCATCCAAAAGAATTTTCTGAGTAAATCATTATGAAAATGCATTTTTTTTATCTATAGTACAAATTTTGCAATAAACAAAATTTTCTTTTTAAGTAAATTGTTGATTTATTTGAGTTTTTGTTTCACCACACATTGTAGACAACATTTCTATTTGAAAATATTTCTTGTCAAAAGAGTTAAACACTATTTGTAATTTAATGTAATAATAATTTATTACTAATAAATATAACTGTATTTATGATTGTCTATTAATTTCTGTTTTATTTACACTTTCCCTTGTCATAGAAAATGCAATTTTCAATAGTTTTTTAAATTCATTTGCTTTCTTTTTATTTTTCCGTATTTATGCTCCTTCTAAATTTCCAGAATATTTAACGATTACATTTAACAAATCTTGAATTTTTAATTTCCTTAAATATCCCCTCACAATATGCCAAGAATCTTTAATTTTAATATTTAACAGAAATTCAAATCCAATATTCAGCCAACCTCTGTGATTGACCTTTATTATGCGCGGACATTTAAACATTAACTCAACCTCGTTTGGACCTTGTTCAGTCAAGGTTCAGGGAAGTTTCGGTGCTGTCCGGGATATTTGCATAAATAATATTACAATATAATAATAAAAAATATATATTTTTTGAAAAAGACCTATAACCTTGAATTTTGAGGTTACATTTGACTTATGACCTTCAATTTTGGAAACATATGCCCTTGAATTTTTGAGGTTATGTTTGATTCATAACCTTGAATTTCATGTTATGTTCGTTTCAATATTAATATAAATAGATATATCGGTCATTCCACGTCAATTCGCCCCTGGATTTGAGGTTAAATTTAGAACTAAAATACTAATATACACTACCTTCCGAAATTGTGCGAACGCTTACACCGCGAGTCATTGAAAAACATACTCGCGCGAAAATAAAGATAACTCTGAGAGAAATTAACGTAGAGACTTTTCCCTTATAGCGTTGGAAAGCTTATTAAATTTCGAAAAAAATGATACCTATTTGAATGAGATTGCTTAAATAGGTTTAAATATATCATGTTACAAAGTTGAAAAAATAATTGTAATTTTTTGCTTATTTCCTACCTTGACTTTAACCTCTTGCATGGTCCACGAAAATCGACGAAAAAAATTGTCCTTTAACATAATTATTCCTTGAAATCTAAGATTTCCATTGATTCCAAGAACAATAAAAAAATGTTGACGGGTTTGCCAGTAATTGAAAAAAAAGGACGAGCGTGCACGAAAAAAAATTCGACCGTTAATCGCTCGATTTTCCTGTCTCGCTGCCTCTTTCGTTCGTGCGCCAGGGCCGAAACAGAGGATTTTGACTAGGCGCTTTCTGGGCACCATTAACCCCTTCACTGTTACTGACCTCTATAGAGGCAAAAATAAGTCGTGCCACCAGTGTGCATGACCGCTATAGCAGCATCTTAAAAATAAAATAGTTTTACTTAATATAATATTAATGTTAATACATATTCTTAGGTTTTTCGGGTCGCTGAATCCGAATCTGAAGTCAAATTTTCAAAATTGAAGATGGCGGATCCAATATGGCGACCGAAAAAATTTTAAATTAAACTAATCTGGCTGAAAATGTTTACTCGAGAGTTTTTGGGGTCGCTGAATCCAAATCTAAAATCAGAAATTCAAAATTTTCTAAATTCAAGATGGCGGATCCAATATGGCGACCAAAAAAATTTTAAATTTAACTAATCTGGCTGAAAATGTTTACTTGGGGGTTTTTGGGGTCGCTGAATCCAAATCTGAAATCAGAATTTCAAAATTTTCAAAATTCAAGATGGCGGAACCAATATGGCAACCAAAAAAATTTTTAATTAAACTAATTTTGATGAAAATATTTACTTGGGGGTTTTTGGGGTCGCTGAATCAGAATCTAAAGCTAGAATTTTAATATTTTCAAAATTCAAAATGTCGGATCCAATATGGCGGTTAAAAATTTTAAATTGAACTAATCTGGCTGAAAATGTTTACTCGGGAGTTTTTGGGGTCGCTGAATCCAAATCTGAAATCAGAATTTCTAAAATTTTCTAAATTCAAGATGTCGGAACCAATATGGCGACCAAAAAAATTTTAAATTGAACTAATCTGGCTGAAAATGCTCACTCTTGGATTTTTGGGGTCGCTGATTACGAATCTGATTTTACTACTTCAAAATTTAACTACAACAAGATTGCTTCTTTACATTTTTTAAGTCATTTTCAAGCCATAATTTAAAATTTTTTAATTTCAATTAATTTTTTTAATTTTGTCATTTGCCATATGTGATCCAATATTTTGAATTTTGAAAATGTGACGTCTGATTAGTAATCAGCGACCCCAAAAACCCCCGAGTATCAAATTTCAAGCCAATCCGACCAATTTTTAATTTTATCATCCGCCATATTGGATCCGCCATTTTGAAGTTTGAAAATCTGACATCGGATTCGTAATCAGCGACCCCAAAAATCCCCGAGTGAACATTTTCAGCAAGAATAGATCGATTTTAAATTTTTTTGGTCGTCATATTAGATCCGCCATTTTGGATTTTGAAAATTTTAAAAATCTGATTGCTAATTTGGATTCAGCGACCATAAAAACCCCCGAGTAACAAATTTCAAGCCAATCTGACTAATTTTTAATTTTGTCACCCGCCATATTGGATCCGCCATTTTGAATTTTGAAAATCTGACATCGGATTCATAATCAGCGACCCCAAAAACCCCCGAGTGAACATTTTCAGCAAGATTAGATCAATTTTGATTTTTTTTGTCGCCATATTGGATCCGCCATTTTGAATTTTGATAATCTGACATCGGATTCGTAATCAGCGACCCCAAAAACATACAATATGGTAATATAAGATTTAAAAAAAAAAAATTTTTTTTTGCACACTGGTGGCACGGAAACACGATTTTTGCTTCACAGCGAAGGGGTTAATTACATTATTTTTACCTTTTTGTGAACATAAATTATTTGTATAACGCGAAAGATATCATAATTGTGTTATAAGTTAATTATACAGTTATTAAAATTAAATAATTGTAATAAAACTTATATATTTCATTATTAAAATATTTCACATACACAAACATAGAGTTATCTTTATTTTCACGCGAGTATGTTTTTCAATGACTCGCGGTGTAAGCGTTCGCACAATTTCGGACGGTAGTGTATTAGGTATACAATATATATATATATATATATAGAACATGAACTTGTTCCAAATTCGTATGTATTTTCCTGTACATGAACTGGTCAGAACTTGTACAAGTTCAGTTGCTGATCCTGTACAGGAAATTGTACAAGATCTTATACAGGGATTTTCAGTAGGGTAAGACCTATATTGCACTGAGAAAACTGTTTGGTATCATCTACTGAAGTTTGGTTCTCCAAACCAAATTTTTTATTTGATATATGTGCAACTAATCCGTTTGGTTCGGGCTACTAAATTTTTTCGTTGAATCATTTTGTTCGGTCTACCAAATTTTTTGTTTTGCACAACTAACTTATTGTTTTTAAGCAAACAAAAAATTTAGTTAAATGAAAAAAATTTTGTTCTTTTCTCAACCAAATTATTTTTTGGCTCACACTTATATTTTTTATTTTTCACTTAATTTTATCACTTTTGTTATCCTCTTTTATTACCCTATGTCTACTTAAATTAATTTCTATTGCGGAAAAACCTAACACTGCAAATCAAGAACGCTGACCACTACACTAAGAATCCTAGTGACAATGTGATAATGTGTGTATAAAGTATACAGGCTGGAGAAAAACTTCCGTTCTTTTAACAAGCTTTTTTCTCTCTGTTCGATATGCATCACTACACACACTTTTTTACCGAATTTCTGAAACACATAAAAATCCCGAAAACACTTGAATAAAACTGGACGACACGAAGAGCGAAGCATGGTTAACGTGTGACATATTTACGAGAACAGCGCATGCGCAATTGAGCATTCAGACGGTTTGGTTTGGAGAACCAAATTATTCAGTTAACAGACGCAAAAGCTTGAACGAAATTTTTGGTACAGCCAACTAAATTTCTCGATTCATTGCTTCTTTCGTTACTGTTATGTCAACTAAATTTTTGTAATCTTAACTAAAAGTGCTCCACCAAATTATTTTGATAACATTACATTATTATTTTTCTTAGTGTGTACTTAACATGTTAAAAACATACGTCTTAGGCTGGTTACTCTTGATGTAGAATCAACCATATAGAAAGCGGTGAAATTTTTTTATAATATAGAGATATATAAATAAGAATATAGAATCGCAATATCTAAAAAAAAAATAATGGCTTTACTTTTTTAAAAGGACACTCATTCTATATATATATATATATATATATTATACAAAAAAATTTCCAATTATATGTATTTTCTATTCGTTTTTATAAAGAATTTTCAAAAGAAGTTATTAATGTATTATTGTTTGATTTTATACCTATTTAAATTACAAAAATATAAAATCGTTATAAGAATGTTACTTTCGATAGAATATTTTTTTCAAGTGCGTAATTTATTATTCTGCTTTTAATCTTATTTTTTTATTATTTTCATTTTTAATTTACTTTTGATACATTTAATATATTGATTATTTTTTGAACTAGATTAGTGTTTCTATTAATTTTTTTCTTTTAATGTTTATTTTTATTTGAATAATAAAATAAACTAGGTATATTCAAATTAATATAATTTCTGTATTTTAAATAAATACCGTTCAATATAATAATAATAATAAAAAAGAAAATTTTTGGAGTTGAAAAGGTTGCAGTGTAAGTTTAGTGCAAGATTGCAAAATAAAATTATCGAAAGATTGCTCAGTAAGGTTGCACGGCAAGCTTGTAGCAAGGTTGGTGTAAGATTGCCAAATAACCTTGATTTGAACCTTAAAATTTTTTTAAAAAAATGTTTCATCCAATTTATAATATAATAATAATATAATATATAATAATAATTTATAAAATTTATATAATAAAATTATATAAACATTTTTAAAAAAATTTTAAGGTTCAAAGCAAGGTTATTTGGTAACCTTGCACGAACCTTGTTACAAGCTTACCGTGCAAGCTTACTGAGCAATCTTGCGATAGTAATATTGTGCAATCTTGCAGTAACCTTACACTGCAATCTTTCGCTAAGCTTACCATGCAACCTTGGGTTCTAAAAGAAGTCGACTTTTATAGAATCCTGTTCGGAGTTAAAATCTAACTACCTTTTTTTACGAACAAATAATTTTGTATATAATGTTAGTAACTTTAGTTTTTATTGATTTTTGAATATAGAAATAAGTTGAAAATTGCTTGATAAATATATATTATATTAATTTTATTTATTAATTATTTTTTTTAAAAAAGCCAAAAAAAAATTGTTTTTCAAAATAAAATATATATTTGCTCAGAGTAGGTAGTGGTATAAGCGAGGGAAGAACGTATAAATCATATCGATCCTAAGGAAATTTTATTGAAAGGATGTACCCGAATGAAAGTATATATATGTATATACACATACGTATAGAAATGAGAAGAAGAGAAGAAAGATTTCTTTTGCAGCTTATGCTCGTGCCATCAAAACGTCTAAGTTGTCAGAACTTTAATTCCAACGTCCTTCTACTTTCTTCCCTCTTTCCTTCAATGTCTAGGCGACTCCTGCGTCTGGAATTTATCACTCTACACTTTTCTGAAGACTTTCTTCCAGTCACTCTTATAAAGTCTAAATGATCCTGTGCGTATCAAGAATACGAAATGAAGTCTCGCTGGAATTTAAGGGCAATGACATGAAAAACTCAAGTATATATATATATATGTATTTAAAAAAAAGAGCCGCCATTCTATCACAATTTATTCATTAAAAGCAAAATTATCGACCTGACAATCGGATGATAAAAAAAGTCAATTAAAATATTTGATACTCTCTACTCTCTAAAATTTTAATTAGTTAAAGGCAACTAATGAAAAATAACTAATTATTAGCCAAAAAATAACAGAAAAATAATCAAATTTCACTGTAATTGAATTAATATCTGATAGAAGTTTCGTTAAAATTTAAGTTATTTTTACGTAACTTAAAAATGAATTTAACTGATAATTAGTTATCTGTGTTTGACGGTATTATCTACTGGATTTGTTTGCCAAAAAAAAATTTCAATTGTTCTATTGATTTTTAGTCAAACTGCGTGTTGAAATTTATTGTATCAACTGTCTGACTAAAATGGCATAATATCCCTTAAAAGTTTTAAGGTCTATTCCTACAGTAGTTTCATTTTGTTTGAATCAGACAAACTTTAACTTTTTACTATCAATTAGCATAATGTTAAAATATTTTTTAACGATTAAAAGATTCATGATAATTATTTTCCAGTAGTTCAGTCAAACGGAATTTAAATTCATAATTATGAATCGTACTGGCGAAATTTCAATATATATCTTTTGGCTTTAATTTTATATTCTTCCAATTTTCAGTAGTAGTACACAATTTTGGTCAGACAATCATCAATTTCGTCATTTCTATTGTTTGACTAAAATATTTTTTTCTTCTTTTAAATTGTTTATTATATATTTTTACAAGTTTTTGACTTTAGTCGCAGACTTTATCAAAATTTACGGTAAAAATTTTAAATAATATATTTAAAAAGTTTTAGTTTTATATTCTGATAATTCTGTTTTTCATTTAGTATAGTTTATTTGGTTTAAGTCAGTCAAAAAAAAAAAGTTGTAAAATTTTATTTTATAACAATATAAATTTTAAAAATTTATTATTTTTGCCTTAAATATATGCCATATTCTTTGTCAATGAAAATAGAGGCTAAATTATATTATAACTTTAACTTCTAAGAGGTCTTTAGGGAAATAATTTCGACTCTATTGAATAATATTTGAATATTTGAATCGTTTGATGATTATTTCTAGAAACAGAATTGCAAATCAACGTCAAACGACATTGAAATTTTCTTTAACGTGCTTTTCAAGAATGTATTAAACCGTTTCTTAATTGCGCAAACATGTTTTGGGAAATTTACTTTCCTTGAATACAAATTTTTTTACTAAAAAAAAAAAAAAAAAATTTAACTTCTAGTTTTATAATTTAAATTATTATTTACTATAAAACTAAAAGTTTATCAAATTCTTCATAAAAAAATCTAAAAAAATAATATAACAGAAATACCTATATATATATATATTTTTTTTTATCACAATTTCACTTTTCCCAGAATTTACGTGGAAATTCTTCTTTGTCTCAATTTGTCAACGTCGAGAATCCATAGTTCGCCTTGAACTCCATGAAAAAAATGGAGAATAAAGAAGGAAAAATGAGATTTTTCTACATCTTTCCTCTTTTAAGTTACACAATCACATCCTTATCATTTAAGTGTTTATTCTCTACTCAAAAAAATTTGTAGATGTATTTTATCACTTTTCAAAAAAAAAAAAAAAAAAAAAATGAAGAAAAAAAAAGCTATTTTAAAACTTGACAAGAAAATTTATCTTTGTTATTTATTTTGTTAAAATGTAACATATATATGTATATATAATATGTGAAAAAATAATAAAATTCATTCATCTGTTTTTTTCAATCACTTGTTTTTCCTACACATACAAATCCATTCATCATATAAAATTGATGGCAAACAAATCCAGTTCGCAACTTCTGTAAATACTCAAAAATCATAAACATTTCGTTAAAATGGAAAAATTCGACTTTTTTCATTCTAATATATTTTTTGCATTTAAAAAATATTTCAGTTTTATAAATAAAACATGTATATATATATATATATATATATACAATTTTAAATTGAAAAACTTTTTAATTCAATTGTATAAAATAAAGTTTTGGAAAAATAAATTTTATTTAAATTTTTCAAATTTCAACTTTTCTTTTCTTTTTTTACACACGTATTTTTTATTATTACCTTTTGTATCTTTTCGTTACATTTCTTTTTATCATATCGTTCGTAGCATGCAACATGGAAATTTTGCCCAAAAACTTTTGTTAAGAAGTATATATGTCTTACATTGACAGAGCCCAGAGAAGAAAGTTGAAACTTTATTTCAAAAGTGCACCCGCAAAATATTGTATTTTATATAACTTTATTATTCTGTCTCTGATATATATTGAGTAGAAATAATCGAGAAAGAAAAAGAATATTTAAAAATTTAAGAAAATTCCTTATCGAATTATTATTTTTAAAACAACTGATCGCGTAATATATGTTATTTTTGCATATATGAAATTTAATATATTTATTTTTAAAAAATTCATTTTTGAGAATTTTATATAATTATATATATATATATATATATATATTAAATTAAAAAAATTTCTTTATTGTAATTTGACGGACACACTAAACGAATATAAAAGGAAAAAAACTTCTTTTTCTCTCTCTTTTTTTTTCCTTAAAAATACCATAACTAAATCTGGATTTTCTCATTACGGATGCTTACGAAGCAGAAAAACTTATATAAATCGGTATCTCCGGTGCTAACTTTCAACGTTTCCTCTCCATGTCGCGCCACAGGAAGAAGTCCTCTTAAAATGCTGCTTTTTGGAGAAGTTTACTCCCCTGTAATCCGTTTAAACGTCGTCTGGAAATAGCTTTTATACTTTATTTTTGAAGACAAGTTTAAAGCTGCGCACTCGCAAGTCCTTAAATTGCCAGGTTTTTGGGGAAAAAAAAAAAAGTTACTCGCCTGTGTGCAATACATTGTCTTTATTACTGACAATACCGACAATGAGTTTATGTCGACTGCGATTTACCGACTGCAGTTTGTTTGCCATTTCGTACGTGCAAATTCAACTTTGCCGGATGTAAATATTGATTTACTCTAATTATTCACCGATAATTAAAATATAATTATAAATTTTTAATTTAAAAAAATAAATTTTGTAAATAAAATTAAAAAATATATATTTTTAATTAAATAATAAAATTAAATAAATAAGAATAAAAAAAATTATTATTTTGTGTTTGTTAATTGAAATATTAACAAAAAAATTACAATTAATTAATTAGGAAAATTAAAATCGATAATTATAGCAAACAAAATTAAAAAATAAAAAACTATATTTAATAAAGTGAATTTGAATTTATACATTGCATATACTCGAAATCATTATCAATTTTAATTAGAGGTAAAAATACTTTCAACGTTATTTTTTAATTGAAGTAGAATTAATAATTGATAGTATTACGCAAAAAAAAAAAATTACAGCTTAAATACCTTTTTTTTATCGATAAGGCGCATCTGGGTCAACGCAGCAGGGGTTGAACTTCTGAAAAGCTCAACTTTCTCGTATTATTGATCGATTGGTGGTTTGACTTTTTTAATACATACCTTTTGGTCTTTTTTTCTACTATTTTCTTTTTTTTTCACTTTTTTACAGTTTCAGAGGACTTTATAGAAATCGTAAAAAAAAAAATGTATGTACCAACACTTATTATGTCACCATGCTTTCAATTTTATAAGATTTATTTATTTATTTTTTTTTTTGAAAGAAAATATTTAAAATATGAGACAGATATAAATGAAAATATAAAAAGCAAATAACAAAATTATTATATAAAATATATATTGAATAATTGAATAATAATTGAATTTGATGCGTTAGATCATTAAGTTTGAAAATTCTCGTTTAAGGCAAAAAATTATACCATAATTTAGTTAAAAAGCGAAAAAATAGTTTATTTTTTTGTTTTAATTACAAAGTGAAATATTTTAAACATTTTTAGTTGTTTAACATAAAAAAATAGAAAATTTATTTGGTAAATACAATGAAAAAAGGTATATGAAAAAAGAAAAATAAAGTTAAACAATTTGCATATATCAATTTTTATTATTTAATTATTTTTTATGTAAATAAAATAAATTTTCAGAATTTTTAGAAATCATAAAATAAAAAGAAAACAATACACATTTTGTTTAACGAATAAAACTTTTCGAGTTTCAATAAAATTTTTTTTTTCGAATTTATATATAGTCTATATGAATGACAATGTCTCTGTAAAATTTATATTCTTCAAATCCCTCAGCAATACCTATCCACAACGATTTGAATTTATTCAGTTTACTATGTTAGGTTTTATATATATATATATATATATATATATATATATATATATATATATATATATATATTGTAAAAAATAAATTTTATTCGACTTTCAAAATTTAAATACAACAGACAAATTGAAACTAATTTATAAAACAGACGAAAATCCAAAAGTATAAATTAATTTCTCTTGATGCTTTAATTCGAGAGTATTTATTTAAAGTATTTGATTTAATTAACAATTTAAAACTGTAATTAAAATAAAATGTTTTAATTTATTGCTAAGTTTTATATATATACCAATATAAATAAAAGAGAGAAAATCTGTGTACCATGATTTGTCATTTACATTGCGAATGTTCTTATTGGGTTTCTGGAAGCCATGGTGAACTTTAATTTAGGAAAAACGTACTTGGTCCATACGGGTGAATGAGGGAGTTTGAGGAGGCAAAATTATTTGTTTTGGCGCTCTAGATTTATACGTATATATATATATATATATACGTATATATATATATGTGTGTGTGAAATTAAAAAAAAGTTACAATTATTACTTTTTCAAAATTTTTAAGTGGAAAAATAATAATAAAAATAAAATTCATAATCAAAAAAAGAGAATCTTATTTTAAAAGAGGAAATATGTCTTATTTTAAGATACAACATTTTTGAAAAAGTTCAAATTGAATTTCTGAATAGTGTAAAAACTGATTATCAAGCAATTTTGGCGAGCCCAATATGGCGGAAAAATTAAAAGTTGATTCGATTCGTTCAAAATTTAGGACTCGGGGGTTTTTTGGGTCACTAAATCCAAATTTGATGTCAGATTTTAAAAATTTTAAATGGTGGACCCAATATGGCCACTTAACATAGTGGAAAAAATTTAAAATTTATTCGATTCGTTCAAAATTCGGTACTTAGGGTTTTTTTATGAAAATCAAGTCAATTTTTAAAATTTGGACACCATATTGAGTCCGCCATTTTGAATTTTTTAATTCTGACCTCAAATTCGGATTCAGCAACCCCAAAAACTTTAGTATACACTCAATTCTAATTATGTTTAGTATTTGTTTTCTAATGTGGACATATATGTCCAAAATCACAAAGGTGGCACGACTTTTTTTGGACATATATGGGTCATCAACAGTCAAGTGGTTAACTGTGATATATAAAAAAATAAAAAGAAAAAAAAGTGATAAAAATTATCCAAGAAAATCTCGTTTTTTAAATAAAAGAAAAAAAATTTAGAAAAACCAAGCAACTGACAATCAGTAGATTGTATGGGATCTTTGTCGAAATAGTTTTATGATGCATTCTTCGTTCAATTACAGCCATAAAGAAATAAATACACACACGTCTAGTTTGTCAACCTTCCTACTATACGTTAGTTCCTCCCTAAAAGAGAGACTACTGGAGCCGTAGCGCCAACCAGTCTAGCCAAATAAAAGTTGTGGAAGTCATCCACTCTACTTATATCTCTATATAGGTATAGGATAATTCTTATATAAAATTTTCGTCTACCAAAATATTTAATATTTCCTTAGCTTAAGGCTCAACTTTTAATTTATTAAGGAGAATTTTTTTTCTCCACTTCCTCTCGAGAATAATTTTTCGTTTTCATTTTATTTCGAATGTGCCTATAAATTTATTATATTATTTGATTTAAAGTAAAATTTTAACAAATGTTTAAAAAATAATTTTTTATACCTAATTAATATTAAATAAAAAATTATTTTACATACAATGAAAAAGCATCAGATTATTTTCGTATTTTCCTATCGTGACACACATGCAAGATATGTTTTTTTTCGAAATATTTTTTTTTTTTCTCTAACATATAGTCGAGTTTTATATATTATGTACATATATTCACAATTTTTCTCTTGTATTTCATTTTTATATATTTTATTTTCCTTCTAGAAAAGCTCATACATTGGTATTTATGTATTGGACTGTATGAAAATCCCAAAGCTCTTTTTCTGCTAGGATGATTGCAACACAAATCGGGGGCTTTTCACATGAAAAAACTAAAAAATTGTCATATGTACTTTTTAAAAAATATAATGATAGAAAGGGACTTTTATGAAATTACGAAATCTTCTTTTATAATGGATAAAAAAACCAAGCTGTTTTTTTAAAAATACAAAATGTTTTTTTTTTAATTTATAATATATTATACCTATATCTTTTTATATTAAAAAAAAATCGCCATCGCTATTTCAAGAATCAAATAAAAACCTCAAAATTTAGACCAAATGTCATAATTCAAGAGGTGGATATAACCTCAAAAATTAGGTTAAAGCTTAAACGGCGAACATAACCTCAAAATTTAGGTCAAATTCACAGGTGAACGTATGTGTATCTTCAAATCTATTTAAATAGAGAGTTTGACGCGAATTCCAATATTAAATTATTTCAAAATGAATGAAAATGCTTTTTAAAATACGTGGAAGGTTTTTTCTTTTAATAATAACATTTAAGAGAATAATTCTCTTGTATTCTTTCAATTATTGAAGATTTATCAAAAAAATCATTGGTACTTTTACATCAGGGACTGGGAAATGCCTCGACTATATCAAAAGCATCATGTCTTTATACATCAAGAGTGATTAGTGTCCACCCTCATCGAAAAGTACAATGTAGAAATGAACGCGCAGAAAGTGGATACTTGAGATATTTTAACGCCTGTCCTCGAGGCTGTAAAGCAAGTTCACTTGCGTTCATCGGAAACTGTCTCGACGTCGATCAACGATCACGTTAAGCACTTATCGAAAAATTCAAGTGCTTCTCTACAAAAAAGCTCTAGGTGTATATATATATATATATGAGGCATTTTACGTGTAATGTCCTGAGTTAAAAAATTGATTTCTTGAAAAGAAGTGAAACTTGGGGAAATTGTTGTCCTACCTGATAGTAAAATATCCCAAAAAATTTTTTTGACTTTTTGCAAATTTTGGGGGAGATAGAGGGGGGTCAATTTTATCAATTTTCCCTCACACCGCTTACTATTTAAATTTTTTATGTCTATAAATGCAATTTAAAAAAGTTTGGCTAGTAAGTTTTCTGAAGGTTTATTCATGCTCTTTCCAGTGGTGAATTTCGGTTTTTAAAATTTTTGAATTTTGACCTTGATTTTCTATAATTAATCATAAATTTGCTATTTTCACTAAAATCGATGCGTCAGTACATCAGTACTACATCAGTACTACATCAGTACTACATCAGTACTACATCAGTACTACATCAGTACTACATCAGTACTACATCAGTACTACATCAGTACTACATCAGTACTACATCAGTACTACATCAGTACTACATCAGTACTACATCAGTACTACATCAGTACTACATCAGTACTACATCAGTACTACATCAGTACTACATCAGTACTACATCAGTACTACATCAGTACTACATCAGTACTACATCAGTACTACATCAGTACTACATCAGTACTACATCAGTACTACATCAGTACTACATCAGTACTACATCAGTACTACATCAGTACTACATCAGTACTACATCAGTACTACATCAGTACTACATCAGTACTACATCAGTACTACATCAGTACTACATCAGTACTACATCAGTACTACATCAGTACTACATCAGTACTACATCAGTACTACATCAGTACTACATCAGTACTACATCAGTACTACATCAGTACTACATCAGTACTACATCAGTACTACATCAGTACTACATCAGTACTACATCAGTACTACATCAGTACTACATCAGTACTACATCAGTACTACATCAGTACTACATCAGTACTACATCAGTACTACATCAGTACTACATCAGTACTACATCAGTACTACATCAGTACTACATCAGTACTACATCAGTACTACATCAGTACTACATCAGTACTACATCAGTACTACATCAGTACTACATCAGTACTACATCAGTACTACATCAGTACTACATCAGTACTACATCAGTACTACATCAGTACTACATCAGTACTACATCAGTACTACATCAGTACTACATCAGTACTACATCAGTACTACATCAGTACTACATCAGTACTACATCAGTAATTCTAAACCTATGCCTGGAAAGTTACATGACTTTATGTAGCAAAGTTTTAAACAATTATTTTTATTTGAGGTATATATATATAAATATAAATTTCGTTGCTTATTTTATCAGGGAAAGTTAATATTAATATATAGTATTCAATTTGCCCAGGACCTGAGAGAGCATATATATATTGCCGGTTGTGAAGATCTCGTAAAATACATAGTGTGGTGGCCGACCAGGTTTCGCCCTGAAACAGGGGCGCAAACTCGTTGTGACGATAGGGGTGGTTTAGGGACGAGGCTGACATTGCACCAAGTCCTTTACGCGAAACGATACTCGGCAGTACGTTTCCACCACCCATGCACGTAGTACGTACGCAGGCACGTGAGTTTTGGCGTATCAACCATCAATTTGCCACATTACCCCCCACCCCCTCTTCTCCCATTCCGGCAACGACTTACATAAAAATACAATTTAACTGTATTTTGCATATATATTTAAATATTTTATTGGCATAATTTTTTAACAAAAAAAATAACTCAAGATAAAAAAAAAATAAAAATATTTTTTCAATTTGTAAAAAAAGAAATGCTTACAATGAATGTAATTATAAACAAAGAATAGATAATAATGGAAATCAAGTAGCATCAATTTTTTTGCATCATGTTGCGATTAATTAACTTTTATACTAACACGGATCAACCGGTCGAATTCTGAAACGCGTCGCGTGATTATGATAAAGTTCAAAATGAAGTTAGATCTATTGATTTTATTCATCAAGAAATCACTTGGATTTATATTTTATTTTCCATTGGAAGTAATCGCAATTTTTTATTCTCACTGAGGCATTCGATTTTTACTACAAAATTGTAAGTATAATGAAAATTTAAAACTTTGTTTCTTTTTTTTATATATATTTTCATTCACTAACGAAAATATTTTCTATTATGAGTTTTGTTTTCAATATATCGTATAAGTAATTAATTAATTGTTTAATTAATATTTATTAGTTTTTTTACAATAATTGTGGAAATTGAAGAAAAAGAAAATTGTCTTGTTAAATCAACAAGTCGTTTAATAATAGAGGTTTGGTATAGTAAGTTTAATAAGATAAATTGTAAAATTTACTAAAAACTTGTATAATTTAATATGAAAATTTTGTTTATATATTTAACAGACTATTGTTATGTCATATTTACAATTGAAATTTAAAGCTCTATTGGAAATTTTTATTTTTTCAAACGATTGAATAATTTAAGAATTGTAAATTTCAGTAATATAATATTAAGTTATTAAAAATAAATAATAAAGTAACAAAATAATTATATAAATTAATTCCTCTGAATTTGAATTGTGTTGTAAAAAGTTCTTTACTAATTTCAATTAGTGGAAATTTTTAATAAATTTAAATTAGAGGATGACTTTCCGCTAATTCAGATTTAAATTCAATTTAACCAATATTTAATTATTTGTTCTCTAAATCTGAGTTAGTAAAAATTTTAACTAATTTGAAATAGTGACTGAATTTTTGTTATGAATTAGTTAAATTTTACTAATTTAGTAAGAAAATTTTTGCTAATTTAATAATAACTTTTTTTTATTTGTAACAAAATATTTAGCCCATAGTCAAAAAGACTATTAACTATTAAAGTTTATTAATACATTATTTAGTTCGAAATTAATAACAACATTGAAATAAAAGATCTGTATTATAAAATAACAATGATAAATTAACAAATTTAACAAATTCTTAGCAAACATTTAGTCACTAATTTAAACTAATTAAAATTGTATATATTAATTCAGATTTAAAGTATAGTGAAGTTTATTATTTAATTAAATTAATTAATTTATTAAGTATTATTAATATTATTATTACTAATTATTATATCCTATTCAGTTTTAATGTCATAAAATAATAATTGAATTATTTTTTCTCTGAGATAATTCTTGATAGGTGTTAAAATTGTTTAAAAAAGGTTTTTACGATTGACGTGAAATATATAAAAAAAAAAATGCTTTTACGACGGTTGAACAAACTTGAGAAAGTGGCCAATGAAAATATATATATATAGTTACCAGAGCAATTAGTAAAATATGGTTCAGACATTTATTGGCTGTAGCAACCAATTGTTTCGTTTTACTGAACGTTCGCAACAGTTCGCAGCTTGACTGATCCAACCAATTAATTGATTGTCAACCGCAATAGTTTCTGAGGACCGATTTCTTGCTATAGTTACATAAATCCTTAACATCACAATCAAAATTTGAAAATTACTTGAATACCCAAGTAGAAATATCCGTAGCTCGCCGTAATTAAACACCGGCATGGTACTGATCCAATACTGGCTGTCGGTATTGACTTTCAGTACTGGCAGTGTACTGACTAATACACTGAATCAGTACTATGTCGGAGGTAAAAAAATATTAAAACCAGTACTGGCAGTACACTGTCATTCACACCGAATCAGTACTATGTAGGTGATAAAAAACATTAAATGAAAAAGTCTTTAAATTATTTCAATAGGTAGAAAACGATGATTTTTTATTTAAAAAAATGTATATTAATTTCTTTCGAATACTTTCCCTCAAAATTTTGGATGTAATTGTAATGTATTATTATATACCTATATAAAATATATTTATGTTTTTTTAGTTATTTTAGTACTCATTGAAATATGTGCATTAAGTTATTTATCATGCATACAATAACAATAAGTTGAGAATTTTTTTCTAATAGTTTTAAAAATAAAGCAAATGTAATTTTTTCACTGTAATTTTTAAATATTATTAATAATTAAATATTAAATTTAAAAAATTTTTCACCATTCATATTTTACAGTCGTCTTTTATTAACTTATTTTTAATTATGTAATTCATCAATCATTTTTGTCTGTTTTAATATTATTTACGGTAAAAATAATTTATTAAAAATATTTAACTGAAATT
This sequence comes from Leptopilina boulardi, assembly GCF_019393585.1. Lineage (NCBI taxonomy): Eukaryota > Metazoa > Arthropoda > Insecta > Hymenoptera > Figitidae > Leptopilina > Leptopilina boulardi. Next base: position 1,732,492 of record NW_026137764.1, on the reverse strand, counting down.
GATATCCAGTTTTATTTCATTAAATCTTTGTAAAAATTGAAAAAATTTTGTGAGTTTAAAAAATTTAAGAATAAATTCATTTTATTTTCGTGATCAATAGATAATACAAACTTTGAAATCAAAACTTTTGTATTAGGTGAACTACTTCAAGTCAGCACTTCAAGCCAGCGCGGCTGTGCGGTATGCGTATCTGACTTGCGTTCTAAGGGTTTAGGGTTCGATCCCCCATGCGTGCGAGATTTTTCGTTCTTAGTTTTAAGTGTTATAAGTACAATATTTGTTCATGTGTAATATCAATTATTAAATAATTATTAAATTAAGTATAAGTGCAAAGTAAAAAAAATTAAATATTATGAATTTAAAAAAATAAAAAAATTTACAACACAAATTATTTTTTGTAAAATAATTTATTAAAAATAAAATAATTTAATTAATATAAATGATCATTATTATTTTAATTATTTATTGTTAATAATATTTTATATATTCTAAATAACATTAACTATTATTGGCTTCACATTACCTGTTCGTGGTAAAAATGGGAGTAATAAGCTAATAAGGATGAAATTTGCATTGGAAAGCGTGCTTTAGCATTTTGTAAAAAAGTGAGATTTTAAGTCCGGATGAGTACTTTGCCAGTATTATGCCAGTATTATTCTAGTACTACGTTAGTACTGGTGAGCGGGACAAAATCAGTACTGGACAGCGTTACCAGCCAGGGTTGGTCCACTACTGGCCCAGTACGGCAGTCAGTACCGTTATACTGACTGGCAGTGTTGGGTCAGTACTATGCCAGTGGCACATTTCTACTTGGGTATATATAATTATTTTTTCATTATTTAGTTTTGAAGCAGTTTACAATTTACTTTACTTACTCCCTAAATTTAAATTAGTGAAAATTTCTACTAATTTTTAGTCATTTTTTTTACTAAAACTTTAGTAAAAAAAAAATTCTTTTTAAAATAAATAAATAAAAATAAAATTTGTTTTTAAAAAAATGTTTTTTTTTATTTCAATATAATTTTTATGTAAAGTCATTCATTAAATTTTTTGTAAAAGATTTACAGAAAGATTATACATAAATATATATATATATTTGAAAAGTTTTGCAATTCTTTTATCCAGCAGGGATGAAAAAAATGATTTCTTCTTAAAATTTGCACAGCCAAGATTACGTGACAAAACACGATATAATAATTATCTCGACAAACATAAATCTTTTAAACGCAATATAGAAGGATTCTTTTCATATATGTATAGAGATTTTACGCAATTGAAATATGCAGCGAGAAAACAAAAATTTTATATTTCTTTTCACAACTATGTAAACTTATACTAATGATGGTAATAAAAATTAATCTCGCCATTAAAAAGTAATGAAATATAAAGAAAATATTAAGAGATTAATAAATGAGAGCAGAGATTTTTTGCAGCAACCTATTGACGAATATATATATTTCAATGCAATTTATTTATTTGTATGTATATTTTTTTGATTTTTGAAGCTATAATCCTATGAAAACAAATAGTAAAAAAAATGTACATCTTTGCGGGATAAAATAAGTTTGTACGTTGACAAAGGTGAGGAAAGAAAGCGGATAAAGATAAAGAATTTTGTCTGAATATTTCGAGATTGTAATATCGCATTTCTTATATTTGTATTTTAAATCGCATATTTCTATTGAGCAGTCAATAAAATTTGTCAAAAAAAAAAAATAATAATAATTAATAAAATTTTAAATCCTACAAAGAAAGACATGAAAAATATTTTATCTTTTCCATTGAATACCGAAAACAATTTATTATCTAAAAATTAATCATTTATCCTAATTTTGAATAATTTAATTTAAATTTATTCTTAAATTTAGTATATGCCGAGGGGGAATTTACTAGTAAAAATTGTATACACTTGACTACAACTACACATATTACCATTATTACCTTAGTATTATACTTTTTACAAGTATTACATACTACTATACCAAAATATTACTGTATTACAAAGTATTACACATATATTACTGAGTATTACCCTTTATTACAAAAAATATTACAGGTCAAATAGCACTTTCTTATATGTATAGAACTTTCAATAAAATTACTTAAAATTATTATTTAAGAGTAAAACTTTAAAATAAGAAATAGAGAAATAATTTAATATTTTTAAATATTAGGGTAAGTGCATCAATTACGACGAGAGCATCAATTACGGCGCGTTCATAAAAAATAACTATTATCACTATTATATTTAATATAACTGTTGCAAAATGATTAAAAAAAATTATTTTAATCTTTTTTTGATACAATTATTAATGAAGATGCACATTTAAACAATTATTAATTAAATTATTTGAGATCAAATTTTTTCCCTCGCAGTAATTGAAACATTTTTAATACTTCCATTGGCTCCAATTTCGACGGGCAAAGTATCTTCAAAGTACACGTAATTTTGGTCACCGAAACTGATACAAACGCGCCGCAATATGAAATTACGGTATTAGTTTTAATTTCTCATATTTGTTTAAATAATCGATTTTTATAAAGTTAAACATTTTTTTTAACATCTAAATAACATAACCTTTTAGTTTAATAAGTCTTAAATTGAGTTTATACAATAGAAATGTCGAATTTTTTATTTCAAAGGTGTTTTAACTTAAATCGCGCCGCAATTACTGCATTTACCCTACTTATAAAAGAAAATAATAAATTTCTCTTTTTTAAAACGTAAATAACTATTATTTCAAATGTTTTGAACTTTCTTTTAAAGAACAGGATAAATATAACTTATATAACTCCCGCGCTACATTTGAACAAGTGTTTAAAATTTTTACTTATATTAACATTTTTTGGTTTAATTTTCTTTAAATTTTTTAAAGTATTACACTATAATACCACAATATTACAAGTATTACACAATATTACATGGTATTACACAATAATATACACAGTAAAAACAAAGTCTTAAACCGTTTACACCTTAAATTAAGCCCATATATTTTGCATAAGTCTGTCCTTTTTTAATTGGTCTGACTCCGTTTACACCTTAAGAGCATTTGAACCTTCGTGACGTCACAAATCATGGCGCATGACACGCAAACTTCTCAGGTATGTGAAAAGCACAATTTTGAATATTTTTTAAAAAAACCTTTTGGAAAATGTTCAGAATAACATAGACTCTGTCTGTTATGTGCGGAAAATTCGAAATTTTGCGTTTAAAACGTTTTTTAAACAATGTTAAGGTCACAAATCATGGCGCATGACACGCAAACTTCTCAGGTATGTGAAAAACACAATTTTGAATATTTTTTAAAAAAACCTTTTGGAAAATGTTCAGAATAACATAGACTCTGTCTGTTATGTGCGGAAAATTCAAAATTTTGCGTATAAAACGTTTTTTAAACAATGTTTAAGTTGGTTATCACAAGTAAGGAAAAAAACACGAATTGCTTATATGTAGGCATTGTTTAAAAAACGTTTTAAACGCAAAATTTTGAATTTTTCGCACATAACAGACATAGTCTATGTTTCTCTAAACATTTTCCAAAAGGTTTTTTTAAAAAATATTCAAAATTGTGTTTTTCACATACCTGAGAAGTTTGCGTGTCATGCGCCATGATTTGTGACCTTAACATTGTTTAAAAAACGTTTTAAACGCAAAATTTTGAATTTTCCGCACATAACAGACAGAGTCTATGTTATTCTGAACATTTTCCAAAAGGTTTTTTTAAAAAATATTCAAAATTGTGCTTTTCACATACCTGAGAAGTTTGCGTGTCATGCGCCATGATTTGTGACGTCACGAAGGTTCAAATGCTCTTAAATTCAGCCTCAAAAATAGGCTGAAATCAAGATTTCTTTTTTAGTGTGTACTTATTATTACAAGACATTACAAAATATTACAGATATTACATCTATTACCGAGTATTACCAGGCAAGTGTACACTTGACTACCAGAGTAAATTCCCTCTCGGTATATGTCATATTCTCAAAATAAAAAAAATATATTCCAAATTTAAGAATATATTTCATAAATATTAACTATGTTTTTTAAATTAGAATATATTCAACTTAATTTAAAAGTAGAATATATTAAATTTAAGAATAAATTGCATTTAGATATTTTTAAATAAGTGCATAAATATAAATTAAAAAAAAATTTTCTTCATCTTTTTTTTTTTATTAGCTCTTTTATAAAGTTTAATAGTAACAGTGGGAATTTTTTGACTTTTGATCATTTTTTTTTTTATATTCTAAAGATAAAAAGGGACATTATTCACTTTAGCCTGCGAAGAAGAGTGAAAAAGAATTTTGGTCTGAAAAGAACCGTTTTCAACTTTTACGTATCGAGTCACTATCGAGGATTTGAAATTGCTATGGTTATTGGAGGGTCATGTAATGTTCATCATTAAATTTATAGGGAAAGCCCATCATATTTCGTATCGCATATATATATAGAGAGAGCAAAGTAAAATTTTTATACCAACATTTTTTATCTAAGGTATAATCCCTAATATTGTATATTTATATGACAATACTAACAACTTTGATTTATGTAATATATTATCTTTACTTTTTCATTCATTTTTTTTTATTTTTTATTTAAAAAAAATATATTTAAAAATTTTTTGTTTCTCGAATTTATAATTATTTGTCTATATTTACCTATAGTTTATTTATTTGATTTTTTAAAAAATCGACATTCTCTTTTATATTCTCTTTTATATTTACAGTTTTATAATATTCTCGTTACGAAAAACAGAGATAGAAAATATTTTATAACAATTTCAATACATGAATTCCAATTTAATTGTAATATACGTGAAGTATTTTCAATCATCAATAATTATACAAAATTTATTATTTTTAAATGTTCTTCATATGAGAGAGTTTAATTAATATATTCTTTTTTTCAATATTCATTTATCATTGCGATAAGTATTTTTATTTAATTTTTTTTTTTTTAAACAATTTTTAGTAGATTAAGGAAGGTCACGTAGAGAGAGAGAGAGAGAGAGAGAGAGAGAGAGAGAGAGAGAGTTTTGATATTGAGATGCTCGGAAAGCATGCAAACTGAATCGTTTATATACAGTTTATAGTGTCTGGAATGCAAAAAATTTTTCTGAATTTATATAAACTTTTTTAAATTCTCGACCATTTAATGTATTAAGTATCAGTCTGATTACACGGTTCACTTAAAGCGCTATTAAAGCGTATTAAATTCTACATCCAACGAGCCCTATTTGAATAGATTTTGTAAAAAATTAACTGAATTATTGTAGTTTTTCTCTTTACATCTCTAGTAGCTGATTCAAGAACATTATAGTTTTCTTTTCTTTTTCATTCTTAATTGTTTGTGTATAGTATTTGTTAAGTTCTGACAGTTTTTATTTCATGTTAGTCATGCTAACAATAAGTTTTTTCAACAAATATTAATTTTACAAATGAACTGTAAACAAACACGATTGGATAAAAATACTCCAAGTTATGAAGGTTTTACTAATTTTTATTTTTTGTTATTTTATTTTTTTTTAATTATCTTCTTGTACATGTTCATTTATGCACGGAAAAAAACAAAAAGTAATTTTTACTACTTTCATAGTAAAATGGGATCTGTCCGAAGTTTCTGCGCATCTCTGGCAACTTTTACTCCAAAAATAGTAAAATTTGCTCCAGAAATAGTAAAATTTACTCCAGAAATAGTAAAAATTATTACAAAAATAGTAAATTTTACTATTTTTTGAGTAAAAGTTGCCAGAGATGCGCAGAAACTTCGGACAGTTCCAATTTTACTATGAAAGTAGTAAAAATTACTTTTTCTTTTTTTCCGTGTGTCTTCGTTTAATAAAAATAAAAAACCTTATAGACAGCGGAGTAGTTTTCTTACAACTTTACAGCTGTGCAATAATTCTTAGCATACATAAGTTTTAATGGTTCTAAATTAATAAAATTTCAAATTTTTTTTAAAAAAAGTTTTTTTCAAATGAAATTGTACAAAGACATGAACGATTTCATGTGTGAGTACATGTACATGAACCTGCATAAGAATATGTAGAAGAACATGTACATTTTCTTGTATACTAATATTAAATGTTTTTTCTTGTACAAGACCTGTAAAGAGAAAAACTACAATAATTCAGTTAATTTTTTACAAAATCTATTCAAATAGGGCTTGTTGGATGCAGAATTTAATACGCTTTAATAGCGCTAGAAACAGTTAACATCAGTTAAAGTTGAAAAATTGCGAGAAAAATGACAACTTCTGAACATTTTTGTAATTTTTCTCATATAAATATTAATTTAAACAAAAATATCGAATATGGGCTAAAAAGCTCTGTTTTTCAGCTTCAAAATGAAAAAAAAATTTTGAAATCGGTGCAGAAATAAGAAAGATACAAAGGTTTTTATGCATAAACATACGTAAACATGGTTTTCTGGATCTAAAATAAAAATTTAGGGGTGTTTGGAGAATTTTATATATACCATTCTTCTTAGTTTTTTGTGACCTACAACCTCCAATAGGTTTCATAAGAAGTATATTTAAAAAAAATTTTTTGTAGCACCGTGTTATTATTTTAAAAAACTGTGCATTAATTCGACATTTTTGCCAATTACATAGTAAATAAATAAATATTTGAATAAATTAATAATTGAAAAATTATACTCTGTTCAAAAAAATTAAAGAATATACATTGAAAAAAATTTTTATTTAATTAAATTTAGTTCTTCATTTAAAAATGTGTGGCTAAACTCATCGACAAAATAAAAATAATGAACAATATTATAATTAAATTTTGTGAAAACTTTTAAGATTTTAATTAACTATTTTTTAACAAAACAAATTTATAATTTGGATTAGGTTCTTCAATTTAGCTTTGCCTAAGAATAGAACATAAACAAAGCTGATGGTGACGTAGGGAGAAGGACTAAATATGCGTTTCTCATCATAACATTAATAAACTTATACAAACTTTGAAATCGGATTGTTTCTTGGTATAGAGCGCGAAGCGTAACCATGGAAAAAACGAAGGGAAAAATTTCTAAAACGCAGATCTCATAATATTATGTAACGCAAAATGATTCAATGTACTTATATTTTTATTTTGTTTGCACTTATTTAGAAAGAGAATAAAAATAAAAAAATTAATTAATTTAATTTTAAAACTTTACTTAATAATTTTAAATACATATTTGTTTAAATTTAAAGAACATTTTACTTTATTCCCAATTAATAACTAATGAAATACTTCCAAAAATTTACCAACAGTTTATTTTTTTGACATTAAAAAATTATTTCTATTGTTTTAGAAGCCAATATGTCGGGAATGGAAGCACGTGGCGATGACACAAGCCCCACTCGTGAGCCTAGGTGAGAAATACAAGTATCTATATATCTATATATAAAAACATTTTAAATAAAAAATAATATCAGAGAAAGCAACATTATTTCAACTTTTTTAGCCCCCACAGTGCTGAAACTTTTCTAAAGATTTCCTAAAGATTTATTTGAAATGTTCGGAATATTTAATTGCAATGTTTAGTGAAAATTGTGTAAAAATTTAAATGTTGAATAATAGGCGAAAATTTCATTTAAATGTTCAGGAAAGTTTCGCGCTAAAAATTTATTCCAGTGGGACATTAAAATCTTTACATAATTTTCACTAAACATTGCAATTAAATATTCCGAACATTTCAAATAAATCTTTAGGAAAGTTTCGATGCTGTAGGGGAGATAACTTCAATAATAGTTCATTAATAAACTATTTATCACATTAACTATTCGCATTTATTACATATTTTTATAAATTATTTTTTAAGCCAATAAAATTAATTTTAGTACAATTATATTATTACAATAATAATATGTTTGTTTCTAGTAACAATCAAAGAAAGTTTTTATTTAAATTACAAAGGTAATGTGAATATTTGAATTAAATAAAATGTTTTGTTTGACACAAATAAACACTTCTTATATTATCTCAACACTCAATGATAACAAAATTTATTTCATTTATTTGGACCGTTGCGGAGAGCAACACTTGATTCATTTAACATAAATGCGTAGGCATATTTAATTACTGTTGGAAATGCAGGGGAACGTCCTCCTACAGGAGAGAGTTATATATGAGAGATTCTTTTTCAATCGCCCCAGCCCAAAAAGTCAATGTTCTGGGATTGGCTTCATACTTTGGTAAATTGTTCTCCTATATGATAGTAATAAATCCCTAAAATATAAACTAATTAAAAAAATATTTGTAGAAAGTAGAGGGGGTTGAAGTTTTGACGTTAAGGGTAACATTGTCATTTTCAAATCCGTTTAACTATGACAAAAGTTAATGGATTTTAATTTATCTATAATGAATTTTATTGCATTTTTCACGTACTTTTCAAAAATGTATACGAAATTTAAAAAAAAAAAATTTTAACCCCTTTTTTTTCAAAATCAACCCTTATTTTTCGATTTTCACCCCTTCGGGTATTTTTTTTTTTTTTTTTTTTATTTTCATTGGAAAGCTGAGGTTTTTTCCCATGAGCTATGTAAATATGAAAATGGGACAACAATAATTTTGTGAGTAACAGAATATTAAAGTAGGCGGTGCCGATAAGGGGTGTACCTGGAGATCATCTTTGAGGATTTAGATAGGCACCGCCTAATTTAATATTATGTTTCTCACAAAATTATTGTTGTCCCATTTTCATATTTACATAACTCATGGGAAAAAACCTCAGCTTTCCAATGAAAATAAAAAAAAAACAAAAAAAAATTCCCGAAGGGGTGAAAATCGAAAAATAAGGGTTGATTTTGAAAAAAAAGGGGTCAAAAAATTTTTTTTTTTAAATTTTGTATACATTTTTGAAAAGTACGTGAAAAATGCAATAAAATTCATTATAGATAAATTAAAATCCATTAACTTTTGTCATAGTTAAACGGATTTGAAAATGACAATGTTACCCTTAACGTCAAAACTTCAACCCCCTCTACTTTCTACAAATATGTTTTTAATGAGTTTATATTTTAGGGATTTATTACTATCATATAGGACAACAATTTACCAAAGTATGAAGCCAATCCCAGAACATTGACTTTTTGGGCTGGGGCGATTGAAAAAGAATCTCTCATATATCTATCGTTCCTCGTATATTAAAGTGATTAGTAAAATTATTTTGAACCCCATATAGACAATATATTTGTTCCAACACGAAATGTTTGAAAATAAAATATAGATGATTTTATTATTCTTAAATTTCCGTGCAGAAATTGAAATGTGGGCCTCATGAAGTACTGATCAGATTTCCCTATCTCTCATGCTTTTTTTGAGATTATTTTTATTTTAAATAAATGACAGTTTTTATACTTTTTTTGTTTCTTACTTATATTCTATTTAAAATTGTTACATATATACAGTATATAAAAATACATAAAATTAATATTGAAATATCTCGAACACATGGAGGATCGAACCCAGGACCCTTGGGTTGCGAGCCGTGTACTCTAACCACACAACAATGTTAATCTTATCATTAACACGTCTTCTTTTTGAACACTAAGACTCTATATTACCTTTTTTTTTATATAACAATTTCTGCACGGATTATAAAGGTGAAAAAATGAATTTATTTAGAATATAATCTTTTAGTCTAAATATATATATATATATATATATATATATATATATATATATATATATATATATATATATATATATATATATATATATATATGAAAATTAAATGAAAAAAAAATAATTCTTTTAAATAATTGAATAACAAAATTTTTGGAAAAAATTTCGATAATTTTTAGACGCCCTTTTGATTGGTTAAAGGTATTTAAAAAAAATTTTTTTAGACAAAAAAAATGAAAATGAAAAATAAATTTGACTTTTTTGGATGAAAAACGGGATTAAATAAAAACGTTAGCTCGGGTTGTTTCTTATAAAAACATATAGTTTCACCTTAGAGAAAAAAATATCGTGTCTTTCACTCCAAGAAAATCGAATTTATTTTTCATTTTCATTTTTTGTGGTCAAAAAAAAATTTTTATTCAAAAATACATTTTATCAATCGAAAAGGCGTCAAAAAAACTATCAAAAACTGATAATGGAGAAAATTTGTTTTTTCACCTCGATCACTTTACCTGAAATTTATCACATAATATAGGCCTCGTGAAGAAAAAAGCTTTTACAGTAATTTTTTTTTTCGTCACTCATCCATGATATTGTCATTTTGATTATTATCGATATATTCTAAAAAAAAATTTCATAATAATATTACAAGTAAATAAAAACAAACAAGTTGCGGTGTTTTAGTTTTGCAATGCAAAATAATTGTTGTCATTTTGAGAAAAAAAAAATTGACAATGAAAATGATTAATTATAGTCAAAAGAAACTAATAAACTTTCACTCATATATTTTGCTCTTTTTGAGAAAACTATTTTAATTGGGGTATGAAATAAATTTTCTATATTTAGAAAGATCAGAACGCACAGCGTCGCATTACCAATAAGGACATCACTACTTGCAGAACCACCACCTAAAGGAAATAATGGAGCACCACCAATTCCACGACGTCATTCTGCAACCCCAACGGTACACTAAATTCTAAATTGACATAAATGTAGTTATTAGTCTACTACAAATATAACATTCTTTAATATATATATATATATTTTTTTTTTTCACCTTATTATATATCTAATAATAATTTCATATAGAATTTATGAAATTTTTCACATGTTTACTTTATTGGAAATATATATTATTTTTTAATATAAATTGGTGTATTTAATATTAATGGAGATTATTAACTGAAATTCAATTATTTCCATAATAATGGATTATTGGCTTTTCCGCTATATACAAGTAGATAACTTGATACAACTCATTAGATCCGATAAATATAAATTAAAAAGCACATACATATTTATTTGAAACAAATATATTGTATCTACTTGAACAATTATTAAATAAATATGTATTTGTAACAGAGCTACAATAAACAACTATTTATTATAGGATTGAATAAAATTATTATTTGGAACAAATAAAATTTTATTTATCACAAATAAAACATTTTTATTTGAAACAAATATATATATTTTTTTACCTCTAATATATACAGATATTTAACTTTAAAACTGGAAAAAATATTGATAAAATAATATTATATACAAAAGAAACAAATTCGTTTCAATTAAATGTTTTCTTATTTTTATTTTAACAACAGTAAGGTAAGAAAATCGAATTTTTCCAATCGAAATTAATGACTTTTTTCCCAGTTGAGTAATCCCTCTTAAAACAACACTCAGGAAACTTAAATATTTACACACTGACAATAACACGTAAAATGTATTTTTTTCTTCAACAAAAAGTATTTGCGATATTACAAAAATGTATATGAATGTTTACCATATTAATTTTTACACTGGAAAAAAATTTATTTGATTCAAAAAATCGATTATTTGACTCTTATCAAATAAATATTTACTTGAACCAAATAATTTTTATTAGAATTAAAGAAACTGTATTTGAATCGGGCAAAATTATAGTAACCAGTAATAAGCCAGCACTGGTAGATATTCAAAATTCAGGGTTCTTTTTGCTTTTTACATTAATTGAGCAGCTGGAACGAAGAACCGACTCTTCGCTCGAACCATTAACTATTAATAATAATAATAAATTATTATAATAACTTTTAAATTGTTATTTTTTTATATTAACATTTTACTCTTTATTTCATTAGTCAAATAATTTATCTTCAAATATTATAAAATATATATTAATTATTTGTATTCGTTTAAATTACCGAAATTGACTGAAATTATTGGTTAAAATAGAGTTTATTTGATTCAAATATATTTTTTAAGTGCAAGAAAAAAAATTTGAGAACTTCATTAATAATGTTTTTTTATTATTAAAAAGTTTTAATATTAAATTTAAATTTCATAATTCCGTTTTTTATTTGATTCAAATATATTTTTTCAGTGTAAGAAAAAAAATTTGAGAACTTCATTAATTATGTTTTTTTATTAAAAATAATTTTTTTTTGTTAAATTTAAACTTAGGTAAATAAAAAAAAATTTTCAGGATGAAAATTAGTTTCAACATAAACCTCATTTTAAAAAATTCTGTCCAAAATGTAAATTGAGTTAAAATTCGGTTAAATAAAAGTTTTGTTAAATGTGAATTTGAAATAAAATGGTTTAGATATGAAAATTTGGTTTAAAATAAATTTTACTTTAATATACGATTTAAGGTATACACTAGTGTTGAATTATCCTGAATTATCTGAAGTATTGTGAATTATCATGAATTATCCTGAATTATCTCGAATTAATATGAATTATTCTGAATTATCTGAAGTAATATGAATTATCATGAATTACTTTGAATTATCTCAAATTACTATGAATTATCTTGAAGTATATGAATTATCATGAATTATCTGAAGTATCGTGAATTATCATGAATTATATTGAAATATGAAGTAGACCTTTTAGTAGGTCTTTACATTGATTTTCAAATTCTTACATTAAATAAAACTCGAATTAATATATAAGTTTTAGAATATAATACTCATGCATTTGTTTTACATTATTTATATAAATATTTATAGGTAGCACCTCCACCAATACCATTGAGGCCTCCGGTAATTCCAAAAAGAAATAGAAATGAACGTCCCCTTCTTCCAGCAACGAAAACAATTAATCGTTCAGAAATGAAGAAAAAAACAAACAACGAGACAATTATTACATCGTCCGGTGGGTATTTGGGTCCAATGATGATGATGGAGACATGGCACAATCATTCTGATGTGCAGTGTGAAAAATTGATTAATATCGAGCAGCCGATCAACTTAACAGGTCCATCCAGATTGGAAGCAAAGGAATTTGTCGACAATTCCGATAAGCTCGATTTCAACAAGACACTACTTAAGGACGCCTCGAGCTTTGAGGAACTTCCGAAGACATCCAGGGACATTGAGAATCGTCCTCACGAGAAGATAATCAAGGGTACGGATCTAAACATCGGGGAACTTAAAAAAGTCGAAAACCATTCACAACAATGTTCAACGACACAGAAGTGCAGGTAGGATTCTTGAATTAAATTAAAATATTATATAGTTAATACAAAATAATATTTATGGGTCAATCCATTTTATTTAAACTCACTGACAAAGAAAAATATTTAGTCCGAGCAAACAAAATCTGTTTGGCTAAAACAAATAATTTTGTTAGTTTTGTTAGCAATCAAACTGTTTGGTTGAATAAACAAAATTATTTTGTGGAGTGTTTTTTAAAACGTTTCCATATCAATTACTTCATCTATTGAGAAAATATTTGTTTTTAATAAACATATGGAAATATACGCCTAGCGTAAATTTAGTCTTAAAAGATAATCGAAATAATAGCATAACTAGGTATGACTCAAAATGAATAAAATGTCATTTTTTTTGTGGTTATAATACGGATGCCCGTCGGACCTCGGTACAAATAATAACAATTCAAATTACAGATGAATTCGAAAAACGTATGTTTACATAAAACAGAAAACATCTATATTACCTATTTACATTAACGAAAGAAATACAACGAAATTTAACGTAAACGATCGATACAAAGTAATAGAAAAAGAAGTTAAAACGATCAAAATAAAGAAAACGTTACGTATTGTTCTTTACGCTAGAAGTTTGGTAACGACGCCATTTTTAGTCGCCTTCTACGCAGGTTGATCGCGATTCGCTGACGTGGTAAAACCATGCAGTAAAACTGCTCATAAGGTAATACCTCCTCGTCTGTGGTAAAACCATTTATTGCATCCATATGGGCTTGTAGTAAAATTACTACTTTGAGGTAAGACCTCTTGCCCGTGGTAAGACCACTTCGGACTGCGTGTCCTACTGCGGTAAGACCGATGAAATGCATGCTCGGGATTTCGGTGGGGACCACTACAGCAGCGCGCGTATCGTGAATGGATACTACATATGGTTTTGCTTCGCCGGTAACGTAATTATCGACCTCCGATAAATTTACAAAATAAATATATTATAATTTTCAAACTTTCGTCACAACAAAAACAGCCTGTTTTGTTGCGTCAATCAAATTGTTTTGTAATGCCAACCAAAATATTGTTTTTACAACCAGTAATGATCAACTGAACGATTTTGTTTAGTTCACTAAATTTTTTTTTCTCAGTGTAAAGTTCTCGTCGACTAATTTTGAAAAATTACACTAGGGCTACAATTTCTCAAACGGTTTATCTAAAATTAATAAAAAATTTTTAATGTTAAATGGTTTTATATTCTTTCTGTAATAAAAATAAAAAGTTTCTGAAAATATTATAGAACAAAATAGAATTTATTTATTAAAATTATAAACAATAAAAATATTTAGATGTTTTAAATTAAAAACACAAAAATTAATTCCCAAAGTCTTATATTTTTTTGTTTTTTATTTTTATTATCGTTTTATATTTAATAATAATTAAAAAAATAAATGTTTAATGAAAATAGTATTTCTGCGGAATATTCGAGTGATATATAAAGTGAACAAGTAATTATGAAAGTACTATATATCTTCATGCGCCATTATTTAAAGATTAAATCAGTCATTGTGGTTATGCAATAAACAATTAATTGAATCATTCTATGTTCTAAGAGACTTAAATGTTACAGTTTCTGCATCAGGCTTAAGTCTTTTAGACAATATATAACGGTCGACTTGATGTGCAATGAAGTTTTCATCCGATGGTTTCAGATGCAATGAAATTAGAACGATAATACGCATTTAATGAATCTCTCATATAGACGCAAATTTAAAGTCATTTTATGGAAAACAGATTATGCAAGTTAAAATTGAAATTAAAGAATAATTATCACATCACAATTTAAATTAATTTTCTTTCTAATTAAGAAAAAACATTTTTAAAAAAAACTCCATTCAAAGAGAAAATAATTTTATCAACATCAAAGTAAAAAAAAGATCCATTTTAAAGTAGATAAATTACATTAAGAAAATTAAATCCGCCTTTCTCAGATGAAATAAAAAAAAGTTTACAAAACAAAACAAAATTTATCAAAAAGTTTAAATATAAAAAAAAAGTTTGTTTAAATCGAGGAAATAATGTTGAATAAATTTTTTTTTATTTTAAAACTATGAGTATCCAAAAAATTATATATATATATTTTTTTATTCTTTGTATATAAAGAAAAGAAAAAGATAAAAAAAAGAGAGAGCTTTGAATCGATCGGTTCACAATTGACTTTTGTTACCTTTTAAAAGGATGAAAACATCGCGAAAACCTTTTAAGCAAAGTTTGCTTTCATATATATATATATTTTTTTTTCTTTAGAGGCCAGAACGAGAGGTCAAACCTCCTCGATGGAGATGGGTTATTGAGAAAAAAAGGTTTCTCGCGAGATAAGACTTTTTTAAATAGAGAGATAAATTTTGAGAATATTTCTTGTTTGGCACGAAATCGGCAAGAAATTGAAAAACATTCTAAATTTGAACAATTGCAGGCGGCATCACAAAATTTAGAAAGACATCTTCATCATGATGAAACGTCAACTGTTGTTTATCAACATGTTACAAATAACAATAATGTTGATGATTCTCAAGGATTGCGTGACGATATTGAGAGACATTTTCACGAGATATCACCGAAATTTGATGAATTACAAAAAGCATCACACGAATTAGAGAGAAAATTACAGGAGAAAAGTGTAATTAGTGCAATTGAAAAAACATATCGTCTTAAATATGAGGCAGAATTGGAGAAAGCACGTGTTATGCAAAATAATAATAATTTACACAAAGAAAAGAATAATAGTGAAAAATTAGAAAAATTACCAAAGGCAACACAGACTAATTTACCGCCACCTTTGAGTTCCATTTGTCAAAATTCATCAGTACCAAAGCCCATCAGTGTTCGACAAGACAGCAATGTGTCTTCTGATAGTTTCAGTCAAACAAGTTCACCAAGTTATACGAGTAAAACCATGGAGGCACCATTAATACCACAAAGGCAATCAAATGGGAAAATTCCAGGTAAGAAATTTTTTTTTTAAATCTACAATAATTAGGGGAGAGTGCACAACAATAAGACACTTTAATTTTCTGAAAAAACGACTTAAAAAAATTGTCCTTACTCTAAATGTAAATCATGTTTATATCTCCAAAAATTTTAGCTACACTGATTCATTATTTACAAAAAAAAAAATGAAAAAACTGTTTTTACCATAGCAGAAATTTTTTTGCTTAAAATACAATAATGATTTTTATATAAATATAAGACAGTTTTGTTTTTAAATTTTACTTACTACTTCGTTTACTTAGGCTTCGGAGTTATAGACAATTAAAAAAAGGTAGTCAGGGTTGCACTGTAAAAAGAAAGGTATTAATTTAATACCGATTTCAGGTACTAAATTGTCATTTGGTACCTAAAATCGGTATTGTTTTAGTACTTTCTTTTTACAGTGTGAGCCACTGTAGAAAATCAATGAAATATGCAGATAAATGATTAATAATGACCTTTAAATGATAGAATGGCGCTCAAATACACTTGGAAATGAGAAAAAGAACCATGAAATTGAAATAAAAAGCCCTTATTAAATGTCGACATTTTTGCGATTAGATTTTCGCTTATATCACAAAGCTGGTCTGAAAAGTGAAAAAAGATTTTGAAAAATTTGTATTTCCTTTCTTTCCAATGAAAGTGGAGTTTTTAACACATCTTTAAGTCGAAAAATGAATTTCCATTGCAAGAACGCTTCATAATTGCAAAATTTTGGGTGGCTCAATTCTGACTCACGCGTCGTTTAATGTTATATCACACACAAAATAAACGCGTGATACAAACACCAAATTACGCTCCTTATTTTCATATAACATCTTAATAAATAATTCTAGTCAACTTACTTTGTCTTTGACATATTTTTTCTGTACTTAATTGTCTTCTTTTGAAAAAACAAAAAAGTTTTTTAATGTGCGTATAGCACTGACTCGCATAATACGTCTTTATTGTTCGCATACTTTACTGCAACACATGTGAAAAGTTCGCTGACATTGCTAACAAGTACTTACATACAAAGACAGATGGCGCTAGTGTGATAAAACAAAATAAACGCGATGGCTCAACTCTGACAACTGTCCAACCCTGACTACTATCCCCTACTTTCTTGTAATTGCTTGTGCTCAAAAATTAACCCTTAGATTGTAAGGTGGTTTTAGATCTACCTTGACTGTAACCATAGGTCACTCGTGCCCGGCGCTTTAAAAAATCGGACAAAATTCATAATGTTGCATTAACTATCGTAGAATAAGAACCAATCATTATATTGTTGAAATGTTTATTTGTTTAAATAATATATTTGTTTAAACAAACAAAAATAAATTTTTCCAAAAAAATCATAATTTTTAATAAAATCAATATTTTTTAAAATTTCAAACGCCATGAGTAAAGCTTAAAAGTGGTAGTTTAATGGGGCCGTCCAGATACCACGTGGACAATTTTTCATCACTTTTTGACCCCCCCTCCCCCCCTCGTGGACAATTGTGGACTTTTGACGAACCCCCCACCCCCCCTAAATGTCCACGTGGACTTTTTTTGGTGAAAATTTTTTGTTTGTATGTTTCATATTTTAAAATGGTAAATAAATAGATATTTAATAGTTATTAGAAAACATTTAGTCACTGTTTCTTTTAATTATAAAAATAATTTTCAAGTTTACTGCTAGTAAACTTAAAATTTTGCTAAGCAAAATAACATTTTTGGTTGAATCACATAACAATCACATTGGTAACACATCTTAGAATAACGTTTACCAACTAAATACCATTATTTTTAGGGTTCCGTACTCGGTTCGGAACCCTATTAATATCGGTTTTTTTGAAATCGTGTACCCCCCCCCCTAGCGGCCACATAAATTTATCTGGAGGGCTGAAAATTAGTACACATATGTATTTTCGCGTGTAGATTACAGGAAAATTATAGCGAACTTGATTGGAATTGATTAACATAGCGTTGTCAAGGAAAAACCATGAATTTTTACGAAAAATGCCTAAAAATGACTATGTACCCCCCCCCTAGCGGCCACATCTTTTGACATAAAGAGCTCAAATTTGACACACTTACGTATTTTTACGTGAAAATTACAGGAAAATTATAGCGAACTTGATTCGGATCAATTTACATAGCGTTGTCAAGGAAAAATCAAAAATTTCGAAAAAAATAATTTATTCTCCCTAGCGCACACAATATTCAACCCAGACAGATCATATTTAGTATACAAATGTATTTTTACGGGAAAAATACAGGGGAAAAAAAGCGGTCACGATTAGAGTTGATGATTAACTTTTTATCAAGTTTTTCAAGAAAAAATGACAATTTTAGAAAAAAAATGTATTTTTCCACCAAAAACGAACAAAATTTTATTTAAAGGAAATTAAATTTATATATTTTAACGTATTTTTACGTGTAGATTACAAGAAAAATATAGCGAGCATGATTGGAGTTGATTATCATAGCGTTGTCAAGGAAAAACCATGAATTTTTACGAAAAATACCTAAAAATGAGTATGTACCCCCCCCCCCTAGCGGCCACATCTTTTGACATAAAGAGCTCAAATTTGACACACTTACGTATTTTTACGTGAAAATTACAGGAAAATTATAGCGAACTTGATTCGGATTAATTTACATAGCGTTGTCAAGGAAAAATCAAAAATTTCGAAAAAAATGATTTATTCTCCCTAGCGCACACAATATTCAATCCAGACTGTTCATACTTGCTGTAAAACTCAATTTTTGCGTGAAAAATACAGGGAAAAAATGTAAGCGCGATTGGAGTTGATGATCAATTTTTATCAAATTTTTGAAGAAAAATGATAAATTTCAGAAAAAAATGTATTTTTCCGCAAAAAACGAAAAAAGTTTTTCTACAGTGATTCAAATTTATATATTTTGACGTATTTTTACGTGTAGATTACAAAAAAAATATAGCGAGGATGATTGGAGTTGATTTTTCTGGAATTAATAAACAAATTTTATTTTTTAGATAACTTTCGATTTTTCCTTGACAAGCAGCTACTAGCCTTATATCAATATCTTAAGTTTTATCTCTTTTTGACTTAGAAAGATAAAATTTAATATTCAATATATTTTTAAAATGTAAATACAATAAAAATATTGCGAGTTGAAATAAAATTATGTTTCTTATATTTTTTTAGTAAAATATTTTTTAAAAAATAAAATCGGACAAGTGCGAGTTACACTCGCACTGAAATCGAGGGTTCCGTACTCGAAGCGAACTTATTTGGTATAAAAACAAATGTTTAAAAAATATGTGTTGTATGACAACTAATATAAGTGATACAAAAAGGAACAATTTTGTAAAATTCAAGAAAATTGTTCCTTTTTGTATCACTTATATTAGTTGTCATACAACACATATTTTTTAAACATTTGTTTTTATACCAAATAAGTTCGCTTCGAGTACGGAACCCTCGATTTCAGTGCGAGTGTAACTCGCACTTGTCCGATTTTATTTGGTATCGTGAAGATATTTTTGGCAAAAATATTTCAAATTACTCTACAAACTAAAAATACATAAATCTTTTTGGCAACAAATCTTAAATTATTATCGATCACTATAACTAAAAATACAATGTATGGTAGAATTAAAATATTTATGCCAGGAATATCTGAAAATTATCGTATAAAATAAAAGTAGGTAAATCTTTATGGTAACAAATCTTAAAATAATATCGAAAAAACCACAAATCTACTAATCGTCATCTATATTATCATTGCTGATCCATGGTTGTGTTAACCATTCGGCAAGATTATCAGTTGCGAAAAAATCAATGGAGCTCTCTGAAGTTACATTATATTTTCCATCTCTACACAACAAGTTCCGTTTCTTCATCCCAATCCTCTGTATTTCTTTTACGTTGATTTTTATATAATATTTTAACGTGAGTAGTTAAGTGCGACTTTGCGGCAAAATAAAGGCCACATTCACTGCATATGCATTTTAAAATTTTAAAAACAGTCTGTTAGTTGATTAAAGTATTTTGAGTCAATAGTAGTTTCAAAATTCAAGATGTATTTCAAATCAAAATTTGTTACGCTGAGTATCAAAATTTTTTATCGGAGTCCTATTTGTGGAATCTTTTTAAGGGGTCACTTACCTTCCCAGTAAAAAATAAAAGATACAAGAAAAGTGGATTCCGGTTACAAGCTCAATAGCTGGTAAACGAATCCCTGAGAATCTCGGATACAAGCACTTTTCCGTATCCAAAATGCTCATAAGTTTGTAAACGCACTGAAACGAACGACTTTTGTAGGGCTTTTAATCAAGAAAAACAAGTAAATGAATGCAGAAACGTTGGGAAATTAAATTAGAAGCAAAAATAAATAATTATGTTTTAAAGAAACGTACACTTAAACAAAAAACAATTATTCTTACTAATTCTAACTTCTGCATTAAAAACATTGTGAAGGCAGTGTTTTGTTGGCGATTTTACCTTGTTATTCGGAAAATATGGTTTTCTATCTTACCGACATTGGATATTAATTTAACGCGGTTTTTTTTGATTTTCTAATTTCAAAAGCAATTCAAAATAATCAAAATGTTATTAAACATAATTAAGTGCTAATTTTTAATTTCCTTTACCACTTTTTATTAAATAATTTTATATTTCTATTGAAATTGAAAATTCGACAAAACCTGCGTTAAATTAATATCCAATGTCGGTAAGGTAGAAAACCATATTTTCCCAATAACAAGGTAAAATTACCAAGAAAACACTGTTTTTCCAATGTTTTCAACGCAGGGGTTAGAATTAGTAAGAATAATTGTTTTATGTTTAAATGTATTTTTCTTTAATAAAGAATCATTTATTTTTGCTACTAATTTCATTTCCCATCGTTTCTGGATCCATTTAATTGCTTTTTCTTGATTAAAAGCTTTACAAAAGTCGTCCGTTTCAGTGCGTTTACAAGCTGTACATCATTTCGGATATCGAAAACTGCTCGTATCCGAGATTCTCACGGATTCGTTTACCAGCTATTGATCTTGTAACCGGAATCCGCTGTTCTTGCATCTTTTATTTTTTACTGGGTTGCAGTACAGGTAGTACTGAAGGGCAGTACAAATCATAAGGGAGATTTTGAGGTAAATCATTCACAGTAGGTCTTAAATTCATTAAAAATGAAATTGTAATTTATGAGAATTCGGATTTAGGCGGGTTTGTTATGATTTCTCACGTGTAGCACACCAGCCGGCGTATATTGATTCGATAAAACTCAAACGAAATCGATAAAAATATCGAATGACTTGCGCAGCGCTGCATAATACACTGGCGCGAAATTTAAAAGAGGGATAAAAAACAATAAATAAAATTTCATTTTTACTGGGTCCACGTGGATATTTGCTTTGACCTCCCCCCCTCGTGGACAATCGTGAACTTTTGACGAACCCCCCCTCCCCCAAAACTGTCCACGTGGTATATGGACGGCCCCATTAAGGGGAAAAAAAATACTGAAAGTCTGTATGAATAAAAGCTAGCAAGGGGTGTCATTTTTCGAAAGGCACGAGTGACCCATGGTTAAGGGTTAAACACTCAACAATGAGACAGGCAAAAGTTTAAGTTTATGAAACAGAGAAAAAAAATTTACGTCTGACTAAAACTAATCTCCACTACTATGTAATTCCAAAATATGAAATAATAATATGTAGTTCCCATAATGGTCAATATTAACTGTGGAAAATCTTTTAAAATAAGTAAATATTTATAAATATTAATAAAAAAACATTTATCAGTTAAAAAACCCAATTAAATTATTCCTATGACTTTTTAGAAAAATTTAAAAAAATGGTCATCAAGCAAATTACTGAAAATTATTTTTGTACAGAATTTCTATACATTTTAAAAAGTTGAATAAAATAATATATGAAGAAATAGTTTGAAAATATATAATTATGAATGAAAGTTTTGTTTAAATTGCAGATAGAGCATTGACTGAACACCCACCAGGAAGCCCAATCACAAAATCTATGAGCACTCCAGCTAGTTTACAAACGATTGTGAGATTTCACAGTGGCAGCAATATGTCCTTCAACCATAAAGTGAGTAGTCCTTAAATTCCCTTAAAGTGCATTTCAGAATCGATCTTTGAAAGAGAATGAAACTGTATCTATATATATATGTATATATATATATATATATATATAGAATGCTCAATTATAGTTTGAGGAACTTTAATGATCATTGTTTGACGTTCCATTTTGATAATAACTACACATTGTCTTAAATGGGGCGGTATAGATTCTACACAAATAAACCCTACACGAGAAAATTGCGCACCGATAATTTTACAAAAAAAATCCTACACTTGGACAATAAGCAAAATAAAATTAATTAACAAATTTTTACTTTACACAATTAAATCAAACATAATTTTATTCTACACATTCAATTGCACACAGGAAAACCCTACACCGTTAACTCTGAAAAAAAATCGTGTAGGGTTTTCCTGAGTGCAATTTAATTTGTACGGTTATATTTTGTAGTATTTAATCGTTTAGAAATTTTATTATTTGTTTTTAAATTTTATTCCGCATATTATTGTGTAGAATTTTTTTTTTCAGAGTTAACGGTGTAGGGTTTTCCTGTGTGCAATTGAATGTGTAGAATAAAATTATGTTTGATTTAGGGCCAGTTTCATCAACTCCGGTTAAAAGTTAATCAGCTATTAAATCCCTAACCGACCAATCATGAGCGGTTAAATTGGCTTTAATCGCTGATTAACTTTTAACCATAGTTGGTGAAACCGGCCCTTAATTGTGTAAAGTAAAAATTTGTTAATTAATTTTATTTTGCTTATTGTCCAAGTGTAGGATTTTTTTTTTTGTAAAATTATCGGTGCGCAATTTTCTCGTGTAGGGTTTATTTGTGTAGAATCTATACTGCTCTAATCAGACTTTAGTTGGCACAACGAAAATTTAGTTGAAACAAAAATTTGGTTGCACATTATGATATTAAACAAAATATTTTGTTGTCAACTAAATTCTTTTTTCTCAGTGCAAATAGTCTATTGTGCCAGAAAATGTTTATTTATTTAATTTTTAAGTAAAAATATAGTCTATACACTGAGAAAAATGTTTAGTATCATCTACCAAAGTTTGGTTCTCTCTACCAAATTTTTTATTTGATATATGTGCAACTAATCGATCCGTTTGGTTCGGGCTACTAAATTTTTTCGTTGAATCATTTTGTTCGGTCTACCAAATTTTTTGTTTTGCACAACTAACTTATTGTTTTTAAACAAACAAAAAATTTAGTTAAATAAAAATTTTTTTTTTGTTTTCTCAACCAACTTATTTTTTTGTTTCACCCTTTTCTCTTTATATAACCTATACCTATGCCTACTTAAATTAATTTCTATCGCGGAAAAAACCTAACACTGCTGGGGCTCGAACCCTCAGACTACGCAACGCTAGTCGAGAACGCTGACCACTACTCTACGAATCCTACTAACAATTTGAGATTAAATCATTTTCACAATGTATAAAAGCTGGAAAAAAACTTTCGTTCTTGTAACAAGTTTTATTTATTTATTTTCACTACACAAACTTTTTTTTTTAAAAAATGTCTGAAAAACATAAAAACTTCAACACTGAAACTTCACGACGCGAACGACATATGGTTAATGTTGACATCCCGTGAATGGGAAGCGACGCCATATTTACGAGAAGAGCGCGTGCGCAATACAGCATGTCAGCTATTTAGTACTGGGAACCAAACTATTTAGTTCGTAAACATGAAAGCTTCAAATATATTTTTTGGTAGAGCCAACTAAACTTCCCGATTTATTGCCACTTTCTATTCTGTTGTGACAACCATATTTTAGTAACGCCAACTAAAAAAGCTCAACTAAATTATTTTCTTATTATTACGAAATTATTTTTCTCAGTGTAGTTTAAGAGTTTTTGTTTTAAAGAAAAACATTATTTTATAACATAAATAGTTAAAAGTTAATTTTTAACAAAAATAGCCATATTTGTAAAATATTGGAGGATAAATTCCTAAACTTTGAAAAAAGTTCATTTTGGGAAAATTTTTACTATTCACCAAAGTTTAGCATTCAAAAAAAGATATAGGTATATGTTTTTTTTAGAAATCTTTTTTCCATAACATTTTTATTCTAAAGACACTTTATTTTCACTACGCTGTATGTAATGGAGTAATCATAAGTAGAAAAAGCAGAGTTTCGTCAGACATATATATATATAATTTTCTTATAGAAGACGAAGTTGCATTTGTTGCAGAAAAAAATTTAATTTCTAACAATAAATAAAAAAATATTAATGTCAAAAAAAGATTTGACAAATAACTTGACGAAATATACAACTTTTTAAAGTAGAAAAATTACAGTTTTGTCAGACGAATTTTTTTTTTGCATTTATAATTTTAAATGGTTAATACAATATTTATCTTAAAAAGTTGGTAATATTCTATTTTAATATTTTAGATACTAAATAAATTAATTTTGCAAAAAAAAATCCATTTTTAAGTAGAAAAAGTATACAATTATTTTTTAAGTGAAAAAAGCAACATTTTTGTCAGACAGAAAATGATATTATACAATTTATTATTATTATTAAATTATCTATCTTTAATGGATAAAATTAATTTTTTTTTCAAAAAAATTTTTCTTTTTATTGTGCAGATAATTAGAGATATGAGAAGACCCAGTAGTCATTTTGTAACGAGAGGAAGATTTCGATTTAGGTTTGCTCAAGTTCTCGCGAACGTAATAGCATTAATGGTCATTGCTGGTGGCTTGGCAGCATATTTTAAAAGTAAGTGCAACTTCTTTTTTCATGAAAAGTGTTGTCAAGCATATTTACTGATGCCAAAAATAAAAAAAAACAAAATGTCTTCAGATAGTTTAATACTCTTTTTATATTTTTATAAAGAATGATTTACTCTCTAAATTTGAATTAGCTAAAATTTCACTGTTTGAATCAGCGAATAAAGTTTTCACTGCAAATCAGCGGATACAGCTAATAAAATAGCGAAACACGAATCGGCGAACGTCGGTCATTTTCGTCGGAAGATAAATTTATTTTTAAAATGGAGTATTTCGCTGATTGAAATAGTTGTTAGTCGCTGATTCGCAGCTGCATACTTATAGCTTTTTCAATCAGCGACTATTCGCTGCCAATCAGCGGATTTTAGCTGATTCAAATTTAGAGAGTATTCGTAAAATTTAACAAATAATAATGCACTCAGAGAAAAAATTTCTTTCATTTAAAGAAACGAATGTTTTTCTTTTATTAAAAATAAAATTTTCTTTGAATGAAAGAAATTTGTGCATTAAATCAAAGAAATGCTAACATTGATATAGGGTCAAACACAGTTCAAATGTAAACTTGCAGCAACGTTGCGGCAAGCTTGCCGCGCAATATTGCCAACCTTGCACGGCAAACTTGCTGCAAGCATCAAATATTCCACCAGACCCAAGATTACCGAAAGATGTCAGTGTAAGGTTAATGCAACCTTGCTACAAGCATACCGTGCAAGCTTACTGAGTAATATCTTGCGATTATCTTATTGTGCAATCTTGTAGTAACCTTACACTGCAACCTTTCGGTAAGCTTACAATACAAGTGAGGGTCAGGTGGGACATTTAAAGCTTGCACTGAGCTTGCGGTAAGTTTGCTCTACAAGTTTGGCAATACTGCGCGGAAAGCTTGCCCCAATGTTGCTGCAAATTCAGGTGCTATTTGGAAAGAAGCATTTATTTGAATTAAATAAAAAATTTATTTGAAACGAAGATAATTTTTTTTTTAATCAAAGATAGTTTGTTTGAAACAAATATATTTTCTTTGTATCAAAGAAAAATTTGTCAAAGAAATTGATTTTTTCATTCTAAAAAATTATTTCTTTAATAATCGTTTATCATAAACGTTGCGTACTTTAGCATCGTATAATTTCTCTATTTGAAACAAATATCATTTGATAATTATATGATACAAATAAATATTTATTTAATAATAGTCAAATAATCAATTATTTGAATCAAATAAATTTTTTTTCAGTGTTAAAGTAAATATATATATAGAACGTGTCTACGAATAAAGAGAGAAATTTAAAATCGCATAGTTATCAAAATTTTTGTCTTCATCACACAATACCATATATATGATTTCAAGAATATGATGACTGTTTCAAAGTGTTCTGGAAGTTATTATATTGGCATCTCGAATGAAGAGAGATACAAATGTTCTGTCTTTCTCTCTGTGTCGTATATCTATGTTTATATAGACGAGAGAGGGAGAGAGAGAAAGAGCGATGAGCTTTGTAACCAACGAGGATCAATAGTCTTCTCATGTACCAACTTCTGTCAACAAGTTCACAAATACTATATATATATATATGTATATACAATATTGACAATGTGGTACAGAATCTTACATATCAACTTTTTACTATACATCATTATTCTAAATTCAAATGAAAAAATATTCCAAAACACTCTCCTCTGCTAAATATATTATAGAAAATATATAAATTTATCATTAATCAATAAATATTTTTTATTATTATTTACTATGAATAATAATAATAAATATAAAACAAATTAAAATTTTGATTATAATTTCTTTTAATCAATTTTGCGAAAAAAATGATTTTTATTGATTTACTTCATTTTTGAATTATATACGAGAGATTAAAATTAAACTCCATTATAATAGCAATAAAAAATTTAAACTTTCTCTTAATCTTTTAATCATTTAACGAGAGAGGGAGGAAGGGAGAAATCTGGGTTTACCCTGGAAAGTGAATTGTAGGAGATATGTGTGTACGTAATCTGTGGACCATTTTGAAACCATCTCTTTCTATATATATATATATATACCAATATATACAGATATATATATATATATAGAGTTGCTGGTGTACTATATAGTGGTTTAAATTACGATCCGGGAAAGAGAATAGTAGTTACGAAGGGGATGATTTTCGTATGAGTATATTGCTTCGGGATTTCTCTTTTTCGACTATTTCACATGACCAGCAAAACTCGCGCACTGTTATTTAACGACATTTTTCATTCACTCTTTAACTTTCGAGACAGCTATCTATGTACATGATTCCCATAAATTGATCAAGTCGACAATTTTAACCCTCTCTTGGAAATATTTATATATCTCCAAACTCTATATACGCTTTGCAGTTGATTTAATTTCACTTTTTATTGTATTTTCAAAATTTACTTCTTTAATCAAAAAAGGTGTTCTCTTCACATTTTCAAGCGTTATATACACTGAGAAAAAAATATATTTGATTCAAATGATCGATTACTTGATCAAATAAATATTTATTTCTATTAAATAATTGGTTGTGATAGGTACACTTTTTCTAAAAAATAATTTCTATTTTTTTTTTAAACTTTTTTTTTAACAAAGTTTAATTTAAAAAATTTTTTTCTATAAACAAATTCAATTTATAATAACGAATTTAAATACAAATATTACAGTTCAGATTGAAATTAAATAGAAATTGTTTTTTGTTATTCGTAAGGGAGAAGGCATATCAGTTGTTCGTTATAAAGTCAAAAATAAAATATTTGAATTTAAAAATATTATAAACTATTACAACAATTTTGAGAATTAAAAGTTTTCAGAAATATATATTTTAAAAAACCAATTTTGATAGAAAAAACTTTTTTTTAGAAAATCGATTTCATTAGAAATTGCCTTTTTTAGAAAAAAAAAGTATTAGAAAATATTTTTCAAAAAAAGTGACCACTTACCAAATAATTATTATTTGTGTCAATTAAATGGCATTTGTTTTGAATACAAAAATTGTTGATTCAAATATACAATTTATATTGTAATACAAATTTATTTAATTCAAATAAAATTTGTTTGATAATAGTCAAGTAACGAATTATATTTGAATGAAATAATTTTTTTTTAATTATTTACGTAATAAACTTTTATATAGAGAAAAAAAAATTTAGTGCTTATACAAAAAAAAAAAGTTATTTCTTCTCTGAAAATAAAGATTTATTCTTTCAACTCAAAAAAAGTAATTTACTACCTATAAATAATACAATTCATTGAAATTTTGGTCTTAAAAATGAATCATGAAAATTTAAATTTCCCAGAAAAAATTGTACAAAACAATATATAAACCAGAAAAAGAATATTTTTTTTTTTTTAATTATGCTTTCAATTAATATTATGATTATTATGAAATTACATATTAAAATTCTCACAGGTTATACCACAAATACTGTAAGAATGGAAAATATATACACGACAAGTACACTTATGGTGCCAAAACCAATTAAATCTGTGATGGAAGAAAAAAATCCATCGCCCGGTGTATGCCTCCCAGTTATCGTTAACTTCTGCCAATATCACAAGGTAAACTTTTTCTTCTTTCTAATTTTATCGTTATAAAGAAATTATAAAGATATTTCTATATAATTTAAAAAAAAAATTCTCAGTCACTAACCGTTGTAGGTATTAGTGGTGAATGTAAATCAATACTATTTAACACTTTTTTTTTTTGATAAACATGTCAGAGGAAAAATATAGAAAGTTTCATGAATTTGAGAAACTTAATTTCATCTTATCTAATGTCGCAGAAAATGACATTTTGCAACTCCTCTGTACCTATACTTTCATCGATCCACCAGTTCTCAGTTGAATGTCGTACTAAAATTCGTAAAATGAGGTCATTATGAAAAGAGAATTTCATTTTCAGAAGAAAAAAATTCTTGGTACACTACTTAAAAGTTATTCTGTTAGATAATTTGACGCTTCTTCTTGTAATTAAAACAAGTTCTCGAATTAAAAAAAAAAAAAAAATTCATAATTGATAGAAACTTTTTTCATATTAAGTAATTTTAGACATTAATAAATTAAATTAATTTTTAAAATTAATTTTTAAATCACTATAAACGAAAAAAATTAATTCGACTTTTTGATATAAAAAATAAAAAAATATTAACAAATTCTGAAATAATTGATTTCACAATTTGGACTATTATAAATATTATTTTTATAGATACAAAATTTTACAATAATCTTTTTTTACAATAAAAAACTCGACTCTTTGAAATTTATTTTTAGCTTTCATAAAAAAAAAAAAATGTAAAAATGAATGTATGCATTTGTAACATGTCGAGATGAGGGCTTTTAAAAAAAAACGTGTAAAAGCCATTTACACCACAGGGGGAAAAAATTCAAATACCTTGTGAATTCATTTTTCTTATATATATATATATATGTTTCGCATACAAATTTTTTTTCTTTAAATAGAATATTATTACCAAAATTAAAAAAAATAATTTTCTTTAATTATTAACTGTTTAGATACCATACAATTTCACAATGTTTCCAAATTTTATGGGTAACTTTGATCAACGCGAGGCACAACATGAATTAGAACATTATGATGCAGTTGTCGATGTAAGATGTTATGAATTAGCAGCTTTATTTTTATGCACTGTTTTTGTACCAAAATGCGGTCCTGGTGGTAATTTAATACGACCCTGTCGAAGTCTCTGCTATCGTAAGTAAAAAAAAAATTCATTTCAAATAATTGCAAAATAAATTAATTCTTTTAATTAATTTTTTAATGTATAATGTCCTATGTAAAATTTAAAAATTTTTTTATACTGCATATACATTTTAGAATATAAAGCCGTTAAGAAAAAAATTACATTCAATTAGAAAAAAGTTAATTAATAATAATTATTTACTTAAATAATAATTACGTGTATTGAGATATATGAATTTGAATGTTAATAGCGCATTGTTTTCAGTAAAGATTTTTAATTAATAAAAATAAAAATTTATATTAATTAATAAAAATATTAATTATTCAATTATTACATATAATTAAATAATAAGTAATTTATTAATTAACTTCTTTCCAATTAGTGTTATTTTTTAAAGAATTGTATGCGGAATACAAATCAATTTTTAAATTTTACATAGAACACAAAGAACACTGTTTTTTATTAACATTTTATAAATGAACAATTTAAACAGCTATTTAAAATAAAATTGTCTTTAAAACAAAAAAAAAAAACTCGTTTTTGTAGGATATTTATTTAATTTTAATTTAATAATTTACTATAAATTTCAATGTAAAATTTCTATTTTATAAGTAAAAATAAATAACGAAAAAATTAATTTATTTTGAAATCATTATTTTTGTTGATGATTATTATTTTACTCCATTTTCAATTAACTTTGATTGAAAATTTTTTACGAGGCCTATTAAACGGTTATTATATTTGCTGTTTATTGAAAATTTAATGTACAATGTTTCGATGCATTGTCCATCCTCTTCAGGTATAATTTGTTATTTCAAAATATCAAACATCAAATATAAGGCCACGTGGATATTAAAAGAAACACCTATAAATTATTACCCACACAGCACAGTATATTGCTGTAAGCTTACCTCAAGCTTACATGTAATTTTTGTAAGCTAACCCTGTAAGCTTCAGGTGAGGTCGAGGTAATATAAAAATGTCCGCCATACAGTAAGCTTACACAGTAAGGCCATAGTAAACTTACATGGCAAAGTCACTGTAAGGTTACAGTAAGCTTACACGGCAAGTTTTCAAAGGTATCAATAAATAATTTTTTAAAAATATTTATGCGCAGTAGCTTTCTATGGCACTTACGAATGCGCAGTAAATTTTTTTAAGCAAACCTTACTGGGGTTTTTTTTATATAAATGACAAAATAAATATAATTGTGCAAAACAATTTATTGTTTACTGTAAGTTGATAAATTAATACTTTGTTATTTGTTAGCAATTAATATAAGCTTACCGTGTAAGCTTACTGTAACCTTACAGTGATCTTACCGTGTTAGCTTACAGTGCCCCTACCGTGTAAGCTTACCATGACTTTACCATGTAAGTTTACCATGGCATTACTGTGTAAGCTTACTGTATCGCGGACATTTTTATATTACCTCGACCTTACCTGAAGCTTACAGGGTTAGCTTACAAAAATTACATGTAAGCTTGAGGTAAGCTTACAGCAATATACTGTGCTGTGTGGGTAGAATACATTAGCAAGAGCGATCCTACACGATATTTAAATAAATTTAAATTTAAATGTAATACACGTATATTAAAGTTACCTCATAAAGAGGGTTTCTAAAATTTAAAATTTACATTTTTTTTAGAAAATTTTTTAGAATATGTCAAAAAGTGTCAAGAAAATTTGAGGTTAAGTTGAATGAAATGAAATATAGAGTGATAATCAGATAATTACAGGTTAAAATCGATTACAATATCTAAAATGTGAAATAATTGATTATTGATGTTCGACTATTGATCTAGATTTAATTTGAAATTAATAGTGAAAATTTGAAATTAATATAGTATACGATTGACTCATACCTGCAATATCAGTATTAAAATTTACTGTTGAGTTTAAATTTTTCTGTATGTGTATCATTTCCAAATATTTTCTTTTAAACTCATTAGTTTCAACATCCAAAATTGAAATATCTTGAAAATTGAAACAATTTTTATATTGAGTAGCATCCCGAGTCGAAATTTTTCCCTCTTTTCACCCTCGATTTTCTCAGCTTCTTTTCAGCCTGAAATCATGCGCTTATTTCCAAATCTGCATGTTTAGAGGTTGAAAAGAGGTCTTGGAATTTTTTCTTAATTTAAATTTTTCCAAGTTTTATTCCTCCTAAAAGTTTTATAGTATTACGACAAAGATCAATAAATATATCTTCAATAGGGTCAAAAAATAATGTCCATAAGAAAAAAAAATCCAATTTTTACATTTTTTTAATTTTATTTTTTCGTTTTTTTAACCTCTTTTACGCCTCTCTAGTCATCTTTAAACCCTCCTTTCAGCCTCCAATATAGTAGATATTTCCACTTTTGCAAATTCGAGGTCGAAAAGAGGGTATGAAAGTGTTGGAGAGAATAAAAGGAGGTTTTTAGAGAACTTATAGAGAATCTAAATTTCGACTCGGGATGTGAGCAAAGGCCAGTGTTAGTATTTTTATTTTGGACGGATCTCTCGTGCTCATGAACTCTATCACCTAAATGACGCATAGTCTGACCAATGTATAATTTTTCACATTTATTACATGGAATCTCATAAACACAATGATTTCTTTTCATTAAAGGAACATTATCTTTAAAATTATGTGGCAAAAAAATTTTTTGCAAAGTTTTGTCTATTGAAAAAACTATTGTTGAGTTTGTTTTTCATTATTTTTGTTTAAAAATATAAATTTATGATGAACATTTAATTGAAAAAATAAAATAAAAATAAATTGCAAATAATTTTTGAAAGATTGTAATAATTTTTTTTTGTTTAAATCCTATTTTTACAGAGACAAAAAGACGCTGTGGTTTTTTTTTGAAAGTTTTTGGTCTGACATTACCGGATTACATGGAATGCGATTTGTTTCCGGAAAATTCGGATTCGAATGTATGCGTTGGACATAAAGAGGTTTTGGAAGCTGAGAAAAGAGCTGAAAGACCTGGTGAGTAAAGATTACATAATCTTTGATTTAAGTTATTGCGTGAGAAACACTGTTGCAGTCAGGATATATAAAATTTTTTTTTCATTATACTAAAAAAAAAAAAAAAGGAAAAAAAATTGTCCACAAGAAACAAGAATGAGGATAGGTTTCTTATTACCCATGGTTCTAAATTTTAATCTAAAATTCAAGTGTCACATTAATCTTCTCATATAACCGCCTTCAACTAACGTTTCCCAAAGGGCTTGAAAATTGAAAAATGAGAGACACGATTTATACGTCTGTGATTTTTGTCTTCAAATAAAAATTACGTTATAAAACAAGGTTAACTTGAATTTTTTTCTTTTTTTAATTTAATTTCGAGAGAGGAATTTTATTAAAGATTCATTTTTTTTTTAATTTGCTTGAAAAAATATTGAAAAATTAAATGGAAAAAGAATTAATTAATTAAAAAATTAATTTCAAATTTCACAATTATTATTCTGCGAGAAAGTTTTTTACTTCTCTTGAAAACTAAATGGAAGTTATTTGTCGATGTCAAAAGTGCAAGTAAAGGGTGTTTTCGCGTTGGTGAAATATCCGAGCGAGAGCGACAAAAGACGCGAGAACAATGCTTTCCGGGCAATATTTATGTCAGCCGATCGGAAGATAGAGGAGATCTAACAGTGCGCGAAACCCCTTTTGTCTCTCACGGATGGAAGACTTTTCCTTCCTA
Source organism: Leptopilina boulardi (assembly GCF_019393585.1). Classification (NCBI taxonomy): domain Eukaryota; kingdom Metazoa; phylum Arthropoda; class Insecta; order Hymenoptera; family Figitidae; genus Leptopilina; species Leptopilina boulardi. Next base: position 1,699,220 of record NW_026137764.1, on the reverse strand, counting down.
TATATAGGTATATAATCCTGATTCCCATTTCCGCGTGTATTTTTACTCCGATGTTTTCAGGAAACAAGGCTAATTGTCAATATAATGCTATTGACTCACTTGTTTTCTTTATGAAGTTTTTATTTTTCCGAAATTAATATAACAAAAAAAAATATAAAAATTTAATCATATAGATATATTGAAAACAAAAAATATATATTATTATATAAAAGATAAAATCACAGTTAATGAGCTTTCAGCTACTGATTTTCTCTTCTTTTTTTTTAAATCGGCTTAACTTTGTCTGCATTCGAATTTATTTGACATTTTTTCATTCATTTTTTTAAATTTTTATTCTCAGTGTATAATGGAATTTTTAAATTGATATTTTTACTCATACTCATAAATAAATCCATAAAAAATAAATCTAATAAATAAATAATCCATATTCTCTAAAAAGTTTAGAATTTATTTTTTAAATTGAAATTAGTGAAAATTTCTACTAATTTGAATTAGTGAATGAATTCTCTACAAATATCTGGAATTATTTCACAATTAAATGATACAATAATTGATAGATTCTGTTCATGAGTAATTTTAATTACTGTTTCAATTTTTTTTTTTTTTTTTTTTTTTTTTTTTTTTGATTAAAAATATTGTAATTTTGAATTTTTTTTGTTTGGAAATTTTAATTAAATTATAATTAATAATATAAATAAATAACTAATTTAAAAAAAATGGCTTTTAAAGGATACTAAAATTTAAATATAGTTAAATTAAAAAAAGTTAATTCAAACATTATCGCAGATTTTGAGAAGGGAATAAACATTTATGAGATTCTTTAATATGAGTTAAAATAGTTGAATGTGAGCAGTATAGAATTAGTGTGATATGTGAATATATATTACAAAAGAGAGGCATTTTAATTTCCTAGAGAAGTAATTATGTTGCGACTCGACTGCATTTCTGTATGGGACGTTAAAAATGTTTGCGCTTGACGTTTAACAGTCATATATTATGAATAATATATACGAATATTATCATAATCAAATAATTTCTATACTAATGGATATTTAATTATTCGTTTTTCAATGACAATTTCCTATTACACTTAAGCAAAAATATTATATTTTAAAAATTAAGAATAAAATTGCGTGTTATGTTTATTATCAAATTTAAAATATTAATATATAATAATATTAGTATATGTTATAAAAATAATAGTCAAATTAAGCAAGGTCGGTATTCATTACACGGACGGAGAATTTTTAACGAGACAACGTCTTTTTTAATTAATTGAAATATATTTTATAAGATCTTTATATTTAGTATTTATTACGTATTTAAACACACTGAATAAAAATTTATTTGATTCAAATACTTGATTACTTGACTATTATCAAATAAATATTTATTTGATAATAATCAAGTAATCGATTATTATTTGAGTTAAATAAATTTTTTTTTTTACTGCATAAAATTAGAATAAACGGAAAATATTTTCCAGACAATTAAATTAAAAAATTTTTTAAACGAAATGCCAAGAATTGTGGCACTGTCAGCAGTCAGCGCTGTACTAACATGTTAAATCTTTAACCGGTCGGTAATATAGAAAGCTATAAAAAAATTTCATTTTCAAATTTCACAAAAATTAGTGTGGCATAGAGATTAAACCTAAAGTAATCGAATAACAAATAAATTTTTTGTAATAAAATTTTTCCAATAAATTAAAATATTTACCTTAATAACGAATTTTCAGCTTTAAGGAGATTCTTTCAAACTAAATAGCCCTCGGAGATCCCTACTTTCAAGTTAAATTTCCATTCAAAAAATGTGAAAAATAACTGTTAAAATAGACCGAGTTCTAAAAAGTCTGAATATGAAGAATTTTGTGTCCTTCTTATTTTTGCCCTTATCTTTGAAGTACGTGACATCACATGCCATTGAGGTTAGAATCTGAAAAAAAGAAAAATTAAAATACTGTCAGCGCTGTACTAACATATACTTAGTTAAATCCTTAACCGATCGGTAATATAGAAAGCTATAAAAATTTAATTTCCAGACATTTATCTTCTATTTAAATTCAATAATATAAAATATTTCTTATATTCATATTATATTTCAAAAATTCATGAACGAAACAAGAAAATTTCCGTGTGGCTTTTGTTATGAAAAATTTCACTAAAAAAGTTTCACAAAAGAACAATAGAATTTACTAACAATAAATTTAACCTTATGTGTTATATTAATTATGATGTATATTGAATTTATTTAACATTTTTGCGTCTTTTTTTATTCGCATATTATTTCTATTGTATATTTTTTATTGAAATGAAATATAATAAATTTATAATTGAGCATGCTGTTAGTAATTTTCATCATTTATACATATATATCTGTCAGGAAGATACTGACTTGAATATCGATCAGCAGCGTGAACTGCATCACGAATGAATTTAGAGGAGATGAAATGAAAGAGACACTAAAGCAGAGAGGTGCAGGAAATATTTAATATTGTTTTGTTGAGAATCCACAATTATCCAAGTGTAAACAATTAAATTAAAATGACTAAATACAAATTTTGGTATACAATCAAAATCATGAATGAAAGTTAATTTTCCGTTAAAGTTATTATAAAACATTACCACTATATTATAAAGAAAATACAAAATGCTCGACAAAAATAATTATATAAAGTAAATCTCTTTTAATGTTTATTTTTAATTAATTGTAATTTTAATATTTATTAATTTTTTTTTAATTTCTTAATTGAATTTATTTTATTTTGAACAACATTAGGTAATTTACAATTATATTATTAAATTATTTAAATGATAATAAAAAAAGCTTAAACAAAAAACAATAATTTCACATTGTATACTATGGTTTTTATATCTTTTTTCAATTTGAAATATATTTTTTTTTATTCCAATTGATTTGATACAATTCATTCGTTTCATTTTCTCATCACAATTTCATTTATTTTCTTCGGCAAGTCTGCGAGAAATTTTTATTATATATTTTTCATTGTTACTTTTTCCATATTTTTGTTTTTTTTTTCTTTTTCATATAGTTGCTTTATTGAGTTGGAATATAATTTTTTTTTATTTGAATTATTTTACAATATGTATTGAGGCAGTTGTAGAATTACAATCGTTAAAAGAAATAATTAAAAATGAATTTTAACAGTCTTATTTTTGTAAAGAAATTGAAAACAATTATTATTAAATAATTTTTTTCTAATTGAGTGTTATTTTTTCACAACGGTATTTAAATCTTACATAGGACCCATTGATTGTAAAAAAAAGTCTGTCATACTTATTATATTCAAATTAGTTAAAATTTTTAACTATATAAATCAAATTTAGAGAGATTTATCACAGTTAACTTGAATGTATCAAATTGATCCAAATTTTTATATTAATTTGATTTTTTTAAACTTAGTGTAGAATAAATTTAACGTTAGAATTTAATATTAGTATTTTAAAGAAAATATTTTTATCGAAGGGAAGCAAAATCTGTTTTATGTAGTAATAGAATAAAAATGTCGTTATTCCCTTGTTTCTGATAATGTAGTGTGAGAAATTTGATGTGTTATAGGATAGCTACATTGCCCGAAGGATTTTCCTTGGGATTTTCTTTACATTGATATATATATATATATATATATATATATATATATATATATATATATATATATATATATAATATATATATATATATATATATATATATATATATATATATATATATATATAATAGCAAGTTTGTGCTTTTTGAAAACTGAATAAGGATTGATGAGAAATGTTCGTGAGAAAGTGCAGATGGATAATATATATAGAATCGAAAATTTTAACTTTAACACTATATACAATACTTTTTTGGATCATCTGGAAACTTTCTCAACTATATTCTACTAAAATTTATAATCAAAACATTTGTAAGATTTGTGAAGTTTTTTTTTAATCTAAATATCCGAATAATGTAATTTACCTTCGCGAATCAAAAAATAATATAATTAAAAACAAAACTTCTAAAGTCGAATGGATTAAATTGAAAGATATTTTTTTCAACATTTTTTACGTCGCACTCGACACGAATATGAAAACAGATTCTAGAAATTCAAAATGTCGAATCCAATAAAGCTAATGATTTTTTTTCCAAATTGAATATATATATATATATTTGCCTGAAACTTGTAACTCAGAAACTTTTTTTTTTTTTCTAAAAGAAATTTAATTACTTTTCCTTAATAAATTTTTTATTAAATTGCACTCGTGAAAATTATGATATAAAATTAGAATATATATTGTGGTTCACAAAATGATTATTAGTAACATCAAATAACTCAGCTCTAACTACAAGCAAACAGTTTATCGATTAATGTCAGCTTGTTGAGTTCTCTCGAGTTTATATATGTATATATATATATACAGATGCGGTGATATTGATGTTGCACATCTAATTAAGATTTTTATATATATAAATAATCTGCAAAAAAAAAAAATTCTCCGGTGATAAATTTCTTTTATACAAATAATAATTAACTCTATAACCAAACATTCTATTTATTATTAAATAATAATAAAATAATTATTAAAACAGATAGAAATTTCACACATTTTTCTGAATTTTTTAAAAAATAAAAATTATTTTAATTTATAGGTATAATTTTAGGAAAATAGTCTGATAGATATTATTTAATTGCAGCAATTTTTAGAACCAAAATTTGAAATGATTTAACTTCTATTTAATTCGATTCTAAAACCTTCTAAATTATCTGTGTTGCAGTTTGCATCGATGGTTTCCAATGCGACTCAACTAGATGCATTCCTGTTGATTGGAGATGCGATGGACACGTGGATTGTGCTGATCAGTCAGACGAAATTAATTGCGGTGAATGTGGACAAAATTCAATGGTCGCAACAAAATTCAATACTAAAAAGGGTAAAAAGAATAGTTCAAAAAATTCTTTCCCAGAATTGCCAACACTTCATTGTGGTCAAAGAAGATGCATGTCATCTGGACATGTTTGCAATGGAATTATGGATTGTCCATGGGGACAAGACGAACGAAACTGCTGTAAGTTACATTTAATAATAAGCATTTAATAATTATTTCACTAAATTATTCACATTTCATTTTATCTGCATATTCCTGTTAATTTAATACCAAAACATTCAAATGATAATAATCACAGAAAAAACCTGAATTCAAATTGAGTATAGATTCTATACTCAATTTGATTCGCAACAAAAATGAAACTGGTTGTCTCATTTCGAGTTCTAAGGTAAAAGTATCAAAATGAAACAGGCAAGTTTCATTTTGAGAAAAAGAAAAATGGAAAAATATTGTGAAATAACGAATAATTTTGCACAAAAACATGAAATATAATAATTACAAAGAAGTAAATAACACGCTAGACTTAATATATTTGATTAAAAATTGCTTGTAATCGCGTAATAAAATAATAAAGGAAATATGTTTTTAGGTTAGAAAAATGAAAACATGTGTTTTGACAACAGGAACGGTACTGCCAACTTAAATAATAGCGGTAAATTTAAAAACTTATGAAATTAATTATTATCTACGTAAATAATAATAAATAATTTTTATTTAAAAACTTCTAAATATTCGTACTAGTCAAAATAATCTTTCTGGTGTTGTTGAAATATTAGAAACAATAATTGAAATACAAAATTACTCTGCTTATGATGCCAACTTAGAAATCTCAAATTCCAGCCAATATCATTTTGAATAACATGAAGTTTGTCCCATACTCATTTCGATACCCAAAAGAAAATGAGTTGCAACAAAAATGAGTCCAAGTTTTTTCTGTGATGTCAATTCAACAAAATAGATTTTTTCATTATGAAAATTCTACATAAATTATTATATTAATTTATTATAATATAATTATAATTAATCAATTAAGGAGACTTTCCAGTTTAGAATATTGACAAAAGAACACAGTTTTCAAAAGATTTTATTTAACCCTCGCGTGCCTGAGTTCATTTTTTGACGTGCGTGGCTAAGCTGTGTCCGAGGGACCCAGTTTCTTAAATTCCATAAAAAACAAGATTTAATAGAAAGATAAACCAAATTTTAATTCTAAATTATAGAAGAAGAATTTGTAATGATTTCGTCTGCCTAAGAGAAATTAATTATTTTTTGGAAACATTTTTATGATTGGTTGCCTTTTTGGTGGTAATAAAGGTCTTCCTCTACTCTGATCTGGTTGTCAATTATTTTCTACACTTTCAGGTGTATTTTGTGCCAGAATTTGCAATGAAATCGTCTGCCTAAGAAAAATTAATTATTTTTTGGGAACATTTTTATAAATATGGTTGCCTTTTTGGTAGTAATAGGGGTCTTCCTCTACTGTGATCTGGTTGTCAATTTTTTACTACACTTTTAGGAGTATTTTGTGCCAGAATTTGCAATGAAATCGTCTGCCTAAGAAAAATTAATTATTTTTTGGGAACATTTTTATGATTATGTTTGCCTTTTTGATGGTAATAAAAGTCTTCCTCTACTCTGATCTGGGTGTCAATTTTTTTCTACACTTTTAGGTGTATTTTGTGCAAGAATTTGCAATGAAATCGTTTGCCTAAGAGAAAATAAACATTTTTTGGGAACATTTTTATGTTTATGGTTTCCTTTTTGGTGGTAATAAAGATCTTCCTCTACCCTAGTAGAAATTTGTCCCAGTAATTATCGTTGCACTGAACAGTTGCGCTAGAAGCTGTCTAGTAACTTAACACTGCAACTGGCTAATTACTCGAATGGAATGTCACGCTTTTTTCGTCTAGTTATTGTCTAGCCCAACTTGATAAATTCTGATCAACGGTCCGTTAGAAAAACTAGACAAATTATTTCTTTTAAATATTCTCAAAATTTGTCTAATATTAAGATTTAATGTAAGAAACTAATTATACAATAATAAATTATATAATTACATTAATTTTTTTAAATTATAATCTAAATTATTTGAAGAAAATATAATGTATAGTAAATTGTTAAAAGCATAGTATTTGTCAATACTGTTTAATTTTTAATTTAAAAAAAAAATTTTATCTGTGAAAAAGGATCACAAATATTTTCTGGTACACTGAAACATCCACTTTTTGATTGCACTGTAATGACGACTGTAACAAATATTTTTGTATTAGTTATTTATTATACAATTATAATTATCAACTTTTAAACACGAAGAGAACGCAATTTCAACGAAAAATCTCGGGGGTATCGGGGAGCGAACACGGGTCCGCTGGGCGCGAGGTACGCATGCTACGCAATCTGCTATACTAACGATATCCATCAAACGAAAAATATAGCAGATATATTTTAGTTCAGTGCTGTAGCTAGAAATGGCATGCTTTATATAAATATTTTTACTATTATCTGCCAAAATACATATTTTAGAATTTTAATTTTTTATAATTTACTGAAAAATAAATTTACATTTGAAATAACAATTTTAATCAGCACAAATTTCATTAAACCATTATTGTATTAAACAATAAATATTTTACATTTTCTAAAAATTTAATTTTTAATTTTTTACAACTTAATTTTAATATTTTATAATTTAAAAAATTTTTTAATTTAGCTATTAATCCACCTATTTTTAAAATTATATATTTTATTTAAAAAGATTTTAAAAATTTAAGACATAAAAACATTTTAATTTAAAAAAATAAAAAGAGAAATAAAATATAACCTATCTATGTAACAACGCATATTTTTATTATTGCATTTTGATATTTTTTAAAAATAATTACTATTAAAATTATTATTTATTGTTTTCTAAGTGAAAAACTCAACGAAAACAGTAATTTTTATTGTTTTTTAATATCAAAGGATAGAATTTATAGGTTAGGTTTTCTAAATTACACATTTTTTCAATATCAATTGAGAATAAACTTTCTTAATAAAAAAATATATGATATATAAATGGAACAATAAATAAAATGCCAATAATAGATAATGGAATAATTTAATTAATAAAAAAGAAAAACATACTAAATATCATGTGAATATAGATTTTATTTATTTATTATATTAAAATAATAAATTATGTTAATTTATATTTACCTGAATTAATTAGAATTTTATTATTTAAGAAAATAATGAAATAATATAATAGTTACATGAACACAGATTTCTAGCACTTTTTTGTCTAGTTATTAGACATGTACTGCAGCGCTGCTGCCACGAAAGAAGACGAAAGTATAATTTCTAGAGACACTAGACAGTGCCATTCAAGCAACTGGACAAAAGTTGAATCTAGCCAATTTCAAGTTCAACTTGAATGTTTTCTAAGACTGTTGGTCAAGTAACTTTACAGTAATTGTCTAGTTTGTCTAGAATCAGCGTTCACGAGAAAAACTGGCTAGTTACTAGAGTATTTCTAGTGCTTCCATGACAAATTTCTACTAGGGTACTCTGATCTGGGTGTCAATTTTTTTCTACACTTTTAGGAGTATTTTGTGCCAGAATTTGCAATGAAATTGTCTGCCTAAGAAAAATTAATTATTTGTTGGAAACTTTTTTATGATTATGGTTACCTTTTTGGTAGTAATAGGGGTCTTCCCCTACTTCGATCTGGGTGTCAATTTTTTTCATATATTTTGTTTTTTGTTCATACGATCTATGAAATATTTTATTTTTTGTTTATATAAATCTTATGTTGAAATTAGGATCTTATTCTTTATTTTTTTTCTCCAGAATGATGAAAAACTCTATTTTTGTTAAGATATAGATCTTATATAATAAGATTATTTTGTAATCCTGATATAATTGAAATGTGTTTGACTTTTAATGGTCTTTCGACTGTGGGCTCGATATTTTGTTACAAATAAAAAAAATATATATTATAATTAAAATAATTATTTTTGAACAATAATTAAAAAGTTATTTTTTTTTATTTTGATGGATTCGCTTTGTTCCTGTGGACTTTTTCACATTTGGATTCATTGAAAATTTATATATATATAGTGAGATTGAGCGAAGAGAATGGAGATATTGGGAAAGGAAGACTGGAAGTATATCACGCAGCTGAAGGAACATTTCTCCCTGCTTGCATTAAGCACTGGAATCCCAATTCAGCGCAGATTATTTGCTCTTTGCTGGGATATACGTAAGTCTTACATTGTGTATTAAAATTTTTGAATTATTTAATATTTTATTAAAATGTTTATATTTTTAAATAAGAAAATTCACGGTTTTGTAAAAATGGACTAAAATTTTTAGATTTTTGTAATTTAAAAAAACAACTATTTTTTATAATAAATAAATAAATAATTTATAAAATAATTAATAAAATAAAGTTTAAATGAAAAATTAGCATTTCGAAAGAATTTATAAAACATAAAATGAAATATCAATTAATTTTTAATTTCACATTTTTCTAATTACTTTTTAAAGAAAAGAAAAAATGTTTTATATTATTTTTCCCCCTAATATTTTTAGAATTGCAAATTCATCGATTCTAATAACGAAATCAGGTGACAATGACTCGTTTATTGAACCTAAACTACAGACATACCAACAATGGAGGGGAACTCTGAACAGCAAAGTAAATCTGTTGAGAGAATTTCAAGAATGCGAAAATCCAAGGGATCATTCGACTGTCGAGCTGTCCTGTTCTCAATATGGTATTTCGTTTTATACTTATCTCTTGGCAATATGGCTTTGAAAAATCCTACTGCATTTTAAATATAACCCCTCCTCTCTCACCCAAGAAGTAGCTTCTGAAAAATATACTTTCTTTTGTTGATACGAGATAAATACCAAAACGATCAAGATTCAATTTTGTTTTGTATCATATAAATAAACTTGCTTTTGTACAAGTGTATTGTGACTAAATATATTCAGAATCTTATTATATATATCTTTTATCAAAAGAGATAATAATTAAGTGACATCTTTAATTCATATTGAAGAAAATTTATATTTGCAAATCTATTGAACTTTTTTTCCTATTAGCGTGCGGTCGAAGGAATATAGTTTATGGCCATTCAAATATTAAAACGAGAATTGTGGGAGGCGTTGAATCATCTCCTGGGGATTGGCCTTTTCTTGCTGCACTTCTGGGAGGTCCGGAAGAAGTTTTTTACTGTGCAGGAGTCCTTATATCAGATCAATGGATACTCACTGCTTCTCATTGCGTTGGAAAGTGAGTATTGATCATTATTTAATTTAATTTTCTTTCATGTCACTCGTCAATTCATTTCAATGGTCGATGTTTCACTTTAAAAAAATAAATAATCGATTGATTTTTTTAAATATAGCTTTGAATTATTCTACTTCTTTCGTAGAGAATTTTTTATTAAAATATGTGTGTTTGAAAATTATTTTTAAGAAACTATAGTAATGTAATCCACAGTTATTTCATAAAAGAAAACAAATTCATAATTAATAATAATAAATATAGCACCACTGAAAAATATTTGAATTGAATTTTTATGAGTATTGGTTTAATTTAATCTATAATTTATATATTAAATATGTTATATGTTTTTTCTTCTGAAAAATTAATAATTGAATCAACGTAATTTAAATTCAAGACATTTTTCTCAGAAGCTTTTAAATCTTTAAGTAAATTTTTCAACATTTTGATTTTCAATTTATATAATAATTTATTTATTAGAGCTGGTCAAGTTTTTAAAATTCGAACCGCTCCATAAGAATTAACATGGGCTCGAATTGAATATTCGATCCGAGCCCATACAAAATTCGAACTTTTGCACAGCTCTATTATTTATTCTTTTGCCAATATAATAAAAATTGTTTCTTTTGTCTTGATATTGTCATAATTACACTGCATTACTTACATTACTCACATTTTAGTAAACAAATTTCAATTTATATAATGTTTACAATAAAAAAAATTTTTAAGGCTGTTTTTGTATTCTTTTTTACAAAAATTAATTTAATAGATATAATTTTAAAAAAATTCCATTACATAATTGTCGAAAAAAATATTTATTCATGTGTCACTTGAAAAAAACTTCTAGTTATAACCAGAATTCTGGTTGTGGTATATATTTAACATTGTGATTCTGGTTAGGTTAACCGCAGAATTCTGGTTATTTTGACAAGAATTTTGGTTAACTTAACTAGAAAGTAATGTTAAATATAGCCTATCTAGAATTTTTTTTCAGTATATGCCATTAAAATTTTCTAAAAATTTCAAAAAAACTATTTACTCAAATTGTTTCTATGCCAACAAAATTTTTAAAATAATTATATTTTGTCATTGATTATTACCTATTAAAATTTTGTCATTTTAGAGAACTGCTTTGTTTTTAAAATAAAAATATCAAATAATTTAATAGTCACATTTTATAAATGTTATTTAAAAAAATTCTTTTTGTGCTTCTGTAGATAAAGAATAATTATTTTATGTCAATATGAATTCAAATATTTTTCCATCTATATTTATTTATATTTATACGTATATATATTTATATTTATTATGTTTTTTATTTGTAAGCAATTTTTGATAATAGTTTTTCATTACTAAAAAGATTAAATGATGTTTTTTTTTTTATTTGCGCAAGCGATAATTTTTTTTAATATAATTTCAACTTTGTGAAAGAATAATAATTTAATTTAAAAGAAAGGTTAAATTATATACATTCTTTCATATTTTTGAAATTATATTTAAAAAAATTATAGCTTGCAAATAAAAAAACAACATTTAATCTTTTTAGTAAAGAAAAACTATTATGAAATTTTTCTTACAAATACAATAAATATAATAAATATAAATATATATATGTACATATAAATAAATGTAGATGGAAAAATAAATAATATTTCTTATATATATATATATTAATTTTTCTAAACACAAAATTCACATATCACATAATAAAATTCACTTTCATCATATAAAATAATCATTTTTATCTGTATAAGCACAAAAATGATTATTTTAAAAATTAAAATTTACAAAATGTCAATTTAAATTTTTTGAAATTTTTATTTTAAAAATAAATTAACGTAAAAATTTATTAACGGAAAATAAAAAAAAAATTTTAACGAAAAATTGACGATTATTATAATTATTATATCTATTTTTATTTTTATACAGAACTAACTTTTGAAATTTAAATTCAATCGATATATATAATTTATTTGGAAAAAAAGAATATATATAAACGTATATTTTTTTGAGATGATTTAAAAAAGAGATGAATTTGTCTTCTTTTGTCAATATTTCATTTCTATCGAACATGTCATTCTGTGTCATCTTAATCGTTATCATTCATTCTCAATCATTTTCGAACTGCCTGTGCCAAGGCCGAAATCTGGTAGTTTTAGTCATTCGGAAGTTTCTGGATGGACAATTCAATTGGGAATTACAAGGAGATTTGCACACACTTACTTGGGACAAAAGCTCAAACTAAAACGAGTTGTACCACATCCGAGTTATAATTTGGGAGTCGCACATGACAACGATGTTGCTCTCTTTCAGGTAATTCTTTTTTTTTTAAGTGTTTTTACTAAAAATTTAATTGTTTATAGAATACTTGTAATTTTTTTTATTTTATATATTAGATTAAGATAATTATATATGTGAATATATTCATGAATAAATTTTAACTAATATATACAATTTATTAATAACTGCTTATAATTAATCAATTTAATTAATTTTTCTGAAGTTGGAAAAGCGAGTGACATTTCACGAGCATCTGAGACCGGTTTGTCTGCCTCCACCTAACATTGATTTAAAGTCGGGAACAATTTGTACTGTGATTGGTTGGGGTAAAAAGGAGGATGCAGAAAGTGAGTTAAATATTTTCTAAGAATCTTCATCTTATTATAATTTAGAAACACCCCCCTCTTTCTTCCTTATATTAGATATTAACAAAAAAATTGTTTATGTATTTAGCTTCTGAATATGAGCCTGCAGTGAATGAAGTTAATGTCCCAATTTTGGAGAGGGAAACATGTAATTTATGGTTGGAGCATAAAGATCTTAATATAACTGATGGGATGATTTGTGCTGGATATCCGGATGGTGGAAAAGACGCGTGCCAGGTAGAATTTAATCGATTAATTTCAAACAAAGTTGAATTTCTAGATTATTTTTTTTAATACAATTTCTAAATTTTTTTTCTAATTTTTAATTCCTACAAACGAATTTAAATTCCTAAGGAAATTCAATTCGAAATTATAGAAATAATTTTTTGTTATTGGCAACAAACTTCAGAGAAATCTTATCAGGTCTTTTTCCATCCAAATCAAAATCTTCAAAAAATATATTTTTCTTAAGGTAAAGGAGAGTCGGGTAACCACGGCCATGGTGTAGCCGTGGACACACACGATATTTAATAAATTCTTATACTTACGATAATAGTACATTATTTTTTTGATTTGAGATGTTCTCATAATGTAAATTTAAAATTATTTGAATAAATGGTCGTCCTAAGAGAGTAAAAAACCTTGTCTAAAATTTTGTCTTCAAAAAACAAGTCAATTTACTAAAGTTGCGCTGACTTATTTATCTATTATTTTTATATTCTATAGGTTTTTAAATTAAATCTACTTTTTTGTCATGAAGCTGAACTATCAGTTAATGAATAATTCATGCTAATTTATTTTATTTCTTAGTAATTTGTTCATAAATTTATAACTGCTAAAATATGTTTTGTCGGCTTGCCCCGGCCACATAAAATACGGGTACTTCCGGACAATTTTTCAATGCAATTTTCAATTGTTTATACTGCTACTTCAAGTAGCACAAAACTTATTATTAGGGGAGAGTGGGGAGTTATGCAACGGGTTTTGTTTTTGCTCCAAAATATTAAAATTTTTTTTTGTACATATTATCATATGGAACTTGTAGTACATATAAAAACAAAACTTCTACCATAAAAAATTTTTTAAAAGTAAAAAAATTTAATGATTTTTGCTCATTTTCTTAAAAACCGGTTTTTACTGATTTTTAAAAACGGTGCACAGTGGGGCAGAATGCATAAAAAGTTGGCAAAAAATGAAAAATTGAAAAATTCAATTCCAACTTTTAATTACATTATTTCAATAAACAATAAGTCAAAGTTTGATGAAATATAATTTTTAGCCCTTTTTAACTGCGGATTTTCATAGAAATATGTTTTAATGTCGACCTATTTTCAACGGTTATGTTCGCGCTTTTTTGTTTATTTATCAAGGTAAGGTTTGTAACCTGATTAAAACGTACAATGTGACAGATTTTGAATTATTTATCATGGAATCTTCAAATTCAGGTATTTAATTATATTATAGAAAAGATAAAATCGTATTTTATAACATTTTAATTATTAAAATTCTTAAAAGAAACGAGCTTCTGAAATTCAAAAATTGAAAAAATTTTCTGTAAACATTAATCATTTTAGTTATGTTCCAAGCTAGTCCAGGTGTTAATTCTTGAATTTTTTATTATGTTTTAATTCCAGGTTTCTGAATCTGCTTGAAATTTTTGCGAATATTTGCGATTTTTCGAGAAAAAGTGATTTTATTGGACACATTGCAAAATACAGAAATATGTATTTTCAATAATGAGTGTACTTTGTTTTAAGAAAATTTGTTAACCTTTAAAAATTAAACTCAATAAGATTTTGATTTTAAAATGTTTTATATTATTAATTTTATATTTAAAAGTTTATAATTGAAATTTCTAAAACGGGATAAATAAATAGTCTTACAATTTTTGAATTTCTTCGTCGCATAAGTATTTTTAATTTAAGTAAATATTTGTAATTAGTGTAGAAATTAAAAATAAATTATTGTAATTTTTATATTAGGAACGACTTCAAGCGCGCTTCATGCGTAAAGAGAAAAGAACTCGTTGAAATAATGAACCGTTCAAATAGCAGTAAATTCGATGAGAGATTTAATTTTTTAATATCTGCCATTTTGAATCTGCTATTTCGTAGTTTTAAAAAATTGACTTCATATTCGTAATCAGCAACCCCAAAAACACACGAATATCTAGTTTCAAACGATTTCGTTGAAATTTAAAAAACATATCCGCCATGTTGGATCCGCCATTTTGAATTTTTAAAATCTGACTTTAGATTCGTAATCAGCGACCTCGAAAACCATTAGATACTACATTTTATAGAAATCGAACAATTTTGAAAAAAATTGTCCGCCATATTGGATCCGCCATTTTGAATTTTTAAAATCTGACGTTAGATTCGCAATCAGCGACCCCGAAAACCCCTAAATACCAAATTTTATAGAAATCAAACTAATTTTTTTAAAAAATTGTCCGCCATATTGGATCCGCCATTTTGAATTTTTAAAAACTGACTTCATATTCGTAATCAGCGACCCAACAAACTTTACAAATCTTTAATGTCAATAATTTTCAATGAAAAATACATTTAATGCCAACTTTTTTAACATTCTGCCCCACTGTGCGGTGGGGAGTTGTGCAACACTATTTAAAATCATAGATAACGGTCTATTTTATGGAAGATTTTTTATTTATGTGATAAATAATGAAAAAGGAAGAGAATTGAAACAAAATATTTTTCCGTTAAGCCAATCAGTCAATCTCATTTACAATGAATGCATGTATAAAACCCACATGTTAAAGGAGCACATTTCAAATGCACAGCTCGATCACATTTAACGCCATGGATTGAGTTTTTCGGTTTAATTTCTTTGGCATTGTACCTATGCAAATGATACAAAAGTCTTCTTCCTCTTCTTCTTCTGAATCGGGTAAAATTTTTTTTTTGATTTTGTATCAAGTGCAGGACGACCGTGCTTAACTGGTGGTGCTTTAGCAGTTTGTTTCTTTTTTCTCTTCTGTCCTTTTTTCATCTCTTTTTGACGTTTTTCTTCAATTTTCTGGGATAACTTTGACACATTTTCAAGCGAAGTCAAAAAAGTCAATGAAAGATATAGCGATTTTTATATATATGTCTATCAACAATATTATCAATATTAATAATATTATTATGAATTATATTTTTCAACAATGTAATAACAATATTATTAATAGGTATGTTTATCAACAATATCTTTTAAATAATGCGAAATTCGCATAGAAAATGCGAAATCGGATGAAAAACTATTCAATATAAAGTGTTGCACAACTCCCCACTAATTGTGTTGCATAACTGCCCACTTTCCAAATTTTCGAAAAAAACACACAGTAATTAACATATCAAATATTTATGAAAAATTCTTTTACATATCGAAAGAGTATTAACTGCAGATTATTTTCCATATAGTCACCTGTTTTTAAAACTTTAAACAATTACTGAAAATGACTTAAATACAAGAAGCAAAAAAAACTTTTTGAACTAAATTTTAACTCACACTCTGCACGGAAAGAAATTTAGTAGCAATATTTGATAAATCTGATAGGAAATTTTAGTATTCTCTTTTTCAAACGCGGAACATTTGGGTTTGATAACGAAAATCGGTATATTTTTACCAATAGTCTTTTTAGTAAATATATTCCAGAAATTGAAATTATTATTTCGTAAATTGATAAATTTATACGAAAAACCAGAAGTAAGTTAAACCGACGCGCACTTCGTTATTTACTAAATTTATATGAAAATTTGGAAGGATTATTTCGAAATTTGTTAAAACTATACTAAAAATTCGAAGTGGTTCAGTCGTGACAGATGACGACAGAAACACCAATAGATTCTACGCCAAAGTTTTATCTCTTTCTCATCTCGAGGATAGACGAGGATATGAACTTTTAAATGCACACACACACATACACCTCATTGCTTTACATCGATTGGCTTATTTTTATTCCTAACCTATACCAACGATAATACGTATAACATTCGCAGAATAACGCTTCATATACAAATTTACGCTCATGTGAAAAACTGATGTGACCATTCTTATATACTAACCAGACATATTTTTCACCGCTTATGAGAAAGGTGAAATTATATCAAAACATGTTTAAAAATATAAATAAAAATCATTATTTATTGGGAAATAATTAAATATTTTATTATTTTTTGAAGAACAATTTTTTTTACTGATTTATTGTAAAATCTTCGAAATTAATTATATAAAAGAAATTCAGGTCTGTATCAAGATAATAGTAAAAAGGGGCTTGTCTAAAGAGCTTCGTCAGTCTTCGTTACCACTCGGTGAGGATCGGGCAATTCCGAACATTCAACTTTGGCAAATTTCGTCGAATCTCGTTAACTTTGATATTTCTTTTTCAATTTTCATATCAAATATATCAAAATCTGAAATAATTATATCATTTTATAGAATTCTAATTACGAAATTTGAAATATTTGGTTAGAAAAATTGATAAAGAGCTTATTAAAATTTGATATTTTTGTGTTTCAATAAAAAGATTTCAGATTTCGTAAATATTATATCAAATTTTCTTTCCAACTATATTAAATATTCTTATTTTAATCTCAATCATTCTTAAAAATAGTATCGAAAATCGTTATCATGTCAAAATGTTCCGCAATTGTAACCAAATATACTAAAAAGTAACACCATAATATCAAATATTGCTACAAACTTTCTTTCCGTGTGGAAAAATACTAAGAATGGCTGCGCATGTGATAAATACCAGTCAAAAAGTTAAATCTTAATGCGAAAAGAATTTCATATTAGTTGCAAGAGTCATAACAATTATTATTTAATAAATATTAGCGTGTTGCACAACTCCCCACTCTCCCGTATAAATTGAATTATTATCACAAAATAAAGTTTCTTCATCCGTTTATGTTTTAAAATGCGATTTTTATTTGAAAAATGCCCTATTTTTTCATTTCGTAAAGATAAAGTATCCAAAATGCTGACTTTTTAATGATGGCCTGAGGTACCCGACACGCCAACTTGGTAACCTGAATTCGAATTTATTTTGAAATCCTTTTTTTTGTATTTATAAAGCAATTATTTCTGAAATGCTTAAGTAGTATGCGTAGTTCAAACACTTTTAATGATATCTAATCATCGAAACAACTATTTTAACCGATATTACTGAAATAATAACCAGAAAACGTTAAGGTTACGGGGCTACCCGACTCTCCCCTAGTAGTACGGTGTAACACTTGAAAATCGATGCTGTTTTATGAATTTTTTTAAGCGGGTAAATAAATGGCGACCGTTACGAAATTTGGATATGTTTTTATTGTCGTCTTAAAGTATATAAAAAAATTTTTTTTTACAATAATTAATGTTAATTTGTTAATAATTTTAAACGTCGATGTCGACTCCTCGAAAAAGACAGAAATTTTTCGGTACACTCCATGGCCTTTCGCAGTCAGCCTTTTTAAATGTGTCAAGAATAACAGATTAAATTTTTGTCTCAATCGATTAAATAGTTTTTGTTGGTGAGTTTACCGAAACTTTGAAAACGTAGTTTCGAGAAAATCGCGTTTAAAGATTCGGTAGCAGTTTATTAGTAAAAAAAGTATGCTTACATTAATCGGCTATGCCTGGTGCATAGAGTAAACCTTCTATTTTCTAAAAATTATCATTTTCA
Source organism: Leptopilina boulardi (assembly GCF_019393585.1). Classification (NCBI taxonomy): domain Eukaryota; kingdom Metazoa; phylum Arthropoda; class Insecta; order Hymenoptera; family Figitidae; genus Leptopilina; species Leptopilina boulardi. Next base: position 1,680,745 of record NW_026137764.1, on the reverse strand, counting down.
GCGGCTTAAAAAAAAACGAAAGAGCGTCTGGTCGAAGCAACTACTGTCAGCGCGTCAATATTCGTCTATAATATACTGATCACGGCGCGCTCTCTTCTTTTCACGATAAAATTAAAAGTATTGCAAATTTTGGTTTGGGATTTTGAGGATATATTTTAAATGTTTTTCTTTTAGAAAATGTAATAAAAAAATCGATATTTGACCCCCACACACCGGACTACTACCTTAATTTTTATTTTTTTTTATAACGTCTATTATTTATTTATTTATATGAATACGGATTTACAAAAAGGAAAAACCAGACTTTTCGTATTATTTACTTGTTATTTTTTCTCCAAACATTAAAAATTATTTATATTAATTAATATTTCAGTATTAATAATTAATTGTTCACTTATTTAATTGAGTTTAAATCAACAAAAAATTATTAAAATAACTAAAAAAGAATTAAAAAAAATTGAAAATAAATTTTTTTTTTAAAGAAATTGTCCATCTATATATATATTTAAGTGAAAAATCAGAACGTCTAATCTCGGTCTTAAAATACCAATTTTCTTTTCGTTAGGGTGATTCTGGTGGTCCATTACTCTGTCAAGATGAAGAGGACAAGGAAAAATGGTTTGTCGGTGGAATTGTCAGTTGGGGCATTAAATGTGCACATCCAAAATTACCCGGGGTTTATGCTTATGTACCAAAATACGTATCTTGGATTCATAGTGAAATTGCCAAATACTCGGATGATGAAGCAGGGTAAAAAAATTCACAAAATCACGGTAAGAAAAAATATCAAATGACCATATATATATATATATAGAGAGAGAGAGAAAACGTGTCAAGCCAAATGAAATCAAGAAACATCCACGAAACAACGGTTAGAAGAAATTTTCTCCAAATTAAAAAAAAACAAATATATACATGTATCCAGTGAAAAAAGAAATGTCAAAAAAGAACTGTTAATACAAAAACAATTCTTTTCAATTGAGAATTTTTCAAAAGTATTTTTTGAAAAAAATAACACAAACCAATATTATTTTTGTTTAATATTCTTCAAATATGTTGAATACTCTCTCAAAAAAAATTTTGAATATTCGAAAAATGTTTGAAAATATTTATTCTTAAGGTGAAAAAAAATTTATTGTTCTTGAAATTTAAAACCTAATTTCTTTATAATTAATTTATTGTTCAAAAATATTTATTATACAAGAAAAATATTTTTTGTATAAATTGTAAAATTATTATTATTTTTTTTTTTAATTTTATTTCAAAATTGAATATAATTGAAGAATTGTGGCTTATGTATTAAGGTTTACTATCTTTAACTAACGAAACGACAATCGTAGTCAAAAAGTTAATAGATAGAATAAAAAAGATGCACAATATTTGTTGATGTGCAAAATAAAAAAAAAAAATTAATTAACAGCCAGATGCTCTGAGATAATGTCGAAAACTATTTTCAAAATTTACCAATTCGAGAGTATATATATTTTTCAAAATTTAATATATTTGCTATGTATGACAACATTCATTTTGAAATTTTCAATTTTTACTAATCAATTGTTTTTTTATCAAAAAAATGATTAAACATAAAAATAAATGTGAATTTAGAGATACAAATTTTTAAAAATTTGAAAAAATTATTATAAAATTAAATTATTATTTAATGCGTTAATACACAAATTTTAAATATAATATACTCTCAGATACAATAATGTGAAAATTTTAAAACTATGTATCGGCTGATATATAAAAGAAGAAAAAGTTTGAAAATGACAATATTATATGCGTGTGTAAAAAAAAATGTATATCAAAAGAAGTCAATTTTTCTATATCAAATGAACTTGAAAATCGTGCCATTTTACAATACCCAAAATCGACGCTGCGTAAGACGCAAAAAAAAAAAAAATTAAATAAAAGCTAGGTGATGGAAATGGAAAAACATATATATGGTAGAGATAGAATTATCATGTTTAAAAACTTAATGCGAGAAAAAAATACACAAGTCAAACGATAAGAATATTCTCAATAATAATGATCAGTAAAACTTTTATACATGCCGTAACTTAAGAAAAGCAAGGTTCGATATGAATTTCGTGGACAATACTATTTTTAATAATCTAATAAAAAAAATTCATCGCAATTTCAGTTGGTTATTATATAAAATTATAAAACTATTTAAAATAAGTAAATATTATAAATACTTTTTTTTAAATAATAAAAGTAGTATTTTTTTTTTATTATTAGAAAATTTTACTATAAGTATTATTATTATTATTTTTTTTATTAATTAATATATTATTTATTTTGTAAATAAAAAAATTATATAAAAACCAACTGAAAAGCGTTGCTTTTTTTTATGTGTACTTTTCAGCGACGACAAATCGCGTTTAATGATTAGTAATTTTATTACTAACATGAAATAACAGGAAACATATAAAGTAAGATAATGAACCGCCACTTCCATTGTATTTCTATAGCGAAGTTCAGATATAATATTGCGATCATCTTAATCACACTCTTTTTAAAAATATTCTTCCTTTTTATTTCACACACAAAATATTTTTTAATTCCACTTTCATGGCGATATTTTGCTGTGTAAAAATTTTCAGTTGAAATTGTTGATTCATTAAATTAAAATAAAAAAAAAATTAGATGGAAATATTGGCACAAATTTTTAATTATTTTTTCCGATTAACTATTGATAGTCATTTTTTTTTTTTTGATAAAAAATTTAAATATTTCCCACTAAAATTTGAAGTATGTAAAAATAAAAAAAAATTAAAGTAAAATAAGCTTTGATTGTTTATCTTAATAATAAACTTGATGTGCATTTGAACATATTGCTCTCTAAATCTGAATTAGTAAAAATGTTTACTAATTTGAATTAGTGATTCACTTTTTGCTTCTCAGTTAGTAAAATTTTACTAATTATTAGTTAAATTTTACTAACAATTAGTAACTTTTACTAACAAGTACTAAAATTTAACTAACTCTAAAGCAAAAAGTGAGTCACTAATTTAAATTAGTAAACATTTTTACTAATTCAGATTTAGAGAGTGAATTTCAGTAGTCAATATTTTTGAAACGTTTTTCAAAATTTGTGGTAAATATTTGCAAAAAATAACAATTGTTAAATTTAATTTTGATGAATTATAAATTTTTTCAATTGTTTGCCAATATTTTTTTCCTTTTTTTTATGTCAGTTTCTTTATTTGACGAACGAATTACAATTTCAAATGAAAATTTTTCTCTCATCAAATTATGCATCACTAACGTATAACAAAAGTAAAGAGAAGTTTATTACTAAAAAAAAAGGGAAAAATACGCATAAGATGCGATTAAAAATATTCTTGTAAGTCTTATATATGTATAACTTGAATACAGAGATTCCACTCACCACAAAGTGGTGAATCTCTCTAAGAAAAGGATTTATATTTTTTGTCAATTCCCATTTTTAACAAAATTCTACCCAAAAAAAAATTTTTTGTTATAAAAAATTTTTGGCATATGAATTATTTAAAAAAAATTTCTAATCATTATTTTAATATAGACAAACAAAAATGTGCGCATAAAAAAATTCATTCAACAAATAGAGAATTAGTTTGTCCCATACATATTATATATTTATATAAATAGTGTGTGATTCAAAAATTTATTCCAATTTTTTTAAAATAAAAAAATAAGACACATCAGGAAGATTATTGCATCAAATGCAAAAATTTCCACATAATTCGTGGATTATTGTCAATAAATAATATATTATAAAAATATATTTAAAGAAAAAGGCAAATGTATAACGAAAAAATGTAAAAATAGTTTTACAGTTTTTAGTGTAAAATTTATGTTTAATTTATATGTGAAATAATTGTGAAATAATTATATAATTATTCGACAATAAGAAAGAAAAAAATATGTATAAGATTCTCGTATATATTAATATATGAGTTTCTTGAATCACTTTTTCTAAAGTGATTTATATTTAAATATATTTATTTAATCCAAGATATATGTCCTCAAGGATCGATAAAAAAAATATATATTAAGAATTAAAATAAGGCAATATTTAAAATATGTAAAAAAAAAAAATTAGAAAATATAAAACAGCTTTTAGTATAGGTTTAGTGTAAAATGTAAACGTTCGTATTTATATAATAGTAGAAGAAACATATGTTGACTGAATTCTAGGGATAAAAACTGCACCAGCACTTTTTTGATCTGCACTCTAAATGAAAGAGCTTTATAAAACAAAATATACTTTATATAATGTATTCATATTGTTTATGAGAAAAAAAACTAGGAGCCTTACTAATTGACATAGACTGCTTAGAGATTTTTCTAAGCTATACGATAAGTAGTATTGTTGGTAACAACCTTGAAGAATAATTTTTATTTGTTATATTTTCTTCAGTTTTTTTACCATCTTTCTTATTCTCATTGAGCTTATAATTTTTATCTAAAAAATTTTTCTTCATCCCCAAAAAGAAGTTAGAATTCAAAAGAAAAACTTGTTATTAACAAAAGTAAAAAACGACTTTTTTTTTTGAAAAATACTATAATAATTTTATTATTTTGTACACGCGGAAAAATCAAACTCATCCATCTGAGAATATAATTTTCTATATTGTGAAAAAATAATTCAAAAATTCTTCCATATACAAACAGTAGAGAAAAATATATTTTTCTTAGTGCTAAATTTTATTAGTTTGACAAAAAAAAAATTATTAAAGGAAAAAATAATTTGATTCAAATATATATAAATTATATTTGCTTTTGAATAAAAAATTCCTCTAAATGAAAATTCGATGTAGAAAATTAAATTCGTTTTTTTCAAAGCTTGCTTTCGCTTAAATAAGAGATCAATACATAGATAAAAATTAAAAAATTTGACTCTGACAATAATAACAGTCTTCCTTAGCATCCAGACAACAATTAGTTGTAAAAAAAAAAAAAAATATGAAAAACTTAATGATAACCGACAATACTGTGTGAGCAGACAATAAATAGATTTAAGAACTGTTCCAAATATGGACAATAACTTATAGCTAAGATTTATTATATAAGGTCTAGCTAATTATCTTGCACATAAATTAAGTAAATTAAAAATAAATATAAAAATTAGTTCTTCATAAAAACAGACCATATAATTTTAAATAATTATGTTTTTTTTTTTAAACATTAATTTAAACTTATAACAAATAATAAAAATTTCTAATACTAAGTTTTTCATTTAAACGTAATTTATTTTTAATTTTTTAAATTTAAAATCATTTTTTCATCAACTTTCTTTTTAAAAAAAATTTTTTAAATTGTTTCTTTAAAGAATTTGTTCAACTAATTTGTTAAATTTTCTTTCAAAAAATTAAAAAAGTAAAGGCATACATCGAATTGTGGCGTTAATTAGACTATAAAACAGTAATTTTTATCTGCACAGTTTGATGAATGCCAATTCTTATAATATACAATATAGATAATGTGGTATTTTTAAAATAAATATAAATAAATCAACAAGTATTACCAAATAAATGAATATTTTTTACAAGTATAAATATTTATTTCGAACTCTATTAATAGAAATAAATGATAATTATAATTGCAAACATTAAAAATAAAATAAATCATTTCTTAATCAAGTATAAAAGAATAAAAATTGTATAAAATTGCTTTCATGATATTTTTTACGCTCCAAAGTAATTTTTTTATGTCAATAATAAAAAAAATATACATATATATATAATTGAAGTTTAGAATAAATATATATATATATTATAAATTCTTATAAGACGATATTATGGCAATTATTAAAAGCTACTTTTAAGATAATATACACTCGAAAAAAATAGTATTGAATCAAGAAAAACGGATTTGATTCAATATTTTTTTGATCCAAGAAAATGATACTAGTTTGAAGTAAATGTTCTTGAATTAAAAAAAATTAGTGAATGAAATACGGACAGTGACACAGTTTTCTTTTGAATCAATGCTAATTTTTTCAGTGTAGTAAATTAAAGCTTTATTATTTTTTTTTCATTAATTTTGAAGAATTAAAATTTTCTAACAAAATTTAGAAAATTTATTATTAAATTTTTTTTTAATTTATATTTTAAAATCAAAATGAAAATTAGTCAATATTAACAGTCAATGTGTAGATAAATAGATATTATATACATCGACAAAGAAAGTTACATAAAAAAAATGCATTGTCTTATTTTTGAAAATTATGAATATTTCTTTCTTAATAACCAAAAAATCATTAAGCATGTAAAAGTGTCAATTCACCGTAAAAATTTATAAAATCGTAATTATTTTTATCGTATATATAATTATATATATATGCTTATGCTCTCCGTGATAAGTACACTTTGACATTCACAGAAAAAATCTACCAGACTTATTGTCAGATATAAATTAATTGGATAATAGAAATGTGAATAAAAAGTGATTTTTTGAAAAAAAAAAATTAATTTTGAGTTTCGGTTTTTTAAATTTATTTTTCATATAACAATTTTTTTTTTTCTTTTAAACTTACTTTTATAGTGAAAAATCAGTATTAAAATTATGCAAAAATTAATTCTTAAAAATTTTCGGAAGGTACTCAAATTCAGATTACGAGTCAGATTATTAAAATTTATATTTAAAAATTAAGCGAACAATTTATACATCTGATATACCGATTATTATTATTAAAAAAAATTATTATTATATAAATGATATATTTCATTTTGGAAAAAAAATTGCAACATAATTTCTATGTATAAAACAATTTATATTATTCTCAAAATAAGGGGCCATTCATTAATTACGTAAGGACGATTTTGGCTAATTTTGACCCCCCCTACCCCCATGTAAGGATACATAAGATTTTTCGGACCCCCCCTCCCCCTTCTTACGTAAGTTTTTAACAATATTAATGTAATTAAAAAATTAATTACATCATAATACAAATGGAAAATACTTGGCAAAATCTTACGTAAGATTAGCTTCTACCCCCCACCCCCCACGTAAGACCATGTAGAGATTTTATAAACCCCCCTCCCCCTAAGGACCCTTACGTAATTAATGAATGGCCCCTAATCTTCAAAAAAAATTTATTTATTTTTAACAAATTTTTATTCGTTTACTCCTCAATTATTATATCATACATTAGGTATGTAAATCTGGCAAAATCTTTCTTTGAGTGCATTTGTGTAAAAGAAATGTTGCGCACAAATACAGGTGTACTATATAGAACTAAAAGAAAAAAAAAAAAAAAAAAAAAAGAAGAACAACAGGTAGTTTCCTAAAACGAGCCTCCTGATGATGCTTAATAAATTAAATAATTACTCCTGTCAAGTCAATGTTAATTAGTCAAAATATAATATATACATATATATGTACATGTAAAGCATATATATATATTAAGTGGAATATCATGTGCTATTCACAAGATTCCATTAATTATTATGAAAATTAATAAAAAAAAAAGAAAAAAAATTGAAGCTAATGTACCTACTTGTATTGTTAAGATTTAAAAAAAAAAATTGTATGAGTGTTTCTGAAAAAAGTGTTACACGTAAAATTTAACATAAATATAACTGAATCAAAAATTAATGAAAACTGTTACATAGATATAGTATATGTGTCAAAATTCTGAGCTTTATAAATACTCGAATCGAAAGAAACTATGCGTTAATTTGCAAAGTAATTTGTTTTATTTATATATATATATATATATATATATATTTATTTATCTCAGAGCTAAAATAACTATTTATTAAGCTTAATTACACTTTTTTTTGTACAATAAATAATTTATATATTTAGTTAGAAGAAAGGGGGAATTTATTCTGGTAGTCAAGTGTACACTTGCCTGGTAATACTCGGTAATACCTATAATATTTTGTAGTATCTTGTAATAATAAGTATTATTGTGTAATATCATGTAATACTGTGTAATACTTGTAATATTGTGGTATTATAATGTAATACCTTAAAAAATTTAAAGAAAATCAAACCAAAAAATGTTAATATAAGTAAAAATTTTAAACACTTGTTCAAATGTAGCGCGGGAGTTGATGCTGAAGTATTGCAACTTTGCCATTGAATATTTACAGAATTAAAACAGAAAATGGTTCTTTAGTAATTGGCTGAATTTTAGCTTTTAGCTACCTTACCGGAATAAGTAAACAAAATCAAGTACAGTAAGATATTTGCTCCTGTAATTACACCGAAAGAAAATGCACGAGGCTTAGGTTGTTTGTGTTCGTGGTTTAAGATAGCAAAAACACAAATATTAAACGTTATAAACACACAGAAAATTAAAAGGCATTAAAATAAGCTGCAACGTTTCTTATTTTAATCCATTTTGGTATTAAAATAAGAAGCGTTGCAGCTTATTTTAATGCCTTTTAATTTTCTGTGCATGGATGCTCACGGATATTATAATATAGAAAATTATATTTGTTCAGTTCCTCGTCCAAAAATAAAAACAATTAAGTTATATTTATCGTGTTCTTTAAAACAAATTTCAAAACATTTGAAATAATAGTTTTTTACGTTTTAAAAAAGAGAAATTTATTATTTTCTTTTATAAGTAGGGTAAATGGCACTAAATGCGGCGCGATTCGAGTCAAAACACCTTTGAAATAGAAAATTCGACATTTCTATTGTATAAACTCAATTTAAGACTTATTAAACTAAAAGGTTATGTTATTTAGATGTTTAAAAAAATGTTTAACTTTATAAAAATCGATTATTTATACAAATATGAGAAATTAAAACTAATACCGTAATTTTCTATTGCGGCGCGTTAACAAAAAATTAAAAGGCATTAAAATATGCTGCAACGCTTATTATTTCAATCCAATTTTGCTTATTTTAATACCAAAATGGATTAAAATAAGCAAAATTGGATTAAAATAATAAGCGTTGCAGCTTATTTTAATGCTTTTTAATTTTCTGTGTTTGTATCAGTTACGGTGTATTAATTTCGATGACCAAAATTACGTGTATTTTGAAGATTCTTTGCCCGCCAAAATTAGAGCCAATGGAAATATTAAAAATGTTTCAATTACGACGAGAGAAAAAATTTGATCTCAAATAATTTAATTAATAATTGTTTAAATGTGCATCTTCATTAGTAATTGTATCAAAAAAAGATTAAAATAATTTTTTTTAATCATTTTGCTACAGTTATATTAAATATAATAGTAATAATAGTTATTTTTTATGAACGCGCCGTAATTGATGCACTTACCCTAATATTTAAAAATATTTAATTATTTATTTCTTTATTTCTTATTTTAAAGTTTTTCTCTTAAATAATAATTTTATTGAAAGTTCTACGTATAAGAAAGTGCTATTTGACATGGAATATTTTTTGTAATAAAGGGTAATACTTAGTAATATATGTGTAATACTTTGTAATACAATAATGTTTTGGTAGTAGTATGTAATACTTGTAAAAAAGTGTAATACTAAGGTAATAATGGTAATAATGTGTAGTTGTAGTCAAGTGTACACAATTTTTACTAGTAAATCCCCCCTCGGTTAGAAGATTTTTAAATTACTAATTCATTAATTTTATTTACACCGAAAAAAAGCTTCAATTATAAGTTTAAGTAGAATAGTAAAACATTTAACTGAAACAATTAAAACTTTTGCTATTCTAGTGAAATGTTACGCTGTTTAAGGTAAATATTTTTTTCCATGATTTAAATTAGTATTAAAATAAAAAAACTTAAATAATTTTTGTTTATTTATTAGGATCCCTTTAAGTAAATCAGCATATTTTTAATTATTTTTTTATTCTCCCTTCTTCCTCCCATCGCCCTGATATAAACATTCCCCTCTTTTTTTCGGTAAAACAATTTATGTAAATAAAAAAAAAAAAACCTTTTACACGGAAAAAATTAATCTCTAAATTAGAGATTTAATATGAGATTTAGGCATAAACTACCTCTGGAATCGGACGTCGGATTTGAGCAGATCTCTAGAACTGAAATTTGGGGTTATATCTAATCGGAATATTAGTAATATGAAGAACACATATTCCTTATGGCTAAAAATCATATTAGAAATCTCTAATTTTATGATATCGAACATATAGTTCTAAACTATCAACTTATTTGAATAAATTAAAATAATATATTGTTAGAATGAACATTTAATTTTTTTTTTAATTGAATCAAATTGTCTCAACATCACACAATATATTTTCATATTTCTTAATAATAAAAAAAAACACGGTTCAGAACAACTTTTTATAGGTTAGGTTATCCGATGTCAAAACAAATGATATTAGTTTTACCTGCAAATACTCTATTAAATTCCATCTAATTAAACAGTTTTTGACAAAATCGACAGCCATTGCACAGTGGGGCAGAATGTTAAAAAAGTTGGCATTAAATGTATTTTTCATTGAAAATTATTGACATTAAAGATTTGTAAAGTTTGTTGGGTCGCTGATTACGAATATGAAGTCAGTTTTTAAAAATTCAAAATGGCGGATCCAATATGGCGGACAATTTTTTAAAAAAATTAGTTTGATTTCTATAAAATTTGGTATTTAGGGGTTTTCGGGGTCGCTGATTGCGAATCTAACGTCAGATTTTAAAAATTCAAAATGGCGGATCCAACATGGCGGATATGTTTTTTAAATTTCAACGAAATCGTTTGAAACTAGATATTCGTGTGTTTTTGGGGTTGCTGATTACGAATATGAAGTCAATTTTTTAAAACTACGAAATAGCAGATTCAAAATGGCAGATATTAAAAAATTAAATCTCTCATCGAATTTACTGCTATTTGAACGGTTCATTATTTCAACGAGTTCTTTTCTCTTTACGCATGAAGCGCGCTTGAAGTCGTTCCTAATATAAAAATTACAATAATTTATTTTTAATTTCTACACTAATTACAAATATTTACTTAAATTAAAAATACTTATGCGACGAAGAAATTCAAAAATTGTAAGACTATTTATTTATCCCGTTTTAGAAATTTCAATTATAAACTTTTAAATATAAAATTAATAATATAAAACATTTTAAAATCAAAATCTTATTGAGTTTAATTTTTAAAGGTTAACAAATTTTCTTAAAACAAAGTACACTCATTATTGAAAATACATATTTCTGTATTTTGCAATGTGTCCAATAAAATCACTTTTTCTCGAAAAATCGCAAATATTCGCAAAAATTTCAAGCAGATTCAGAAACCTGGAATTAAAACATAATAAAAAATTCAAGAATTAACACCTGGACTAGCTTGGAACATAACTAAAATGATTAATGTTTACAGAAAATTTTTTCAATTTTTGAATTTCAGAAGCTCGTTTCTTTTAAGAATTTTAATAATTAAAATGTTATAAAATACGATTTTATCTTTTCTATAATATAATTAAATACCTGAATTTGAAGATTCCATGATAAATAATTCAAAATCTGTCACATTGTACGTTTTAATCAGGTTACAAACCTTACCTTGATAAATAAACAAAAAAGCGCGAACATAACCGTTGAAAATAGGTCGACATTAAAACATATTTCTATGAAAATCCGCAGTTAAAAAGGGCTAAAAATTATATTTCATCAAACTTTGACTTATTGTTTATTGAAATAATGTAATTAAAAGTTGGAATTGAATTTTTCAATTTTTCATTTTTTGCCAACTTTTTATGCATTCTGCCCCACTGTGCATTGTGATAAATAAATTTAATAAACATAAAGAAACTATCTCCCACGTGATAACAAATACGTAAAGTGAAAACTGACTCAAAATGGGAAATACAATATAATCCATATTAAAAGAGTTATGAAATGAACAAATCTCTAAATTAGAGATATGAATTTATGTCATTTTTAGGTATAAAGTTTAACAAAATAAAACACAGCTTATCATCGTAATTATGACTATAATGTCTAATTTAGATGTACTTATATTTCACTGGATGTAAGATTAATGTTATTTCAAGTTCAGAGATTAATTTTTTTCCGTGTAGATATTGAAACAAACCCACCTTAAAAATTGATTTATAATTTTGGCGTTAAATAATACCTTTTTTTAAAAAAAAGATTCAATTTTTTTTCTGCTTTTTGTCAGTTTTATACAGTTCAGTTTTAGTAAGACAAAAAGTATTGAATTTTATTATAATTTTAGCTTATACAGTATTTTATCCAGTAAAACTTGAACGAATTTTGGTAATTTTGTGTCAATAGCAAAAACTTCTATTCTGTCTCTTTTCTGCGTGAAAAAAAGCTTAAAGAAATAAAGTATACCTACAAATGAAAAAAACATGTACAAAAAAAATTGTAGACGCTCTGAATTCTTATTTTGCGTACATTGTACTATATATATATATATATACATATTTATATTGCTCAAAAATCGTAGTCAATCGTCGTATGAACGTTTAGAAATATTCGCAAAAATTTGAACATTATATACTTCCAAACTATAAATTGAGTTAGAAAATTGAAAATCTTGTATGATGTATAAAATATTTATGTTTGACAAAAAATTGTTTTTTAGTGGAGGGGAAAAAATTCTCAAAAACATTAAAACTGCACGCACAGTTGGAATACACTAGGGTAACTTTTATAGTGTAAAAATTGGCTCAGGCTTCGATTTATAGTTTAATAATAAATAAACTATTCTATAATATGCCTGACTAATTTTTGGTATATATATATTAAGTATATTTTAATGACAACTTGTAATGGAAAATTCTCCTTATATAAGAAAATAATGATGTTCGATCAAATTTTTTTTATTTTATCAAATTATTTAGTTCAAATATTATTATTAAAATACATTTTAAAAAAATTTGTATAAATATACTATTATAGTAACATTTAAGTTCCAATATATAGTTCTATCATTAAAATATATTTTACCTAATGAAAAATAGCAAAATATTGACAATTAAAATTAAATGAATTTTAATAAATATGTGTGAAATATTAATTTAATTTTAAAAAAGATGTTGATTAAATTAAATTTCACGTATAAGAATCTGTGAATAATGTTGTGTTACTGTTAAATAATATTAACTACAGTTGAGTATAGAAAAACAATAATAGTAAATTAACTATTATTGTTTCTTTTAACAAATATACATCCAGAAAAAAGATTTCTTTGACAAATTTTTCTTTGATACAAAGAAAATTTATTTGTTACAAAGTTCAAACAAATTATCTTTGATTCAAAAAAAATTATTTTCGGTTTAAAGAAATTTTTTATTCAATTTAAAGAAAATTTCTTTGAAACTAAGAAGTTTTTTTTGTTTCATAGAAAATTGTATTTTAAATGAAAGAAATAAACAATTCAAAGAAATTAGTTTCTTTAAATCTAAGAAATCTTTTCACTGAGTGTATATATTTGATAAATTTTTTATCAAGTCCCATCACAGATTCTTTACGTGTACATATATATTAAAAAAAACCGTACTTTATAATATAAATTACTGTAATTAGATAAATAATAATAATAATAATATAATGTTAAAAAACTGTTCATCTCTCTCGATAAATATCCAAAAATTGTACTCTGTTAAAAGTGAAATCTTTAAAAATAAAATTACAATTTTTATAGGCATCAAAAAATAATGGAAATAAAAAACAAATATTTCTTTTATAAAAGAATTTTTAAGAAAATGGCTCGTATTTTACTTTTAAAAATATAATTAATGAAATTCACATTGAAATATATTTTTAATTTAGAAAATTATATTATAAAAAAAAAATTACAAGCAATTAACAGAGTAAATGTTATGGTGTTCTTCCAAGTATATGATTATTAATTGTGCAATGCACATGTCATAAATGTACAATCAAGGATTGATATTATATAATATAATATGTGTTTTGATATATGTTAATGTATAGCTGTGATGGTTATATTTTTATAATTTGTTAAAAAAAAATTTGCATAATCCAATTGTTTCATTAAGTTTTTGTTGTCACAAAACTGGAAGTGTTTTTAAAATATTAAAAATATTTTTTTTCATCATATCTTTTATATTAAATTTTTTTGACGCTCTATTATTTCTTAAGTTAACAAACAAAAAAAATTATTTCTTTCGATTTTCATTATTAACGTGCCTTTTCCAAAAAAAAAAAAACTATTTGGCTAGTTAAAGTAAATATATATGGTTTTTAATAGATTTTAGTATTGAAAATAATTTGAATACATAAAAAAAAATTATTTTTGATCCCTATACAAGACTATAGAAATTATACACGTTTTATACAAAGACAACCTCCAGATTTTATAAAACAAAAACATGAGAAGTATTAGAAATAATACTGACATTTAAAAAATATTGTCAACGAATTTTATTTAACTTTGTATTTATTTATTGAAAAACAATAGAATGTTTACTTGTTAGAATTGTATATAATATGTTGACTATATAGTACATTTATAAAATATGCTGTTGCTTCATTTTTCTGGTATAATATCTGTAAACTGTAAATTCAAACAATATTTAAGAAATTTCTCTTGCTGGTCAAGAAATGTATAAATTTTTTTTTGTCATTTCTAATTTAAAAAAAAGCATCTAATTTATTGTAATATATATTTTAGAATTATTAATCAAGATTCAAGACTTTAAAAAACCTAAAAGATGTTTAGTTAAATTTAGAAGGTTAATTATTTCATTATAAAAAGTAATTTTTTATATATACTATTAGTAAAATAATTTAAATAGAAATTTTCAGTACAATGGCGCCTGAAAATAGTATTTTTTTCATTTATGCGTACAATCATAATTTTACGGCATTCCAAAAAGCTATGAATAACTAATTAATTTAAAAAAATTAAATTTGATTTGCCACCAAAATTTATTTCATTTTTAAATTATAACTCTATTTTAAAAATTATAGGGTCTTGATGAATAATAATATTGAAAAAAAATTAAAAAAATATTTTTGCAGATTGACAATATGTGAATTTCTATACAATTTTATTAAAAATAATTTAATTTCTCCATTTAATCATTGAAAAAAATAATAACAAAACATATCTGAAACATATCGATAATCGTGAGAATAATTTTCTTTTCAAAAAGAACATTTTTAATATTTTACTTTTAATGTATAAGTAAATAATAGAATTATGAATAATATACAATCTGCAAAAATATAACATTGAATGTCTCCGAGTAGTAAAAATATGGCCTCGTACAAAAATAAAAAATTTATGTATCTCGAGAATAAATTCTGTAGGTATAATATAAACAAAAACAATATTGTATTGTAAAAAGATTTTACAATACAAATCAATATAATAATTAATATTGAAATATATATATAAATATATTTATGGAAGATGTGTGTTGACAAATAAATTATGTATTAACATAATATATTAAAATGAGTTTCATTGTTTTCACTTGTTTTTCTATCTTCAATTTATTTTACAAAAATAATAACTCATTTTTTTTATATTAATTTGTTTTTTCAAATTAAAAATTTTAATTTAATTTTTAAATTTTTAATTTAATTTTTTTAAACATTTTTTAGTGTAATAAATTTTTCGAATTAATTTATATTGAAAAATTACAATTATTAAAGAAAAAATATTTAATTAATTATTAATTAAATTTTTATATTTTCTTGATAAATAGAATAAAGGAGAATTTATCGTTAAATGGTACTTTATCTGCTATCCAGCATCAGAAAAAGAAGGAAAAGGTTGATAAAGTAGAATGTTGTTTACAAATTTACAGCAGAGATGTCGGGGTAGGTAGATTTCAATCTGTCTTTCTCGTTCACTATTTTTCACTTTGGTGAATTGTTTTTTTTTTAATACATAATAAAATTTACTATTTTATTATTTTTATTTATTTCATGCTCTTATTAATATTTATGTATTTATACTATAAACGAGTTAACTACAAACGACCCTTTTTAAAATTGATTACTAATATTTATTCCATTATTATTATTATTTATATTAATTATATTAATTATATTATTTATATTATTATTATTATTATTATTATTATTATTATTATTATTATTATTAATTGATTCATTTATACTATTAAAGAGTTAAGTACAAAAGACTCTTTTTCAAAATAATTATTAAAATTTATTCCATTATTAGAAAATAATAATACTAGAGAAATATTTTGCAAAAATGTTTTTAATTCCATAAATTTAATAATTTAATAATAATAATAATAATAGGGTCAGTTGGGGTAAATGGGGACATGAGGTTTTGGAGCTTAATTTACAGTTTTAAAATTAAGTTCAACGTCAATATTTTAACTTCAGATCACCCGCAATAGGTTTTGAGTATTGCCAAGCTTTTATATTGACAATTGGCAGCAAGATAAAAAAAGTTATCACTCAATATGCAGAAAAACTTGAAAATCAAAGTCAAATTGTTTCAGTATTTTGTCGAGCATTTCAAAGAAAACAGACTTAAAAATCATACAAAATTTTTTTCTTATTCCTTTTATGATTTCTATAACAGAAATTCACTTGAATTTTTTATTTTTGTCAATTTGGTTAATAAAGTTTAAAGCTTATCTAAATTTTTTTCTACTGCATAAAATTAATCCTGGTAATGTAAATAACAACTTAAAAAAAATAAACCCGCAAATATTACATTTTAAAGGAAGAAACTTATGTAATTTGTGAAAAATAGCGATTTTGTCCCCATTTACCCCAACTGACCCTATTGTATAATCATTTTTATTCTAATTTTCGAGTTAATTTGTAAAGGATGACCATTTTGTTTATATGCTTTAAATATAAATAATTTTGTCAATGAACAAATTTTAAAAAAACTCATTACATCGCAAAATTATTATTTTCAAAGTTTCAATAACTTTTAGAAAATTACATTATATATTTTTGCCACCCACCATATATAAAGTTTGAAAAGTCGAATGATTTTAAAAAAAGTTTATAAAAGGAATGAATATTGTATAAACTTCTTATTTTTTTATTTATTTTTTTTTTTTAAGGAAGAATGTGAGTCATACAAGGATTACGAGAGATGATAAAGAAATAAAAGTAAGGTGCGGTGATTTTACCTAGATAAATTTCAAAACCTACCGTTCAATCCTATCTTGTGCCTTACTTGTTCCAGTTTCATCAGTTTGAAAGCATCTTACTCGCTCCTAATATTCTTTTTCAAAAGGACACCCCTTTCTAAACAAACCCCATTCCCCCACTCTCTCAACGGGTGAAGGTATATATATAATGTCACATCAAATGCAACGCAAAATGCTGTAAAATCGTTGGCGGATTACGCCCCTGCAGCTCAACAGAAACCCTGCTGTAACCCGCTAATTTTTTCAAGGATTATACCCCCATGATCAGCAATATATATATATATATATTTTTTTTTTTTGAAGGGGGAGATTTCTTATAGTGAGAGGATTTCATGGATATTAACTTCTTGTTATAGAGAAATTTCATTCAAGATAATTTTACAAAATATTTTTTGACATTTCAATGGAATATTTTATTTCCGTTTATATATAAACATGCGGAAAAACGATATTCTAAATTAAAAATACTAAAAACTATATTTTGGTTATTTTTTTACCTATTATTAATAAAAATTAATATTTTCACAAAATAAAATATCAGTGAAACAAATAATAATAATAAAAAAACAGTAACAATTTTTACTATCCCTTGATACAAAAAATTGGGGCGCATAAATTTTCCATAAAAATCAATAATTAAAATTTTCATTTTAAAGAATTTTATTAAATATAATTATTTTTTAGACGAATTATCATTTTTCAAATGATTTTGATTTTGATTTTTGATTTTTAGGTACCGAATTTTTATTTAATCAAATTTTCATTTGACTTTCTCTTTGCCAATTTTTTATTTAAAAAAATTCTAATTTAACCGAATATAATAATTTAGCAGAATTTTCATTCAACAGACTTTTAAGTGATTCGCGAATTTTTAAATGACAAAATTTTTATTTGTCTGAAACCGCAAATAACTGACAAATAATCGATATAGAAAGATTTCGGCGCGAGATTTATAAAATCAACCAATCACAAGTTTATGGATAATTTTTGATTGGTTGATTTTAAAACTTGGGCCGAAATATTTTTGTGGCAATTGTTTGTTGGGTATTTATGCGGTTATCACGACAAATAGAAATTCGTCGTTTTAAAAATTCTATCAAATAACAATTCAGGCAAATAAAAATTCTGTTCAATGAGAATTCTGCTAAAATAATGTTTGGCTAATTTATTGAATCTTTTAAATAAAAAGTTAGTAGGGGAGAGCGGGGCAAAGCCGCTGATGTAACATTTATTTATAAATATTTTTGTTATTACACCTTCAATTGACGTGATTTTTTGTTCTATTTCATCTAAAACTAATTAATAACAAATTTCAATAGTAAATATTTAATTTATTATAAGCTTGATTAATTAATTTAATTATTTTCAAAGAGATGCAAAAAAACGGCTTTGCCCCGTATGGCGGGGTAGCGACGTTTTTGCTTATATTTTTTAAAGGTAGAAAATTATAGCCGTTAAAACTGTACGAAGTTGCAGTAAATGACCTAATATCTTTGAAACATAAGTATTTTATACATTTTTTAAAGAGTTTTAAGTTATTTTATAAAAAATATCAATACTTGTATTTTTAACCTTCGCTTGCCAAGATGCCCACCCAGGGTGGGCCAGACAAATTGAAATTGCCATATCTTCTAAAGTTTTGCCTTAATTGAATCGCGATTTTAAGTCACTGAACAAAATCTTAAGAACTTTCAAAAAATGTAAAACCAAATTTTTAAAAAAAATTCTTTCTTGATTATTTATAACTTTTATCAATGTATGTACGGAGATAACCGGGATGATTCAGATATTTTTTTAATTCTATTTTACAAAAAGACTTGAAATCATGCAGACTTTTCACTGTGAGTGTTTTATGATGTCAAATAATAGATATAAAAAATATTATAATGCATTTTTCATTTGTTTAAACAATTTATTGTTATTATTTATTAACTTTCTTTGTTCTGCACCTAGAAAGATGCAGTTTTTTTCTAATTTTGCAATTTATCAAGCGGAATATAATAAAAGATAGATTTGATGTAAAATTATTAATTCAACAATTGTTTAAACAATTATTGTTATTATTTACTAACTTTTTTTGTTCTGCACCTAGAAAGATGCAGTTTTTTTCTAATTTTGCAATTTATCAAGCCGAATATAATAAAAGATAGATTTGATGTAAAATTATTAATTCAACAATTGTTTAAACAATTTATTGTTGTTATTTACTAACTTTTTTTGTACGGCACCTGGAAAGTTGCCGTTTTTTTCTAATTTTGCAACTCATCAAGCCGAATATAATAAACGATAGATTTGATGTAAAATTGTAAATTCAACAATTGTTTAAACAATTGTTAAATTAGTAAATTTATGTCAAATCTGTCTGGCTATATTATATTCGGTTTGATAAATTACAAAATTAGGAAAAAACTGCATCTTTCTAGGTACACTACAAGAAAGTTAATAAATAACAACAATAAATTGTTTAAACAATCGTTTGAATACTAAATTCATATAAAATCTTCATGTTTATTATGTTGAGCTTGTTAAGTTGCAAAATTAGAAAAAAATTGCAACTTTCTTGGAACATTATAAAGAAAGTTAATAAATAGCAACAATTATTTGTTTAAACAATTTATAATAATAGTTGTTGCTAATTGAATTATATATTTTATTTTATTTATAACCTTTAAATTAATAACTACGAAGAAAAGGTAACAAATTTATAAAATTCTTCCACTGCCGTATGTATATTTGAAAAAGTTATAAATTATTAATAATAAATTGTTTAAACAAATAAAAAATCAACAAAACATTAATAAAATATATTATTTGGTAACATATAACAATTTTGGAAAAAAACTGAATGATTCTAAGTTTTTATTGCAATATACAAAGAAGAAAACATTTGGCCCACCCTGGGTGGGATCTTGTCAACCGTGTATATAAAAAGTATCCAGTCCGGCGAAGGTTAACCTCACATTTTGAATTCAACTCTTCACTTTTTCGTTGAAAAGTCTACTTTACCGACTGTTCAAATTCAAAAATAATTTAAATAACGGCGCAAAAAAAATATTATGAAATATTAATATTATATTTACATAAAATTGATCATTTTTTTAATGTTAATAATAAATTTGAATACTAATAAATTAATTTATGTTCTAAATGAAATATTATTTTAAAATTATACTATTTTAATATATTATATAATAAACACAGATTTTTTACATAAAAATAACTAATTTCCTTTATTTTATTTGATTTTGTGAAATAATGTAACATGATAATATAGGAAATGTAAGATAATAACAATAGTAATAAAAAATAATTAAATTGAAATATGTAATTTTTGAAAATAAATAAAAGCATTTATTTAATATTATTTTATTTAATATTAATTTATTAATTTTAATTTATGTTTTGGTTAAAAAATCAGGTTAATATTTGTTGACATTTGATTCATGTGAAGTTAGAAAAACTTCATATATGAAGGTAATGCAGATTTTCATTTTCAACTGTTTTTACGAAACAGTTTTTAAACGGCTTTGCCCCCAATGACATACATTTTTTATTTTTAAAATTTAATTTATTTAAATAAAAATAAAACCTAAATTTCATGCAGATCGTGTAGATAAATGTTTCATTTATTCAAGCAAAAAGTTTTTAAGATCTAAGTGCTTAAAACAATTTTTTAAATTTGAATCTTCGATCAACGAAATTTTCATCTCTTCCTTGTAAAAACTATTTTTATGTTATATTTCCTAATATATTTAATATTTTTTAGCTGTTTCTTTTCCAATCTATGCTTTAATCATATTAATAATAAACTGTTAACGAAAATTGTAATAGATTAGAAAGAAAGAAGATATTTCAAAAAACGCCTTTGCCCCGCATAGCGGCTTTGCCCCGCTCTCCCCTAAAGAAAAATTCTGTAAAATAAAAATTCGTAACCTAAAAAATTTGTTAAGTAATAATTCGTTTGAAAAGAAATTCTTTCAAATGTTTATTCAAAAAATGATAATTCGTCTAAAAAATAATTATATCTAATGAAATTTTTTAAAATGAAAATTCTAGCCATTGATTTTTATGGGAAATTCATGAGCCTCACAAATTTATTAGATTTGATTTTCATTTAAGAAAAAAATATATATAATATAAATTACTCTGAATATTTAAAGTAGATAAAGTTCGATTACTATATATATATATATATATTAAAGATACTATGATGAAGTTTTTTTTTCTTATGCGGAATACGAACGAGTCAGGCAAGCTTAAAAAAGAATTATAAGTGCAAGAATATTAATATCAGTGGTGATTGCTAATAAATAATAGTTTATTAACGAGCTAATGCCTTACTGGAAATTAATGCGAAACTTGCGTAGTTGGAAGTAAAAGGGGAGAGGGGGAGGGGGGGGGGTGCGATGAGGAGGAAAATCAGGATAGTAGTTGAGGGGTGTTAACTCCAAGTCTTAAATGAGCAGGGTGCATGCTGTGGTTCTAATTAAAACAAACACGATTACAAGTTTTGACTTACATTTATAATCACGATTAATGTACAAAAATATATACGAGGGAAAAAAAATTTATTTTATTCAAATAAAATCAGTTATTTGACTATATTATACCTATACTTTAAAAGTAAAACCTCTGAATTGTCCGCAGTCTCTGCGCATTTCTGGCAATTCTTACTCTAGAAATAGTAAAATTTATTCAGAAAATTGTAAAATTTACTCCGGAAATAGTAAATTTTACTATTTCGAGAGCAAAAATTACCAGAAATGCGCAGAAACTGCGAATAGTTCAGGTTTTTACTTTTAAAGTAGTAAAAATTACTTTATTCGTTTGTACATTTATCTCCCCCCCCCCTAAATTCGTAAACTTGGTTTTATACCCTTTATCGATTGAAAAAAGAATTTTTGACTTCCGAGTTTTTTTTAGGTTGAAATGTTAAATTTGACTATGGACTATTTTATTGTGTCTCAATAACTGAGGTGGCTTTAATCCAAAGAAACAGAAAAATATTTATTTTAAATAAATTATTTGTACCAAATTAGAGATAAATTTTATACCCTCGGCATATAAGAGCATACATAAGGAAACTTTCAAACCAAAAAAAGAAAAGAAAACACAGAAATATGTTTTTTATTTCGTTCTTTTACAATTAGTTTAAGAGCAATATGAAAATTAAATAAAATATCAAATATATATCATCAAATATATATATTACATATATATGGAACGTTCTTTGTCAACCGGACCACCCCATCTCTCCATAATTGGTTTAATTTAAAAAAATTTTATAATATTGGAAAAATTAGCTTGGAATGTCTACTTTTTAATCCCGTTGGTCGCTTTTTGAAATTCAAAATGGCGACTTAAATATGGCGCCTAAACGACACAAAAAACACAAAAAATCCACTAATACGATCTATATTATTGTTTAAAGCTTCACATATGACGATAAAATTAACCACAACATATTTTACTTACAAACTGATAACGTATCTCCATTCAAAATTCAAAAATTCAAAATGGCGGATAAAATTAAAAATTGAGCTAGACTCGTGAAAATTACAACTTGGGGGTTTTCGAGGTCGCTGATTACGAATCCGGTGTTAGTTTTCAAAAATTCAAAATGGCGGATCCAATATGGCGGACAAAAATTGAAAAATCGTGTAGATTCGATTGAAACTTGTTACACGGGGGTTTTTGGGGTCGCTGATTACAAATCCGGTGTTAGTTTTCAAATATTCAAAATGGCGGATCCAATATGGCGGACAAAAAAATTGAAAAATCTTGTAGATTCGATTGAAACTTGTTACATGGGGGTTTTTGGGGTCGCTGATTACGAATCCGGTATTAGTTTCCAAAAATCCAAAATGGCGCATCCAATATGATGGACAAAAATTAAAAAATCGTTTAGATTCGCCTGAAACTTGTTACTCGGGGGTTTTTGGGGTCGCTGATTACAAATCCGTTATTAGATTTTAAAAATTCAAAATGGCAGACTTAAAATAGTAGCCCAAAATTTAAATAATTGAGTTAAACCCGTGAAATTATTTACTCGGGGGTTTTCGGGGTCAGTGATTACGAATCTGTGGTTACTTTTTAAAAATTCTAAATGGCTGACCAAAAATCCAAAAAATTGAGCTAAACTCGTTAAAATGTCTACCTAAGGGTTTTTCAGGACAATCTTTACGAATTCACCGTTACTTTTTAAAAAATCAAAATGGTGAATCTAAAATGGTGGACCAAAATATAAAAAATTGATCTAACTTTTTTATATTGAACGTAAAAAGGTGCCATTTGAACTTATCAAATACAACGCCAGAAAACTTTTTATGAAAATTACGTGAGGATTATTTAATTAATAATCACAAGACTAGCTTAATTTTTTAATTTTATCCGCCATTTTGAATTTTAAATAGAGATTTGTCATCAACCATTTAAAAATTTTTTAAAAATGACAACGGATTCGTAATCAGCGACCCCAAAAACCCCCGTGTAACAAGTTTCAATCGAATCTACACGATTTTTCAATTTTTGTCCGCCATATTGGATCCGCCATTTTGAATTTTTGAAAACTAACACCGGATTCGTAATCAGCGACCTCGAAAACCCCCAAGTAGTAATTTTCACGAGTCTAGCTCAATTTTTAATTTTATCCGCCATTTTGAATTTTTGAATTTTGAATGGAGATACGTTATCAGTTTGTAAGTAAACTATGTTGTGGTTATTTTTATCGTCATATGTGAAGCTTTAAACAATAATATAGATCGTATTAGTGGATTTTTTGTGTTTTTTACGTCGTTTAGGCGCCATATTCAAGTCGCCATTTTGAATTTCAAAAAGCGACCAACGGGATTAAAAAGTAGACATTCCAAGCTAATTTTTCCAATATTATAAAATTTTTTTAAATTAAACCAATTATGGAGAGATGGGGTGGTCCGGTTGATAAAGAACGTCCCATATATGTATGAAATTAATAAACACGGAATGTTAAATTTATTCACACTGTGTTGGAAGAATATAGAGTAATTTACTATGGCGCGTCTTTAAAAAATAATTCGTACCGTCCGAATATAAATGGCGAGGAGTAAAAAAAATCGTTATACTTCTTTTAATTACTTTGTAATCAAACCAACATTTCTTCCTTGATTAAATATTGTTCTCCCTGAACTATATAATAGGAAAAGTTTGCCTAGAGAAATGTAGAGCATACTAATGAGATTGTATATATATATATATATATATAAAGTTTCTTTATTGACTAAATCGAGATGAAGGCAAGAAGACAAAATTAATTTTTTTTATAAGTTTAAATTGAAGTAATCAAGTATATCAATTGTATTGATTGTTAACGAAACGAACATCATTAAATTAATAATGTTTCCACTCAGAAGATAGAATTATTGTATACATATATATATACACGATAAAAGCTAACGACTATAACACAATACGGGGTTAATTTCAGTGATGAAGATAAGATCATTTTCCATGATGGAATTGTAGAATAAAGGGATGTATATAGATATATATACTCGATAACCACTCAATTGCGCTCTAACCACTTACATTCATCCCTCTGCTTCTATATTCGTTAATGGAGTGCTTTCGTATAAGTAAGACATTGCGGGGATGATAACTAAAATATGACCCGCATCTTTCCTCAAACAATATTGAATAATCAAATTACTGTTTAGTCAATGAAATTATTGTTTTGAAAAAATTTATATGGACGATTGCACACGTAAGATTTACCTATGACATTTTAAATTTGAATGAATATATATACACTGAGAAAAATGTTTAGTATCATCTACCAAAGTTTGGTTCTCTCTACCAAATTTTTTATTTGATATATGTGCAACTAATCCGTTTGGTTCGGGCTACTAAATTTTTTCGTTGAATCATTTTGTTCGGTCTACCAAATTTTTTGTTTTGCACAACTAACTTATTGTTTTTAAGCAAACAAAAAATTTAGTTAAATGAAATTTTTTTTTTGTTTTCTCAACCAACTTATTTTTTTGTTTCACCCTTTTCTCTTTATATAACCTACCTATGCCTACTTAAATTAATTTCTATCGCGGAAAAAACCTAACACTGCTGCGGGGCTCGAACCCTCAGACTACGCAACGCTAGTCGAGAACGCTGACCACTACTCTACGAATCCTACTAACAATTTGAGATTAAATCATTTTCACAATGTATAAAAGCTGGAAAAAAACTTTCGTTCTTGTAACAAGTTTTATTTATTTATTTTTACTACACAAACTTTTTTTTTTTTTAAATGTCTGAAAAACATAAAAACTTCACGACGCGAACGACATATGGTTAATGTTGACATCCCGTGAAAGGGAAGAGACGCCATATTTACGAGAAGAGCGCGTGCGCAATACAGCATGTCAGCTATTTAGTACTGGGAACCAAACTATTTAGTTCGTAAACATGAAAGCTTCAAATATATTTTTTGGTAGAGCCAACTAAACTTCCCGATTTATTGCCACTTTCTATTCTGTTGTGACAACCATATTTTAGTAACGCCAACTAAAAAAGCTCAACTAAATTATTTTCTTATTATTACAAAATTATTTTTCTCAGTGTAGGTAAGTATATTTTTTTCATTCTTTGCAGAGAAAAAGGTATACATTAATTTTCTTATTTTTTTTAAAGTACTCAAATTTTTGAGTTAAGAATTTTTAAAAATCTGGAAATTTTCCGAAGTAGACCTACTTTTAATGACATCTAATTCTAAAAATATTGTATTTAAGAATTTTTTCTAAGAGAAAAAAAATTTTTACTTTTTTATCGACTTTCAAAATATAATGAAAAGAATTTTTTAAAAAATTTTTATAAACAAATTAATTTTTGTTTAACTTTGGACATGATTCTTTTTATTTTTACATACCTGAAAATACTAAAAACATTTTTGTAAAAAGTTTTGGAGTGATCCTATTTATCTTTTTATAAATAATAATTTGTTTAAAAAATTTTTTCTTTTTTTTTCAAAATAAAATGCATTTTAGTTTGCTTTTCTAAGAGTAAAGTGAAAAATCGTGGCCAAAAAACTTTTTATTCTGGAAAATAAAAAGAAAAAAATTTTTTGTTTTTTAATTATTTAAACAAAAAGGATCATCCGGTCTAAAACTTTTTGCAAAATTTTTTAGTTCTCATAGTGATTGAAATTTAGAGAGAAGTCTTTATTAGTTCAATATTATAATATTATATGATGAAAATTTCAATAAAAATTTTGATTTTGCCTATTTAATTAGAAACTTTTTATCAAGGTAAAACTATTACTAAACATAACCTAAAATTTCTTTACCATAATGTCCCTTTTCTTGTGGAGCATCACATATATATGTACATAAATCTTTAATAGAAAAATTCGTGCGCAAATGTTAAAATAAACCAATCCTAATTTCGTTAAAAATGTTTGATTATGGTTAATTTTAAATCAAGCGCCTAAATTTTACTGCCAATTATTTATATAGACAAATATAAGTTCTGTAAAATAAAAATTCATTGTTTTAAGAATTCTGTTTAATATAAATTCGAACAAATGAAAATTCGGCTGGAAAAGAATTTTTACTAATATTCTTTCTGTAAAATAAAAATTCAAGGAAATTAAATTTTGACAAATAAAAATTTTAACAAATTAATTTTAGAGCTTATTTATGCGTTTTCAATTTTTTTTTTTTAATTTTATGTTCGTGCAATATCTCTTAATCTATAAAGTTATTATCATAATATACACTTGAAAAGAGATTAAGGATGACAATAAATTATTCCCTATTATTTATTTAAAACATAGTGTCAAAAAGGATTACAAAATATATTTTCACGGATTTTAACTAATTTCTTAGCTTATAATCCAAAAAGAAAATAAGACAGTCGTATAATTATCTCTCTGTCATCGGATGTTTTCAGTGAGTAAGATGAGTTGTTTTTTGTTCTCCAAAGAATAATAATATCAGAAATATGCGTGCAGAAAGAAAGAAAGAAAAAAGAAGGAAAAAAAAGAATGGGAAAAAGAGCGATAAATCAGGGCAAATCGGTGTCCGGGTGCGAGGGTGGATCCAAGTTAAAACAAACGTGTAATTTACCAGTGGCTAACCAACCTAACAAACCTTCGTTACTACATTCGAAGATATAAGCTTCGGAGGCCCATGAAGATTATGATGGGTTATATTTTAGTAGGCGGAGGAGGACTCCTGTTTAACCAGTAATTAAGGTTGCTCCGCCCTCGGTCACGCTTCCCTTAATCACACACTAAAAACCAGTTTTAACTTGTTTATTAACTACCTTACTCTCTCGGCATTGTATATACAAATCATGTACCTATATATAATATTGAGAAAAAATCAACTTCTTTTTTCATCAATAACAAGATTTTTCTTATTCTTCAATTTATAGAAAAAAAAGAATAAGAAAAACTGTCAATTAAAAAGATGTTTAATTCTTTTTTCAGAGAATTTAATTTTTAAGGAATTTACAATTAATTATCAAAAGCAGGTATTGAGAGACATTATTTTCCAAATTTTTCAATTTTAAAAAATAATTTTTCTCATTGGTATTTAAGAAACCTAAATTTCTTTATTATTTTATCAAAAAAATTTTGGTTGTCTCAAAACACAGTTTTATATTAGTATTTTATAAATAAACAATTTAAAAAGTGATTTAAAATAACAAATTTAAGTAATGAACTTTTATTTGGCAGAATTTTGATTCCATAGAATTTCTTCTTACCCAACTATTTTTAAAAAAAAGTATTCTAATTTAACCGAATTTTAATTTAGCATAATATTCTTATTCAACGGTACTTTAACTATGAAACTAAAGTCTGCAATGTTTTTATAAACGAAAACGAAAAAATAATTAGATGATATGTATTACGTATAGGGGAGACCGGGGCTGTTTGGCGCAGGGGTTGCTTGGCGCACTTGAGTTTATTCAAAAGTGTTAAGTTACATTAATTTTTCTCTTTATTCTGCTTAAAGTACTTGATGAACTGTAAGTTTGTACAAAATTTCATTAATATTCATTAATTATTGTGGAGTATAGATTAAAATAACTGATTTTGGCACTCCAAAGTAATTTTTTAACCTCTTCATTTTTTTGTGATATCTCTTTAAAAAATTAATTTTAGAAGAGCTCAAATATTAAGTTTTAAGCTCTATACATTTAATTTATATTAACAGTTTTTTAAAAAAAATTAATAAATATTTCAAAAGTACATTCGGGGTTAGTTGGCGCGGTTATCTGAAAATGTCGTTAAATACACAGGCACTCTCTAAATTTGAATCAGCGATAAGTATACCACTGGTACCAATCAGCGGATATATGCTGAAAAATCAGTGAAATTCCACTAATTCATCAGTGCATATTAGCTGATTGGAATCAGTGGTATACTTATAGCTGAGAATCAGCGAGATTCCGCTGATTTAAATTTAGAGAGCACACAAAAAATAAAAAGTTGTTTGGCCGAGACACTACACTAGTCTATTTTCATGTATTTTTTCACGCTGAATCCGAATCCGAAGTCAGAATTATCAGATTGGCTCTTATTTTTGAGATAAACTCAAAAAACTGCTCAGAAAGAAAAATAAAATCAAAAAGTTAAAAAATTTTTGAATGTCACTGCGACAGTGTAATTCCATGCATTTTTTGTCGCTGAATCCGAATCCAAAGTCAGAATTGTTAGATTCGCTCAAATTTTTGAGATAATTGCAAAAAAATCCAAGTAACAAAAAACTCAAAATACTCAAAATCAGTTTTTTGGAATTATCTTCAAAATTTCAGCCAATCTGTCAATTCTGACTTCGAATTCGGATTCAGCGTGAAAAAATACATGAAAATGCACTATCGTAGTGTTTCGGCAAAAAAAATTATCTGTGCCCCTAATTCAGAATTTTTATCAGTTTTTGGCGATTTTAGCTCAAAGAAATTTTTTTTTGCCGAAACATTACGATAGTGCATTTTCATGTATTTTTTCACTCTGAATCCGAATTCGAAGTCAGAATTGACAGATTGGCTGAAATTTTGAAGATAATTCCAAAAAACTGATTTTGAGTATTTTGAGTTTTTTGTTACTTGTGTTTTTTTGCAATTATCTCAAAAATTTGAGCGAATCTAACAATTCTGACTTTGGATTCGGATTCAGCGACAAAAAATACATGGAATTACACTATCGCAGTGACATTCAAAAATTTTTTAACTTTTTGATTTTATTTTTCTTTCTGAGCAGTTTTTTGAGTTTATCTCAAAAATAAGAGCCAATCTGATAATTCTGACTTCGGATTCGGATTCAGCGTGAAAAAATACATGAAAATAGACTAGTGTAGTGTCTCGGCCAAACAACTTTTTATTTTTTGTGTGCCTGTGATATTAATAAAATCAAATTGATTATATGAAATTTCATTAACCCCTTGACAGTCCAGGGCTCATATGTGGCCAGAAAAAGTCGTGCCACCTTTGTGCAAGTGGCCATATATGGCCATCGCAAAAAAATAATACTAAATTTAATTTGATTCGCCTGACATTTGTTACTCGGGGGTTTTTGGGGTCGCTGAATCCAAATTTGAAGTCAGATTTCAAAAAAACAAAATGGCGGACCCAAAATGGCGACCATGAAAACTTAAAATTTATCAGATTTACATGAAACTCGTTGCTCAGGAGTTTTAGGGGTCCTGATTACGAATCTGAGGTCGGTTTTTCAAAATTCAAAATGGCGGATCCAATATGGCGGATAATTTAAAAATTAATGCGTTTTGACCACAAATTGTTACTCGGGGGTTTTCGTAGTCGCTGAATTCAAATTTGAGGTCAGTTTTTCAAAATTCAAAATAGCGGATCCAATATGGCGGACAAATTAAAAAAAAAAATTTTTTAAATTTGTCCGCCATATTGGATCCGCTATTTTGAATTTCAAAAAACCGACCTCAAATTTGAATTTAGCGACCCCAAAAACCCCCGAGTAACAAATTTCAGGAAAATTGGATTGATTTTTTAAAAAATTTGTCCGCCATATTGGATCCGCCATTTTGAATTTTGAAAAACTGACCTCAAATTCGAATTCAGCTACCACAAAAACCTTGAATATGATGAAGTCATATTTTTTTGGAAACTTTTTTTTCGGACCGTTTTAGGCCCACTAGCGATTTTTAACTGGACTGCGAAGGGGTTAATAAGCACCAATAACAATCCTATTCAAAAAATTTAACCGAATAATGGTTTTTAAATATTCACAGCGTTATTATCAAAAAAAAAAAATTTTTTTTGGTAATTTTACGATTTCATTCAATTTAAATGAAATTTTCTAATTTTTAAATTTAAAATAATTTTATTGTAAAATTACAGTACAAGACTTATTTTGTTAAGTCTTATATTATAATATTTGAATTTTAAATCATATAATTTAATTAATTTCACTTCTGCGCCACGCAACCCCGGGCCGGGGTTGCTTGGTGCGCTTTCCACAGCTTCAAATAAAGTGGTATAAAAATAAAAGTATTAAATATAACCTCCATGAAGTTGGCGTCGACGCGACGCTCAGCGTCGAAAATTATTTTTCATGAGAACAAAAATAACAAAACATTTTTTAAAAATGTTTAGGGTTCACACAATGTCTTAAGAAGTATTTTTCAAGGTATTATTTGGATTGAAAAATTAAAAAAAAAGTAATTTGAAATTTTTGATATACGAAAAACAATTTTCGGCGCTGAGCGTCGAAGCCAATTTCATGGAGGTTAAATATATTTCAACTTTCTTTTTTTTTTTTAATTAAAGCTGATATGTTACAACAAGTTTTCTATACAATAACTTTTTAAAAAAAACAAAAATGGGTGAGTTACACAACAAAGAGTAAAAAGTGCGCCAAGTAACTCCGGTCTCCTCTACTTTAGCATAAAATTAAAGTTATTCGGAGGTAACTGGCTTCTATAAAAAGATTAATTTCTTAAAAGTTTGTGCAATTCAAAATTAATAATAAAATGACTTGAAAAAATCATTCTATTTTAATTTTTCATTTTTAAAAACGTTGCGGACTTCAGATTCATCTTTAAGTGCAACGAATTTTTAAATGTAAAAATTTTTAATTCACCGAATCGCGTCATTTTTCCGAATTTTTATTTGCACGCGAATTCTTATTTGATATAATTCTTTAAACGACGCGAATTTTCATTTGTCTAAAATTGCAAATGCCCGAATTTATAATCAACAGAAAGATTTCAGCGCGATTTTTAAAATTATAACCAATTAGAAATTATCAATAAAATTCTGATTGACAATTTAATATTCGGTGAATTGAAAATTCTAGAATTAAAAAATTCGCACACTGAGAAAACGATTTGTTTAAAGTATAGTCAAAAGTTGGGTAAAATGATTATACACATGGGGATTTTTCTAATATTTAAAATTCTCTTGTATGTTTATTAAAATATATTTCTTAAAGTGTGTTCAAACAGTAGTGTAAAGATTAAAACAAATGTTAGACTAAACTATAGAATACATTTGATCATTAATTGATTTACTTTTGGTACGTAGTATGTACTTTATGCTTTACTTTGGTACTTATTCCTCTGCGTGTGTCACAGTTCGTTCAAAAGTTGACTAAAACGTATATGTCCCCACCATGCAACTTCTGCCAGGACTGAATGTAAAACTCTAGGCATCATTAAAAATTGTTTACTTAAACATTATTTATAAAACTTTTTCAAAATTTGTAAGTAAATTTACACGGAGAAAAAGAAAAAGTAATTTTTACTACTTTCAGAGTAAAACTGGACCAACTCGAAGTTTCTGCGCATCTCTGGCAATTTTTACTCCAAAAATAGTAAAATTTATTATTTCTGTAGTAAATTTTACTGTTTCCGTAGTAAGTTTTACTATTTCTAGAGTAAATTTTACTATTTTTGGAGTAAAAATTGCCAGAGATGCGCAGAAACTTCGAGTTGGTCCAGTTTTACTCTGAAAGTAGTAAAAGTTACTTTATAAAAGAAATCTTTTTTCTTCGTGTACTAGTAGCATTTACTTTTAATAAAGCAGTTCAGAAAGATAAAAGTTAATAATTACCAACAATTATAGATTATAAAACCATATATATTTTAACAGGGCGCCAAGTTTTTTTTATTACGCACCTGAACCTATCACACTAAAAAAAATGAGATTTCATAATAAGTCTTTTCATTTAATGTTAAATATTTTATATATTTTATTATTATTAGTTTATTATTGTTTATTTGAAAATTGAAAAAAATTTATTTTAAAACTTTGCTTTTATGTTTGTCTTATTCACATGAAAAAATCTGTTATTCTATAAATTTCAATATAATTTATATTCTATTTATTTATTTATTACAATATAAAATAAATTACTATTTCTTCTGCTAAATAATTTTTAACTTTATTTTTATTCTGTTTTTTTTAAATAGATTAATATTTTTTTCATATTTTTTTTTTATTTGAAATTAAAAACTTGAATGAAACTTTTAATTTCTAAACCATAATTAATTGACCGCAATATATGTGACGCGATCTGAAGAAAAGGACCTTAGAAGCAAAAAATTATAGGTTATGTTTTGAAATTTTAAAGTGAAAATACACAAAGACATTCAACTCGTAATGCAAACTAATGATATAGTTAGGTCTTCATTGCATCCAAAATATTCAATAAAAACTAATTTCAGTTTTACAAAAACAAAAATAAACTTTTAGTTCAAGTAAAACTATTGTAAACATAACCAATAATTCATTTGCTTCTAAGGTCCCTTTCTTCAGATCGCGTCACATATTTTATTTTATGAAGAGTCAATAATATAATTATAACAGTAAAATAAATCATTTATTCACTTTACAAGCGTTTCTCACAAGTTGTGAATATTTCTGCCACTTGAAATTAGTATTGTGTTGTATGTGTGTTAGGTTAGGTTAGGTTTTATGTAAGCGTATTATATGTATTGTGCGTATTATAAGGTGTGTGAGTGAAAAAGCGGTAATGTATATGTAAAAATGTGTATGTACTGCAGAAATTCGTGCTAAGTATGAAAATTAACCATCGACAATTAAAAATAATTTTTTTGACAGTTTTCATAGTGTAGATAATACAGGAATCAATGCTAGAACCAACTGTCGATAAGTAAGAATGATTTTTTTGCCCCCACCAATAATATTTTACCTGACTCATTCACATTTAAAGTTCACACATTCATTTCAGTGAATTTTACAACTCTTGACTGAAATTTAAGCTTTAAAAGGTGAAACTCTGCAATGTGTTATTGAATACGTTCTCCCACATTTTTAGACTACATTTTATTCAAATGTGGTTTGATAATTAACTCACAGTTTTATATTCTTTTCAAAGTGTTGCTGAAATTTTATGAAGTTTATTTTAAAAATTCTTTAATTTTATTTTCACCTACTAAAAATTTATTTTGAACTACAGTTGGTGAAACTTTGTTCAAAAGCTCATGTGTAGTCATTTTACCCTACTTTTTGAGTAAACTTTATAATTTTAAGTCTGTTTTCTTTGAAATGCGAGACAAAATACTGAAACAGTTTGACTTTGATTGTCAACACTGCAAAAAGAAGTATCTTATTTTAAGATGTTTTGGTAGCATTAAGATGTTTAAGATGTCTTAATGTCTTAAAAACGCTACCAAAACATCTTAAAATAAGATACTTCTTTTTGCAGTAAAGTTTTTATGCATTGAGCGATAACTTTTTTTATCTTGCTGTCAGTTGTCAAGATAAAAGCTTGTCATTACTCAGAAACTCTTACAGGTGATCTAAGGTTAAAATGAATTGACGTTGAACTTAATTTTATAACTGTAAATTAAGCTCCAACACCTCTTGTCCCCATTTACCCCAACTAACCCTATACAAATTCTGAAAAGTAAAAAATTCGTTTTAAAATGAATTTTGTCAAATGTTAATTTGAAAAATAAAAATTCAAACTATAATGATTTTTATGGGATAACCATCCCAAGAATTATTTACAAAAATTTTATCTCCAGTCACATGGCCTTAAAAAACTTTTTTTGTTGATCCAATATTTTTAGAAACTTAATTTAATTTCAGTAGAAGAAAAAAAAACGATTTAATATTGAAAATTAATTAAATTTTTGAAAATTTTAGGTGGACTGTTTGAGAATTTCACCAAAATGATATTAATTTACTGCATATAGGTAGGTATATATCTTTCAAAGAAGAAATAGTCGGAAAAAAGTCACAAGCGACGTTGTAAGTCTATATAACATTTTGTTGTGAAAAGTTAATATTACAGAGAGTGCAATATATAAAGGTGCTCCAGTTATTTTTCGATAGTTATAGTGTGCCTGTATATAATACACAAATAGATAATTCCTTTGGAAGCGTATATGAAGAAAAAGGGTGAACATGGGGGTGGGCGAGGGGGAAACGGGGTTGATAATAGAAGGGGGGAGGAGAGAGGTTAAAGAAAAAGATACAAAGATGAAGAGAGGGTGCAGGAGTTCGACCCCCGGCGCTCGCGGTGGGACGCCATCTTATTTATTGTTTTAATTATATCAGAATATATCGTTAGAACCCGTCAGGACGCGCCACGCCGCCAAATGCGCGAGATTTATGCTTTGCCAAGTAAATCCGCTCCCACCTCTCCGCACCACCTTCTGCTTCTTCTTTACTCATTCCCTACGGTTTTATCTCTTTTATATCCTACTCTTTATATCAGCTTGTATTGACATTTGTAATTTGTCGGCTTGTCCGAATATATAAGAAAATGTATTTTCAATTTATTACATAATATTGTATATAAAAATATAATGCGCGACTCTTTCACTCAGAAAAAAATTCGTTTGAAGCAACCAAATTTTGGTTAAATCAACAAAATAAATGCATTAATATACATAGTTAACCAAACATTTGGTTGCATAAACCAAACGTTTATTTAGCTCAATCAAATTTTTTCTTTGTTCAAAAAATTTATTAAAATAAACCAAACAGTTATTTAGATCAAATAAATATTTATTTGAATTAAACAAATTTTATTTGAACTAACCAAAAAAGTGGGTAAATATAAAAAAATGGTACATTTGGTTCAAACATATCTTTTTTCTGAGTGTTCGGGGCAATCAATATGCTTTTTAAAAATTAAGAAACATTTTCTATGTACATAATATTAATAAAGAGCTACATAATTATATTTAGAGTCAGTTGAGGTAAATGGGGACAAAATCTCTATTTTTCACAAATTACGTAAGTTTTTTCCTTACCCCAAAATTTAGAAAACAAAAAATTTGGGGTAAATGGGGACAGCATAGTTTCTAAGAAAGGTTAAAGAAAAAAGTTTCCTTAAGTATATTACTGTATTAAGAGATGAAAAAACTTGAAAAAATTTATAGAAAAATGGGATTGTGGTGCAAACAATTTTCGGATTGTTGTCAGCAGATTTGTTGATATTAAAATTCGAAATGTTAATATTACAAATCGGATTGTTGTCAATACGAATGTATGTTGTTTTAACAACAAAACCAATTTTTTGCTGTCAGTTTTGTTCAGTTTGCAATTCCGTACAGTTGCAGAAGCAAACAATCTGGATTTGTTCAGCTGACAGGTTTATTGTTCCATGTCACGTGGTCATCTTGAATTCTTGCAAACTTGCGTGTAGATTGTCGCGTCGTTTGCTTCTGGTACATGTGCCACTTTGGTTTTATTATTAGTTTTTTTTAAATGACAAAGTGCTGTTAAATAATGAATCCGGTTAAAGTGAAAATTCTATTGCAAGTTTGATGAATGGATGAAGATACAGTTTCATCGTTTAAAGGTAAGTTATACTCGGTTACTATTGAACATAACCTCACCTTAAAAAATACAAAATGTATATTAAATATTATTTAACAACAAATTTCAATTCAAAATAATTTTTGGTTTCAGGTCAAAGAATTTGATTCAAAAGCTGCATGTTCCACAGATTTTAATGAAAATGAAACTGGTGATATGACCTACGGAAATCTGCTGTCGATTATTATAAAAGGCGAAGAAACTGAACAAATTGTATTAGACGGATCAAAGCTTTGTTAATACAACAAATTGTATTGCCGATATAAAAATTTAGTTTTGTTATTTCAATTGTTCCATAACAATTTTCTCTGCTCATCAGACAATTCTGTTTGTTCACCGAACAATCCGAATAGTTTTAATAACAATCCCATTTTAACAATTCTTTTTTGTCCCAAAAACAAATAGAACTGCTGATTCTATATTGACAATCTGAAATTATTGTGTGGACTTAATTTTTAGTAACCACAATAATTATTTTTTCTCCGGGTATAGTTGAACAAATTGAAATTTTTTTATTTCACAATTTTGTCTTGCATTTGAAAAAAAACAGACTTAAAAATCATACAAAATTTTTTTTACAAAAATTCTTAATGACTCCCATAATAGAAATTCAATTGAATTTTTGATTTTTGTCAATTTGGTTAATAATAACAAGCTGTCATCATTTACCCTGAGTTTTCAAATTTTTGGGGTAAATAGGGACATTTCCTTTACAGTTTTTGGGATCGCTGAATCCAAATTTGAGGTCAGATTTTAAAAATTCAAAATGGCGGTCTTAATAAGGCGATTAAATATGGTAGAAAATTTTGAAATTGATTCGATTCTTTTCAAATTTCTAATCATTTTTTATACTTTTTTTCAGGAAATTCTATTGATTCGTAAGAATCAAAATATAAGTTATTAAAATCTTTGAAATGATATACATATATATATATATATATATGTATATATATGTGTATATGGTTCTAAAAAGTTCGTGCGGGACACTCGAAAATTTGCTTGACAAATTGGTAATTATTACCAGTGGGTTGTTACATTGATTCGCCCTCTTTGTGGTACTTTATATCACGATTGATTTCCGTTATTGCGCGACGTTATGGAAAATTGAGCGTATGGCATATCATGTTCATGCACACAAATTAAATTTATATGAATACAACGATCATCCATGTCATACAATTTGGGATTTTATTTGATTTTTAGTAAATATATAGAATTATTTACATTTTAAAAGTAGAATTTCATATACCCACATATAAAACAAGCCTATATTTTTTTGTTTAAATCTTTTTTGATAATTTTTATAGAGACTGAAAAATAATTTCATTTTCCTTAAATGAACTTAACATTTGAATTATAATTTAAAATATTAAGTGTTTTTAAAGTTATATGATTCCACATGTAAAATGTTCTCCGCAGATTTTCTTGCAAAATATCAATAGATTGAGCTAAAATTTTTGTGGAGAATTCAAAAATATTTAAGATTACTTGTTTAAAATTTGAATCAAAGTTCGTTGAACCAGGATTGACCAAAAAATTTAAAAAAAAAAAATGCCTACACCATATTGCAAGTATCATTCAAGGACAGGTGCGTCAGTAAATCTCTGTTGGAAATTGAATAAAAAATTGCAACGTCCAGTATAAAAGAAAAATGCTACCTTGGCGACCATTGAGTTTCGCGCGCGCAGCCCTTGATAGAAGAGCAGACAAGAAACGCAAATGGAGAAGAAAGAGAGATATCGACAAGGTGAGGAAGACAGAAAGAGACAGATAGGGGGGGGGGAGAGAATTTTTTTTTCCCCCCTATATTATTTTCTTTGCGCACGGCGGCGTCTGGGCGCGCGCCCGCTGGTATGTCTGGTATTTCACAACACGATGGGAAATAATTGATTTCAAAATGATGATTCTTGTGTTATTAAACAGCTTTCCAAGAAATCTCATCTAATAGAAAAATTAAATTTGTTTAATCCTAGCAGAAATAAAAATTGTACTAACGAGATGGGAATTTGATTTCCAATTAAAAAATGGTGGTAGAAAATATAATTAATGAAATTCAATGGTCAAAACTTGATCAGCTGTGTACACACGCGACCATATAGGAGATCCCTATCTAATAAGGTCGTTTTATGTTCTCCATTTCAAAAAGCATCTTTCCCCTCCCACAATCTTCTAATATGTATTAAGGCCAGGTCCAAGTCGAGTCAGCTGTTCCTTTGAAGTTTCAATGAAACAGCTGACACGACTTGGACCTGGCCTTAAGGGGTTATATACAGTCACGATTTTCAAAAATTCGATTTTTTTTGCTTCATTTTCTTAAAGTATATATGTATTTGTCTGTTGTGAAAAATTTTTTATTAAGATTCGAGAAATATTTTCGAAGTTACAGACTAAACTAGAAAGGCGTGCCGTATACATAGGGTAATTGACCCAGTCATTGGCACCTTAAGGCTAAATTTTGATTTCAAGAATTAATTTAAAATATAAAAACTAATATAATTCAACAATAATTGTGACATATGTATACAAAATTTAATGCAGAATACAATGCAGTAATTAATTTATTATGAAAATACACTGCAACTTTATAATTATTAAATAATTATATGCTAACACAAATTTCCAGTTATTGGCACTGCAAGCACCATTCATTGGCACCTATGTTTCAGTTATTGGCACCCCTCTAGATAACCTTCAAATTTACTAAATTTTTCATACCTACAAGTAAATAATAAGCTATTTTTTATGTATTTTTAAAAATAATTCAAATCAACGTAGTAATATTTTGCATAAACTTTAATTAAAACACTTTACATAAAACATAAATATAATTTTATATTATGCATTCATATATACATATCTTAAATAATTTTTAATTTTTCATGTCATTTCCAGAATTTTGCAGAAACATTTGTACTTTATAAAAGTGAAACAGTTTATGTAATATATATTTTTATATTATTTAATTTAATTAATTCTAGTTTCCTTATGATTTTCTTTAGAAGAACAAAAAAATGCTTGACACTCTGGGAATGATATTTAATTTAATTTTTTAAATACTTAAAATATAATAAATATAAATTATATATATACTACATTTATGTAAAAAATTATGCAGAATTTAATAAACAAAAAAATTTATATGGTCCTGGAATAGACGATTCAATGTAAGTATGAAAAAAAAATTTTAACTCAATGTAAACTATTTGTGAAACTTAAAATCGCTTTTTCTCAAAACTATGTTTTTCAAATCGGTGAACACGATTTCTCGAAAACCACTGAACCGATTTAGCTCTAATTTTCACACAAGCTAAATAACTACTTTTTGCTGTCCTTAATCGAAGATCTTTTAAATAAAATTAAAATTATAATTTTAATCAACACTTGAAGTCGATTTTTTTTCCATTAAAATGAATTTATTTTCCTAGAAGCTGCCATTTTTGTTAAAAAGTGATATTTTTTTAATTCCTTCGATTAAGGACTACATTTTTAATTGGATATAGAGGCCAAAAAGAATAATATTTTTACAGATTAAATATATTTTTTTAAACTTAAAAACATGTAAAACAATATAGAAAAACTTCCGGTTTAATAAATAAATATTCATTTGAAAAAAAAATACCGAAAAACTGCATTTTTTTGACCGCCTGACTGTATATAACCCCTTAAATTACCCCTTTATATTTGTATTATATTGGCCACCAATTTCTGCAATTTTCATTTTTTCCTAATTATTATTTTTTTTTATTTAAAAAAAGTTTTTGTAAAAATCTTATTTCGATCAATTACTTTTCACCTGAAAATGCTTCAAAACTGAAATGCAAGAAAAAAAAATTTTTAATTTGCCATTTTTGAAAAATTTTCTTTTTTTTCAACAAATTCCCAAAATGAAGGACCAATAATATATCAGCATATGAAATTAGCTAAGAGAGTCTATTCATTCATCATGAAATTAAAAAGCAATTAATTGACGAGAACTTTATAATAACACGTAGAAAAGATATATTCATACCTGGCAGAGTTATGAGCCAGTTTTTAAAGGTAAAATTCTCATTCCAATTCCCTTTCTTATGTCCACTTCTTGAAAATTAAATATGCGTCATTCATAAATCATTAAATCTCAAAAGGAGCATAAGCCTGAATTTTGCCTTAGGTATATGATGAATAAATGTGTCTTATTGGTGTGAAGTAATAAGAAATATATAATATTAAAGTGTGAGCTTTTCAAGTTTTTTTTTTTTTTTTTTGCAAAAGAGAAATGTCCCAAAAGGACGAAATTTTCTATATTATAATCTCAATGACAATAATTATCCTTTAAAGCCGAATATAATGACATTTGCGATGACAAATATGTTGACTATTCTTTTGCAAATGTCTATTTGTAAATATCTTTGAAAACTTTAGGAGGCGGAAAAGTGTTAGTTAATGGGCCAAGCCTTTAAAATGACAGTGCAAAAATTTTTCTCCCATCTTATTTTTGTATTATATATGCGAACAATATATTTTCTTAACCCTTTTCTTATTATAATCAGCCTCATCGCAACACTGGCGTAGGAATCAAACTTTTTTGCACATGCATATTGTCTACAATTTTAACACATAATTCATTACTGCAAATTTTCAGCGAATTTCATTCTTCTTATTATTTTTATTTTTCATGATTTATATATTTAATTTTTTTTTTTTTGTTATTTTCATTCTCTCTAAAATTTGAATTAGTAAAAATTTCAACTATTCATAAATTAAAAGAAATATGTCTGCCATTTTTTTTGAGGTTATATATGAATTTAGGGATCCCGAAAACGCTTATATACTAAGTTTCATAAAAAATTGTCATCCAAAATTTGTTGGACATTTTGGGACCACGCAGTATCATTTTTTCTCTAATGGTGAAGGGGTTAAATGAATATTATTATTTTTCTCGACAATAAAAATTCGGCTAAATAAAAGTTATAAATTAAAACTCAATTGAATACAAATTTTGGTATATTGTAGGTATAGAAATTCTGTTATATGTATACATAAAGTAATTCGATTATATGAAAATTCTATTAAATAGAAATTCGGTTATAGAAATTTCATCCATATTAAAAATTCGAATTCGATTTAAAAACAAAATTTAAAAAAATATTTTAAAATCACAAAAATACAAAATCAAGACTCATAAAATTACTGATTTATCTGTAATTGACAATAGATGCAAATTTTTCAAAAAAAAAAAAAAAATAAATAAAAATCATTTTTCCCAGTACCTGGAGAATTGATTTTCTCTGGATAAATGAAAACTTAATTTTCTTCAAACGAATATAATATACATACACAACCACGCCTCTCTTTTTTTTCATTTTGAAATAACAAGAAACTGGAATTCCAATCGAAAAGCTGAGTTAACGGCTAACTTGGGAATACAAACGATTAATCAAAATTTCAGCACCGTCATTGGACAGTGAGAAAACTGAAAATTTCACGATGTTTGCTGCTCTTTAGAAGACTTTTGTTCTTCTCTTGTTAATGAGTCGGCAGTCTACCTGCTTATACTGTATCTATACTGTTTTATATTCTCGTTTGGGACTTCTACACCATAACACCTGCTCATTTTTATTAATTAATCAATATCTTAAATGAAAAAAGATGCGAATAAGTTAATAAATCTATTTCTTAACAAGACTTAAGTACCATTAACGTTATTATTAATAGTTATTAATAATTTTTTTCATGTAAAATGTATAGCTCAATGTGTACATGTATAACAAATATTATTAGGTAATATTAAATATATTACTGGAAAATTAAAAAAAATACCATTCACTCCTAAAATTGTTTAATTAATAAAGCATTTGTTTGATATTTGTGCAACCAAAGTTTTTTAATTGAATCAACAAAATTTGAATTGTCTTGTGGAAAATTAAGAAAAAAATTATTTTAATTTTTAAATTTTAGTTATAAGGAAATTAAACAAAATATTTTTTTCCCATGTTGGTATTGATTTTTAAATAAATTATTTGGATAAATAAAATAAATTTCAATATCAATATCTTAGTTGATTTAATTCAACTTTCTAATACGTTTTCTAAAAATTTCTGGTTTTTAAAATACAATACCTATTCTGAAAACTTTTAATTTCAAAATATGTTTATTTAAAAATAAATATATATATATATATAACACTGGAATTTTATCATCTTCGCATATTATATTGCTAGAATTAAAATAGCTCTCGAAAGTCTTTTGACAAATTCATCGTAATTTTTTTGAAAAGTTTGAAATGTAGCAAGTAACCCGTGTCATTTTGAATTTCGGAAATCTGACTTTAAATTCGTAATCAGTGACCCCAAAAACCCCCGAGTAACAAGACTCAAGAGAATTTAAACAGTTTTTAAAAACTTCGTCAGCCATATTGGATCCACCATTTTGAATTTTTAAAACCTAACCTCAAATTTGCAATCAGCAACCCAAAAAACTTCTAAGTGACTAGTTTCAAGCAAATATGATTATGGAGAATCGCTTTATACCAAGCATATACATTCCCAAAGATTTGAACTATAAATTCAATGATACGTTAAAGATTATGCGTTAAATACAGGTTCCCCTCAATTATTGCATGACATTTCAGTTTTGGGTCTTAAAGTTGAAGGTTTAAGCTTTCTTTTAAGACCTATTAAAGCTTTCTATGTCCTCACGTTTTCCTTTTATATTACTTCAAATAATGCCAAAAAAGCCATTTTTTGACACTTTAACCCCCATTTTTAGGCAGAAAATTTTTCGTAGTTTCTTGTTCATTGACACCCAAATATTCAATAAACACAGGAATTTTCAAATAGACACAACATGACCATTTTTTTGTTACCCAGTGCAATATTTTTAAGTTCTATTACATAATTTAATAATTAATACATTTTTTTTCTCAATTTTCACAATGCAGCATCATTTGAGGGGCTGATAGTAAAAATGGTTTAAAAAAACATTGGGAGCAAAAGTGGGATAAGTGACTTGGGAGCAAAAACGGGTTAAAATGATTCGTGTAATTTATTGATAAATTCATTATATTATCGATTAAAAAATATTAATTATAATAAAATATGCATTTTTTCCTATTGTTAATATTTTTTAATCGTTAATATAATGAATTTATCAATAAATTACACGAATCATTTTAACCCGTTTTTGCTCCCAAGTCACTTATCCCACTTTTGCTCCCAATGTTATTTTAAACCATTTTTACTATCAGCCCCTCATTTTATACCCTTAATAAAGTCAAAAAATAAATTTACACCTTAAAACGCAACGAAACTTTCAAAATGTTAAACTTTTACTGGTACATGATGGTGATACATGATGTTAATGATAATTATCTCGCGAAGCACGACACACGTGTAACTTACATATATACGTACATAGAAAGAGCCGTTAAAATCAATCCTGAGAACGCGACAAAGCTAATACGCAGTTATTAGGCGCGGTCCCCCTTATACTCGGTTTTGCACCCTGTACAAAGTACGATGTCCCATGGTGAGGCAACGATGTCCCAGGGTTTCTAGTCAGGACCACCACGCCTTGACAAGTATATCGTGGAATTTAATATACGCAACTCTTTTTAAGGAAAGCACCTCAAAGGTATATTATAGCGTATGTGCATCAAATAATTCAAATTATAGAGACGACTATTAATACCAAAAGAATTCTATTATTATTTCCATCAAATTTCATTATAATTCGTAATGAATATAATATATTTATTTTTTAATCAACTCTGGACTCACAATTTAAGCGATTTTCATTAACTATTATTATTGTTTTTAATATTTTTATTCAGCTAGTTCAAAACTTTTAAAATGTTATGCTGGATAAATACATATTGTTTTTTGACAGAATTTTCATTAAACCGATTTTCTATATTACAGAATTTTTATATAACCATAAATTCATTTCACAATATTTATATTTGTTCGAATTTTTAAATAACATAATAGCTGCATTTAAATGAGTTCGTATATTAGGTAAAATTTAATTGCACATAATTTACCTAATAAAAATTCATTTAAATGACTATTAGGTTAAATCAAAAATCGAAAAAATTAAAATTTTATCAAATTAATTTTCGGCTACATAAAAATTCTGTAATATAGAAAATCAGTTTAATGAAAATTCTGTCAAAAAACAATTCAAACAAATATAAATTCTGCTAAAAGAAAATTCTATCTAAATGAAATTTGATTAAATAAAAATTTTTAAAAATTAATTTTTTGTCATTATTCATGCGTTTCAATTTTCACTTCTATACTGATTCTAATTTTCATTTATACTTTACGGACGTATGAATATTTCCCACATTAGACCTGTCGGAATTTTTGTGGCATCGAAATAAAAATTATTGAATTTTTATTCAACACAATTTTATAAAGTGAAAATTGTTGAAAGAGGAAGTGAAAATGAAAATTAGATTTCAAAATTAGAATCAGTGGAAGTGAAAGTGAATTCACTCACCCCTAAAAAGGCCACTAAACTGAGGGTCCAATGTATATGTATATATGAAACATAAATTTCAAATTTTTTTAGCTTAAACTCTTTTTTTACGTTTGAATAGAAGAATTTTGTTGTAGCAGCGAATTATTTGCTACTAGAGCAAAATATTGCTCGTTATATAATATATGGACAGCGAATAAGTTTGCCCTAAGGTTAAAATAATCTATTCTTTTTCTATATAAATCACAGCTAACTATTTAGCATTCTAATAACTAAATACCGTAATTCATTCTTTTTTGTGTATTTTTAAAAATTTTCTTCACCTGCAAAATTGGTTTGTTTCT
This sequence comes from Leptopilina boulardi, assembly GCF_019393585.1. Lineage (NCBI taxonomy): Eukaryota > Metazoa > Arthropoda > Insecta > Hymenoptera > Figitidae > Leptopilina > Leptopilina boulardi. The sequence goes on along the minus strand of NW_026137764.1, from coordinate 1,636,096 downwards.
TGATAAAATTAAATTGATAAGTTGAATTTTCTCGAAATATTTGGAAAGAATTTTCGATATAAACCTATACCTATATATGTATAATAGAAAATGAAACAGTAGTCCAGTATAGCGAGTGCTTGCCTTCCTTGTCGTTAAAGTCACTGTGTGGTTATGGACCTGATCGTGAGAAAATCTCGCGACGCAGTCTATAATTTGCACTTCCGTTCTCATATAAGGTCTTAACGAAGAATAAAAGCATCGTTTTTCAATGAAGGGTCCGCGCCCCCAGCGAACATCGTTGTTACCGGTGCGCGCAAATGCTTCTACATATATATATATATATGTCCCGTGCGGCATCGTCGTCGGTAACTTGATGCGGCTATTGTCGCAGGTGCCTATTTGTTCCGATCTGCGTAGAGAGAAAAAGCGGAACAATATACCATTTGAGAAAGAGACCTTTAAACATCGCATATATACACGAGAATAGATTCTAATTCACTTGGACGAATGACTCGGTTGGGCCCTCTTTATTGTAACCCCGATAGAAGTCAACGATTGCGCCTGATGCCCAGACTTATTTCAACGACTGTTTTCGTTCTTCAACGTACTTCGCACGTGTACTCGTACTCATAATACACACACACACAGAGTACATTTCGCGATTAAGAAATCGTCGATCCGCTAAAAAGGAGGGCACAAAACCTATAACAGAACGTTTTGTTCACCATTAACACCACGGGAATTCTAATATTTGATTCATTTCTAGACATAATGAGGTGACTTTCTTTCTTTCATTCATTCTTAAATAAACCAACGGAAATTTTCGTTTTTTTTTCTTTTTTTAATATACTTTTTACTTCTCCATTTAGTGACTTTATTCTCAGGGTTGTAAATTGATTTTTTTTTCTACAAAATCCGACAATTGTACTCGCAATAAATATGTAAATTATACAAATTTGAATTTTTATATATGTTTTTTCAATTTGTGAATTTATAAAAAACTTTTCTTCATAGAAGAAAAGTTTCAGTTTTTCTCCTACTTAAAAATAATGTTAATGAAAAAAAGTTTTTTTTACAATTTTTATTAAAAATATCTGTTATAGTTAAATTTTAACTTATTTTTTACTTGATCAATTAGTTATTCTTAAAATTTTTGGAAAAATATTGTTAATACTTATAGATATGTAAAAATTAAAAAAAGTAAAATAATTATCGGGTCCCACGGAGAAAAAGGAATGGTTGGGCCAACCATTCCTTTTCTTTCCGTGCAATGTTAAAAAAAATTCATTAGTTTATAAAAATATTGTTATTTTTATAAAAAAAATTTCGTTAACTTATTTCAAAAATAGAAGAAAAACTGAAAAAATTTTCTCTTGGTAAAAATCCCTACACTGAAAAAAATTTGCTTCGCATTAATGACTATCTATTAACCATAGCAACTTTAAATCTATATAGTCAGCGTAACCAAGCATCATAGTCAATTCAGTTATGTAGCTTGGTTAATATTGTCAAAGTCGATTTAGTACACGGAGAAAAAAGATTTCTTTTATAAAGTAACTTTTACTACTTTCAGAGTAAAACTGGACCAACTCGAAGTTTCTGCGCATCTCTGGCAATTTTTACTCCAAAAATAGTAAAATTTACTCTAGAAATAGTAAAACTTACTACGGAAACAGTAAAATTTACTACAGAAATAATAAATTTTACTATTTTTGGAGTAAAAATTGCCAGAGATGCGCAGAAACTACGAGTTGGTCCAGTTTTACTCTGAAAGTAGTAAAAATTACTTTTTCTTTTTCTCCGTGTAGAATTGACCCCTTGTTTCCTAGTTATATTAACTAAGGTGTTTGGTTAATATCGCATGTATCTATAGTCAATTTTGCTAAAGTTTAATTAGTCAAAGTGATTCCAGCCAATGTTACTAACCTGGTTATTCTGATAAGCTTCCCTAGTTATTCCGACTAATTGTCAAAATCAACTTTGACCAAGATTGCCTAGTGGGTTCCTCTCGTAACCAGGCAAATTAGTCAATTCCTGGTATACGCGGGTTAGGAATTTTTTTCAGTGTAAATTTAATACTTTTGGGATGCATGATTATGTTCTAAAAATCATTAGTTAGAATTTTCATTTTATTGAATTTTATTTGTCATAATTATTTTTGAGTCAAATTTTTATTTATTCGAATTAGTTATATATAATTTAATCTATATAAATTTAATAGTAAAGTTCTTTTTTGAATTTTGTATGGTCTAAAACAATTCTTATATTATGTGAGAGAAATTTCGGTGCGTAAAGTAAATTTCAGTGCGTAAAGTGAATCACTTTAAACACCGTTTGAAAAAGAGCTTCTTTACACACAATTTTCGAGATGTAAAATTTAACTTTAGAGGTTAGTGTTGCAAAAAATAATTTAAAACCGTAAAAATTGTTTGCGTTCAGGGTGGCGTAACCCCTTAAATAATTTGAAGCTAATAATACCTAACTCCAAAATGTAAGATAATATTTTAAATTTGTGTAATATTCCGTAAGGTTATTGTAATATTAATTTTTAAAAAATTTTTATAGTAATTTCTTAAATAACATTTAATACTTTTAATTAATTAAACATAAAATTAAATTAAATAACTTAAATTACAGTAATAAATATTTTAAACAATAAGTAGGAAACTTATTAAAATAAATAAAATGAAATAGTAATAAAAAAATAAAATAAATTAAAATTATTACAAAAAAATTAAATAAGTATTTTTAATAACTTTAAGAAAATCTGAAATCTAAGATTATAATATATAATGAAGTAATCTTTTATAAATTTCTTGTATTAATTTTTTTTTTCGTTAATTAAATATTTCATAACAGTTGCAATTTTTTAAAAAATCGCCACTGTGGCGAGAAGACCCCGAACTCATTACTCTTGCAAAAAACCCGACACACTTTTTCTTTAAAAATCGCGCCGAAATGCTTTTTATCGAAAACTGCGTTTATCTAAATTCAAAAGGCGATAGGTGAATTTCACATAAAATGACCCGCATATAAAAATATTTTTTTTGTGAAATATAAATTTAATATGTTATTGAACATTGTCAAAAAATATAGTCAACGTATATTATATACATAGTAATAATGATGCAATCAATAAACTTGGTTCATATAATGACTGAAGATCTAACATGGCGTTGCGATGCAAGAAAACTATATACTCTATCGTTAAAAAGTAAAAAAAAAAAAAAAGAAAAAAGAAAAAACAACGAAAGTCAGTGAACGCATGAACTTTTCATTGGTCAGCTTGTATAGTATAGGGCGGGACTTGTACAATCGACTTTTATATACAGTTGCTTCGCAGTTCTTTTACTGCCAACGTTATTAGAAGTCTTCTGATGCAATCGACCTGAAGGCGCAGACATATACACGGTTTGCAGACATAAATTATTTTTACTACCTTCTCTTTCAGTCATTGACCTCGCGGAATAGTGAATGATAAACTCGATGACAATCAGGTTATTACTTAAGATTTGCAGTAAATCATACTGGTAATCAATTTATTGATTATCAAGAAGCTGTATCTTATGAACTAACTATATACGCATAACTATATATATTGCGACTTCTCTGGAGGTGTATATTATGAAAATTAACTCTAATTAGTCCGGTGATAAAATTGTTTTTTAGCCCTAGGAAGAAAAATATCTATTTTAACCAGAGATATTATAAAATTTTTACATAACCAAAAATTCACTGCACAGAATTTTTATTTATTCGAATTTTCATTTAACATAATAGCCATTTTAATGAATTTTCATTTATTCTAATTATTGTTTATAGAATTTTCATATAACAGATTTTTTTATATACTAAAGAATTTATATACTTAACTGAAAAATCATTTAACAAAATTTCTAATTGATAGAATTTTCATTTATCCGAAATTGCAAATCTCCGAACAAAGAATCGACAGAAAGATTTTAGCGCGATTTTTAAAATCAGCCAATCAAAAATTGTCCTTAAAATTATGATTGGTTGTTTTTTAATCTTTCTGTTGATTGTTTGTTCGGCCATTTGCAATTTCAAACAAATGAAAAACGCACGTCCCGTTTTTCGGTCCTAGGGAGGAAAGTATATCTTCATTTAAACCCGACAGAGTGTAAAATTATCTTTTTGGTTATAAAAGCGTCATCTTTTAATCCTAGTTAGTAAAATTTGATGACTATAATAATAAACACTTTATACTTTTATTAAAAATACTTAATATAATATTCAACTTGCATGTGAAGTGATTAAATCCTGGTTCATGATGGGCTGTCGCATGGCTAACAAAACATTTAATTTAACGTTTATTTCGACACCTTGAAGATCAATTGACATACACACCCCCATTTAATAATATATAAGTAATTTTGTTATCTCGCACATTAGTCGATTTCGGCATCTTTTGATCCTGTTCCTCGAATTGAGGATCAATTTGTGAGATGTGCCGCTTTTATTTTCATGTAACTTTTTAAAAGATGCCTGATGCATATAATATTGAGTTTTGGTTTTGGGTCCTTTGGGTCTCCATGTATATATAAGTTTATCAGTGTGCGTGATTGTATATAGGTACTCGAACCCGACAATGACAACACGCACTCCAGGAGGCGTGACGTTGCAATAGTCCACGATCATCCTCATCCCAATATTATATACGTGTTTTAGGTACATATATACCGCGCAAACAATAACTTGCCGACAGAGGAATCACCTTAAACTTCAAGTCGAATCGACAAACATGCGTGAACGATATTCAAGTAATAAAAGAATAGACATTTTATACGCATACGTACTTCTATAATAAATTTTTATTTGATCTTATAGGACAATTGATTGAAAATCTAATGCTGTACCGCCCTCAATGATTCATTTTATATACGCAAGAAAATCTAAATTATAAATATTTTTGCAAATTTTATTTATTTACAAATTTATTTATTTCCTAATGTCAAATAAAAATTAAGCTAAACAACAATTATGTTAACTCAATAATTAGATCCAATAAATACTAAGTTAAATAAAAATAAAGTTTAAATAAAGATTAGATATACCTACATATATATATATATATATATATATATATATATAAGAAATATTGGTCCAAATAGGAATTATAACAAATATAAAAATAAAGCTATAAAGAACGATTATGCTAAGTATTAGATCAAAAATAAATATTAGGTAAAATGGGTATACTTAAGGTATTCTAAGGTTTTTGAGGTCGCTGAATTAGAATTTGATGTCAGATTTACAAGATTCAAAATGGCGGACCCAATATGGCGTCCAAAACATTTAAAAATTGACCAGATTTACATGAAAATGGTTCCTTTTGAGTTTTTGGGTCGCCGAATCCAAATTTGAGGTCAGATTAAAAAAATTCAAAATGGCGGACCCAATATATGGCGATTCAATATGACAGAAAATTTTTAAATTAATCCAATTCGTTCAAAATTCGATACTCGGGGGTTTTCGGAGTCGCTGAATCCAAATTTGAGGTCAGATTTAAAAAATTGAAAATGACGAACCATACTATCAAATAGTTTAGCTTTCGTTACCTATCTATCAGATTTAGAACGTACCAAAATAATTATAACTAATCTTGATGCGACTTTTGCAACCGTCACAAACTAAATATATATCCTTCAGTGTAATTTTATTATTTCAGTTAAAAATAACGTAAAGAAATTTTTTTGTAATGTAATATAAATAGCAATTTTTGCAAATAGTGAAATTTTTTTCCATCATTATATATGCGTCGTCGCATTATTAGCATCTCTACGCATCGCTTATTAGGCTTCTGTTGTGCCAACTGATATGGAATAAATATTCGCAGCGTGTGATAAAACGGCACGCTTCTTAAAAATAGTCGTTGAGAAAAAAAAAAGTATATGTATATCAAAAGCTCAAAAGCGTGGAAACTTTTTCCGATTTGCTATTATGAGGCTCGCGCCTCAAGAGTCCTCAACTTTTCAAGTGACACTCATCTCGACTTCTCGAGGCACGACAAGCTGCAGATGGTTTCTATAGTGCTTTGTCACTCTTGCACACGCGCGTTCTGAAAGCATGCCGACTCTTTAGAGTCAGCTTTGTTTAATGTGCGATTTCTTATATTCACTTTTCAAAACTTTAAACTCCCCACCTTAATCGAACACGTTCTATTTATGTACATTTAATGCAAAATCCACTAACCCTTATATTTCTTATTCTTTATACGTATTTTTGTCATTCAGTGATATATTTTTTTGGAAAAAAAGCGGGTAAATAATTTAATTTATTTACTTTTTTAAATAAATACTCTCTAAATCTGAATTAGTAGTTTTTCTACTAATGAAAGAGTGCGTATTTTTTTACCAATTGAATTAGTAACAGTTTTGACTCTTTTTTAGTAGAAAACTACTAATTGCTAGTACAAAACTACTAATTTATGGAGTAAGTCGTATTTTTTACTTTTTCAAAGTAAGCCGATTTATTCCATGCATTAGTAGTTTTATACTAGCAATTAGTAGTTTTCTACTTAAAAAAAGAGTCAAAACTGTAACTAATTCAATTGGTAAACGAATCCGCACTCTTTCATTAGTAGAAAAACTACTAATTTAGATTTATAGAGTATTAAATAACATCAGAATAATTAATTTAACTACAATTACTTTTTGTGATAATTTAAAGTAAGGTCTTTTGCAATATTCGATGATCAATTTAATCAAAAGCTATATACATGTACGTCGCGGTATAAAGCTATAGAACATGGTACAATGACTAAAAGCATCTTTGAGCGAAACTCATCTGCTTCTCCATCAGTTAACAATGCCACAATGATACGCCCCCCAGTCACCTCGAATATATACCAATATATAATATAACTCATCTTGGGCGTTGCATTTATATGATCTTTCTAAAGACTTGTGATGAGGATCATTCAGTACATTCATATCGACTAATCAAGTTTAAAATTGTAATGTATACTATTAAATAAAAATTCTAATTTCCTCTCTTTATAAGAAAACAAAATGTATATCTTTAAACGCACAATTGTATACACGGAAAGAAGAATTGTTAACAATATTTTAATACTGTTTTACAATATATAATACCAATTGAAGACTTTTACAACAATTATAAAATTAATTACGAATATTATGTATTAAAAAAAATTTTCGAATTAGAATTAGAATTTTCGAATTTTACTAAAAATTTGCCAATGAGTATTATATTTGAAAAGAGTATTAAAATATTTTTAACAATTTTTCTTTCCTTGAATATTCGAAGATATATAATACAATATAATATACTTAAAGAAAAAATTACAACCTGCTTTCGCCGCATCTCAGAAAACAGGAGGGACTCACCAATAGTGAATTTTTCATCAGTCTCTCCTTATTCTTTCCTTCGAGTCCTGCTAAAAAAAAAGAAAATTAAAATCGTACGAATAAAAATAGAAAAAAAAATTAATATTATTATCTTCTAAAAAAAAATCTCTCGAAATTATATTTCTTTTATCGCAATTGTTCATAAAATCCAATTTTTATAAAATGAAGGAAAACATTATTATTAATACTTTATCAGACATGATTAGGTTAATGAAATACTTAATATGAGACAACTATTTACCATCTTAACTATACAATATTAAAATTCAAAAACAAAAATTACCATCCTCACTATTATTATTATTATTATTATTATTATTGACTATATTATCGCAAATAAATATTTATTTGTATTAATTATTATTTGAGTCAAATAAATGGTATATTTGTTTAAAATAAAGAAATTGTTGATTCAAATATAATTTATTTAATTTATAAAAAAATTATTGAGTTCAAGTAAATATTTATTTTATAATAGTCAAGTAACCACTTTCTAAATCTGAATTAATAGTTTTCTACTAATGAAAGAGTGCGTATTCGTTTACCAATTGAATTAGTAACAGTTTTGACTAATTTTTAGTAAAAAACTAGGCTAAGTCGTATTTTTACTATTTCAAATTAGTAAGCCGATTTACTCCATGCGTATTAGTAGTTTTCTACTAGCAATTAGTAGTTTTTTTTTACTAAAAATTACACTGAAAAAAGGGTTTGGTATTGACAACCAAACGTTTAGTTGGTATTTAAGCAACCAAAATTTTTTTGTTGAATCAACAAAATTTTAATTGTTTCAATCAAAATTTGTTTGACACAACCAAAATTAGAAAAAAAGATATTTGTTGTCCTAACTAAATTTTGATTGGGACAACCAAAATTTTGTTAATTCAACAAAAAAAAATTGGTTGCTTAAATACCCAACCAAATGTTTGGTTGTTAATACCAAAACTTTTTGCTTCCTCGTGGAGGAAGCTTTGTAGTCCTTTCGTTTATAAAACTTTTCAAAGTGGCGGAAACAAATTTTTTTCTTTATAGAAACATGTTATATGAGATCCTGATCAATTGTCCGGATGTATGTATGTGTGTGTGGATCCCTTTTTTGTTTAGAAGGTAACTTTAACAGGTTTTAATTTATTTAGATAAAATTTGGTACGCTCATTTATCATATTAATATCTCAAATCTGATCAAAGGCTTTTGAAAAATACTCAAAAAAAAAAATTTTATGGTCTTTTTTCCAATAATTTTTTTTTTAATCGAAATATTTTCAAATAGAAAAATTTCAGGTTATATATAATAAAATCGTATTCCTTACGTCAAGACGAATCGATCGATATATATAAAGTATACATTTGAGGTAAATTGAAAGAATTAATGAAAGTTAAAAAATCAAAATTACATTTTGGCAATAAAATTTTGCATTCTCCACGAGGAAGCAAATTTTTTTGCTGATCGTAAAGAGGAAGCAAAATGTTCATGTAATGAACATCTGAATTTACAACTTGTTTTCAGTGTAGTCAAAATTGTTACTAATTCAATTGGTAAACGAATACGCTCTCTTTCATTAGTAGAAATAAACTACTAATTCAGATTTAGAGAGCAATGATTTGAATTGAATAAATTTTGCTTTCCAGTGTGTTATAATAGAGAATTTTTAAACAAATTTTTATTTTCTGATAAGGACGATAGTTGTTATTCTTATATTATATTGTTATTACTATAATTAATAAAGATTTCATATAAACATATAAAAAACTATAATAAAAAGCCACCCTTTATAAATGTTGACTTTTCGTGAGTTTATGAACGATTTAGGTGCAAGAGAGGAAAGTCCAGTAGCGCATAGAGACCCCCCGCGAATCGCGGACTCCGGGAGAAGAAAGCATTGTCGCGTGTACTCCGGGGTTCCTGGCATCTGAATGCCCTCGCGCTCTGGGAGGCATCATCGCGCGCTCTGTAATTTCGCGACCGATGATTTTTTTTACATCCACGTCGAGACAGCTTGTTGCTCTCAAACAACTGTCGCTAAGGCCACCTGGTTTTAGATCAATCGCGCAGAAAGTTTCATAACGACTTTTTTTTTCTTTTTTAAACCTCCACATCACTCGGCTATTAATCACAAATCTGCATTTTTCAGTTGTCTATATATATATGTATATAAGTTGTATAAATTTTATTACTTCAAGAAAAAATAATCACAAATAAATATTCATTCAAAAATTAAATTTATTATACCTACATGAATTGCAAAAGAAATTAAAAATTTCGGCAAATATAATTTATACATTAATTCATCGACTTTGTTTCCAAATATAATATTATATTGTATTTCTGTCATTATTCCTATATAAAATTTAGAAAACAAAATTTAAAAGTAAAAAACCATTTTTTGAAATGATAAAAAGTTTTACAGAAACTTGACGAGGAAGTAAAAATTAAAAAATAGAAAAACTGTTTTTTAAAATTTAGAATTTAAACATTAGTACCAAATATATATAGAAAAAAAGTGACAGTACATTATTAATGTTTGAAAAAAAAAATTTGAAGTTGATTTGAAATTCATGGGTTTCATTTAGCGATTATTACATATACGTTTATGGGACCGATGTTTCCGTTCTCCAATCGCCCCCCAAAGATGTAATAATAAAAGGGAGCTGCGACCCCCCACTTTGCTTTTATTCGCGACCAATGGGTTACAGGCTTTAGGCAATGAGCACGCAGGATAGATTGTACGTGAGGCATGGTGTTCCCTTATGTTGTCCGGTGGTACCCCCCATGTACAATACGATACCCCCCGTATCGCAAGTAAACTCAACGAAAACCACGTGCTTGCATCAATCTATCCCCTTCAAAATAAGTTCAAGTTTTGACAAATTTATCTCCAAACAATATTTTTTTTTTTCAAAATAATTTATTTCATTTCTAATAACTTTAATTTTTTTTTTTTAATTTTCTATTAAACACCATACACACAGAAAAAAGTTTTTGTTGATTTAAAGAATTTCTTTTACCTGTTTTGATTCATTCAAAATAAATTTTTCTTTGAAACAAAGAAAAAAATTAACTTTTTAAATCAAAGAAAAATTAATTTTAACCCCTTAGTTGTTGACGAGATTTCCACTGTTTGGGCTAAAATGTGTTGAAAAAAATTTTAATGGATTATTATTAAAATTTGGTATCTTTAGGTTTTCGGGGTGACTGATTACGAATCTGACATTAGTTTTTTAAAATTCAAAATGGCGGATCCAATATGGTGGACGACAAAATACAAAATTGATCGGATTCGCTTGAAACTTGTTACTTAGGGGTTTTCAGGGTCGCTAATTACGAATCTGACAATAGTTTTTTAAAATTTTAATTAAATTTAATTTAAATTTTTCATTTTGTCGTCCGCCATATTGAATTTTGAAATACTGATGTCAGATTCATAATCAGCGACCCCGAAAACCTCTGAGTAACAAGGTTCAAAAGACTCCGATTAATTTTGAAAAAATGTTCGCCATATTGGATCCGCCATTTTGAATTTTGAAAAACTGATGTCAAATTCGTAATCAGCGACCCCGAAGACCCCTGAGTAACCAATTTCAGGAATATTTAAGAAAATTAATTTTTTCTACTTTCGTTATGTTTATTTTTTATGACGCATATTGCGCTATGAGCAACTATTTATTGTTTCCAGAGGTAGCCAAAGTAAAATTTGTAATTTTTTGTGGTGCACCCGATTGCAAATAATCTAATCGAGATTTTTTTACTTCTGTTTTTTTTGTATGTTATTAAAAAAAACTCTAATGGACTTACACTTAAAATATTAAAAATTTAATTGTTTACCATTTTTTTTTACTTTTTTAAAATTTTATCTTGTACGTCCATTTTATGATTTAAGATTGTCAGGAATGGCTCTATCGAGGGCACCGCAAAAAATTACAAATTAAAAGAAAAAAAAACAGTAAATAATAAAGAAAATTGTTTCCTTTAGTTAAAATATAATATATTATTAAGGGTAAAAGTTTTTTTTTAATTTAGAATAAAATTGAGTGAGAAAAAAATAGTAAAGATTTGCCCCTCCCCCCCCCCCCCAAAAAAAAATAAAAAATTCTATACTCTTCTAACAATTTTTCATCAAAACTTAAGTAAAAAATGTTCTATAATATTTAATTTATATTTTCATATTTTTCCTTTTTTTTTACCCGCAAAGTAAATCAAAAACTTTTTTTCAATTAACTAAACAAATTAAAAAGATAAAATTTGGGGTATGAATGAAGAAATAAATGAAAAATTTTACCTAACGAAAGATAAAATTGTACTTTAATGCGGGTTAAACTTTTACGCGCAAGTTTTTGTAATGAGAAGGGGTTGAAAAAAAACTTGAAAATTAAAACCAGTGGTAAAATAGGTATATATGTATATGTACAAGTGGGTGACAGTAGTATGTCAGCACATTTCGAGTGAGAGATTAAAAAGACATGGAGTTTGCTTAACTAAAAGGATATAACCATTGTTTGACCGCACGCAGTGCAACCGCGACGAAGCTCTCATGTAATCCCAAACAAATTTGCGGATTACACTCCCAGCATGAATTATTTAATCTCAGCACGGACTCATTGGTTTAGTTAGTGACCCGTGGGGTTTACATGGAGAGTTCGCACACGCTACCTCACTATGATCAGCAGCTTTCCACACTTCTTGAGCCTCCGTATTTCCTAAATACTGTTCAACATCATTTTCTTTCTCACCAATAATTCAAAAAACTTCAGTCATTTTATTAACTTTCGTTATAGTTTGGAGATTTTTATGTCAACGGATGACTTGGTCTCAGGGTGTAATTATAATTATTTGTTTATACCATTGTTGAAGTAGTAATTTAATTTTTAACGAAGCTGAAGTAAGTAACGTTTATATGATAAACGATTTTTAAAGAATATAATTTTTTGCTTAAAAAATATTGTTTTATAATTTGTTGATTAATGAAAACTACAAGAAATATTTTTTAGTCAAAGAATTAAAGAATTTTTCATTTTAAAAAATTATTTCTTTAAAAATTGTTTATCATAAAGGTTGCGTACTTCAGCTTCGTAATTTTTATGTTATTATATTTAGCTCGATAAACTGCAAAATTATAGGAGTAAATACCAATAATAATAATTTGTTTAAAAAATTGTTAAAACAGTAATTTTATATAAAATCTTTATTCGTTACTATTCGATAAATTGCAACATTAAAAAAATCAGGAAAAGAAGCTGGAGCAAAGCGCCTACATCTACACTGAGAAAGAAAATTTAGTGTTTGCAACAAAATTGTTTGATTAGGCAATTTTGGTTCTTGTAACCAAATTTTGGTTGGCTGAAACAATAAGCCGTAGAGTTATCTCAACCAAATATTTGGTTAGGCCAAACAAATTATTTGGTTGAAAATTTTTAAATTCCAACCAAAATTTGGTTACGAAAACAAAATAATTTGGTTAACACAACAAAATAGTTTGGTCTAAAAAACCAAATGATCGTTTGTTGTCCTAACCAAAATTTGGTTGCGACAACCAAATAATTTGATTCGCTCTCAGCTTATAGCTTAAGAGTACAGTTAGTTTAAATTTCTCACAAAGATGGGTAGTCCAGTGGTCAGAGCTCCCGATCTTCAGTTTTAAAACAGAGGTTCGATCCCAGGTGGAGATGAGATTTTTCAAAGTCCACAAATATTTCAATTGGATAAATATAAATTCAATGTCAAATTGATAATAAATAAATAATGAAATAAATAAAAAAGATAAAAGGAAAAGAAATAAGGTAGAATACAATTTTTAATTTTACAAAAAAAAACTGTTTGTTTGATCAACCAAACATTTTTGTTGACCTAACAAAAAAAATTTGGTTAAGCTAACCAAACATTTTTGTTATGCCAACAAAATACACTCAAACAAATTTTTTGGTTGACTCAAACAACGAGTTTGGTTGCTTAAATATCAACATAATTTTTTTGTTGGTCAAAACCAAAACCTTTTTAAAAATGATTTGATAATTTTTGTCCTGTGAAAAATAAATTTCGACGCTGAGCGTCGACGCCAACTTCATGGAGGTACTATGGTAACGGTTGCTAAGGAAAGAGTTGCTATGGCAACGATTGTCATGGTAACGGTTGCTATGGAAACAGTTGCTATGGTAACTGTTACTATGGCAACCGTAGGAATGTACGACGGACGGACGGACGGACTGACGCCAAAGCGAAACTATAAGGCTTTCGGCCCTGGGCCACAAAACCCAAAAAGGAAACTTCTTACTTAGTGTAAAAGTTAGTAAATATCAATAATAATTTGTTTAAACAATTGTTGAAACAGTAATTTCGTACTTAATTTTTATCGGTCATTACACTTAATTTGATAAATTTTAAAATTACGTAGAAACTCTTGGTTGTCTAAGAAAAAAGTTAGTCATTAACAATAATAAATTATTTAAAAAATAAAGAAAATAATAAAGAATAATATTAGTAACATTTTAGTTTAATAACATTAGTAACGCTTTAGTAATTAATTTTTGTCAATTAAAATTTATGCGAAACAGTATTTGGATATAATTTTCATGCACCTCGCAAAATATATATATGAAATATTTTATCAAAATGGGTAAAAAATAAAGAAAAATGGGATATATCAACGTGTTTCTAAAAAATATTATACTTTTATTTGTATGTGATAAATTTTTAAATCACACATACGTCATCTTTATTCCAGGTGTAAAAATAAATCGTGTTAAACATCTATTATAACGTGTGTTTGTTTTTATGCTTGTCACCTTGCGCATTATTTCCGTGCCGAGACGCCATTATTTCAGGACCCACATATATATGTATTCTGACTACCCATTAAATTTTAGTCCCATATGAGCAAAGGCGACGATAAAATTCCACGAATGTAAGATTATTTATGATGCAAGGACTCGCGAATCAAGATGTAAGCGTGGGCGAATTTAACGCGACGGAACTTGCGAACGAAATATAAGCGACCAAGAAATGTCTTCTCTCAAAGAAAAAAGTATATAAACTCCAATCTTTGCCTTTATACTTACTGCACAACAATACATTATACAATATCTTCTTATATAACCTTTTGACACTGATTTTATAACCATTCAATATAATCTGACAAAAAATATTATTTTCTCTTTCATCATCATCACAAAATTATATATAGACACAATGAAAAATATAATTTTTTGAAGTTTAAAAAAATTAAAATAACGTGAGAAAAAAAAGAAATTAATATAAAATTTTAATAAAAATATTTGCAATTTTAAGGTCATGAACATCAAAATTTTGCTTGAGATTGTACAACAGTTCATAATTTTCACATCCCACGCATTTTTTATCTCAAAAAAATAATCGCACATATCTCGACGGTGCATAAATTATTTCCGATGAAATATAACGTTGGCAAGAATGTCCGGAATATCGAGTCGATGTCGTAAAGGAGATGCCAATAATTTGAGAGTGTATCTCTCGAATCGAATTGTGAGATGAGAGCAATAAACAATATAAAGTTAGGGTTGCTGTGTATATATATGAGGGAACAAACTAAAAACCGGCTGGTTATATACACACGTGTGGAAACAACGAGATTCAACATATAATGTACGTATATAAATATAAATATATTTAACTTCCGAAATTTTAAACGTATACTGCTACTTTTATGACGCGCTGGACCACGAGGGTTTCATCTCCAAATATTTCAGTCTCGCATACCACGTGCCACTCCTTTTCTTTCTTCATTTATTTTTTTTCATTCAAAAGTCTTCATATCCGGTCTTTGTGACAACGGTAAAAACTCATTTTTAATTTGGCACGAATAATAAATAATATTTTTCACTCTAAACGTACACCTCTAAACTAAAAGAAATTATGAGACGCAGGAATAACTAAAAATCATAAATCCGAATTTTCAGTGTTTCGATCAAAATAGTCAACAAAATACTAAACATAATTCGAATTTGAGGTCAGATTTAAAAAATTCAAAATGGCAAACCCAATATGGCGTCCAAAAAATTTTTAAATTAACTAGATTTGCATAAAAATGGTTCCTATAGGGTTTTTGGAGTCGCTGAATCCAAATTTGAGATCAGATTTAAATAATTAAAAATGGCGGACCCAATATGGTGGAAAAATTTAAAATTAATTCGATTCGTTCAAAATTTAGTACTGGGGGTTTTTAGGGTCGCTTAATTCACATTTGAGGTCAAATTTAAAAAATTCAAAATGGCAAACCAATATGGCGGAAAATTATAAAATTGATTCGATTCGTTCAAAATTTAATACTCGGAGGTTTTTGGAGTCTACGAATCCAAATTTTGAATAGTTTTAAATTTGACCTCAAATTTGGATTCAGTGACCCCAAAAACCCCCAAGTACCGAATTTTGATCGAATCGAATCAATTTAAAATTTTTCCGTCATATTGAGTGACCATATTGGGTCCGCCATTTTGAATTTTTTTTAAATCTGACATCGGATTCAGCGACCACAAAACTTTAAATACGATGATATATTTTATTGGAAATTTTTTTTTTTTTTTTGACCGTTTTGAGCCCACAAACGATTTTTCTACTAGGCTGCGAAGGGGTTAAATTTGTTACTCGAAGATTATTGGAGTCACTGATTTCGAATTTAAAGTGAAATATGACATCAGCTAAATATTTTAAAAAATCTACCCCGCAAAATTCTTAGTATAACTTAGTGACTTTAGTTATTGAGACACACAAAGTATTGGTCTCATGTGTGTCCCATCACTTAAAGTTTCAGTGTATTTAGAAAAATTACAATTGAAGTTTGGATTCATTAAATTTTGAATCGAATAAAATTTAACTGAATTGAATTATAGATAAATTATTGAATTGAAGTTTGGAACCATTAAATTTTAAATCAAATAAAATTTAATTGAAATTTGAATGAATTAAAATTTGAACAGATTTAAATTTGGATACTATTGAATTTTGGATTAATTAAATTGATGGTTGATTAGAATTAGAATATAATATTTATTAGAATACTAATTTAAATTTAGATTTATTATAAAATTCAAAATAAAATAATTGTCATTAAATAAAATCACAAAAATGTCACAATATTTTTAATCAAAGAAATGGAGAACAATTTTTCAATCTTAAAGTAATAGTCCGAGAACTAAAATACATATTGTATGTATATATATATATATATTTCTTAACTAAATTTTAGTTTCGCCTCTATATAGTGGATTTGAATTTGAATAATATTTTTATGAATGAGTGGACATAACATAAATCTCTGGTTCTGAATAAAGAGAGAAAGAAAGAGAAAGAGAGAGAAATGTTTGATGAAGCTTTAGAGGTCCCACAGCATGGACCATATATTGCTTGGGGTCCGTTTGACACAAGGCCCTGTGACCCTGTGACTAATAGGCTTATTATTTTATATCACCTCGCATTTGTTATAACCGCGAAGCATTTCATTGGTGGTTTATTCTTCTCTAATACGATGTTTACTTCATACGATGCAGAGAACGGGATTACATATTTCAACTGCGTGTATATATACACCTCTTTTCTGAACCCGTCACATGTTCTCCATTTCCATAACTGTCCTTTCAGAGAGACAAGTCGAGGTGACGGATTATCACTAGACATCAAAATTCATTTCAATTTCTCATTTATTCATCCACATAAGAAAAAATATATATATTTCATTTAATTCGTGTCGTTCACATTTTTTCCATATGATAAATTTCAAAATTATTCATCACTTGAATGGTTAATAAATTATTGTTATATTACATGTAATTCTGAAGTTAGAAATAAAAAAAAATATTAAATTAAATTTCATATTATATAAAATCAGATTAATCGAATGTTATCTTCTTGTAATTACAAATTCCCAAAAAGTATATTTTTTTTACCTAGGTAACCGTCAAAAGAAACTATAAATAGAATTTAAAAATGAGAAGTTAATGATTTCAGGATGATAGGTCTGTAATTCTATATAGCCGTATCTCCATTTGAAAGATGACTATAGGGAAAGGTGTGGAATCGAGAGTATATAGTTCTATTGTACTCTTCATAATCGATTAAATACCTATTGATATCTCTTATATAAAAAAACAACAACAACAAAAATATGTATCTCAATAAAGTGACTATAATATAGGAAAATGCAATTAAAAAAAAAAATAATGCATAAATAAATATCTAATATGTAATTTAATTTGAAAAATCATTTTGAATAATAAGGGAATAAATTAACTATACATTCCGAAAAATGTGAAGAATATGGAAATTTAAATACTATCGGCAAACATCTTTTCTTCTTTGTTAATAATAAGAAGAAGTTTCTTTTGGGTATTAGGGAGAATTTTTCTTCTCCCCTCTCCGCTTTCCCCGAATTCAAAAAAGGGATAGAGATTAAAAAAATATATATATATGTAAAGAAAATTCTTTTAATATTGACTCGTGACTGGTTCTAACTTAATCATTTTTCTTCTTACCGCGTAGTAAATCAAAGAATCTCGTAATAAGTCATATTTCATTGGGTCACGTTTTTCTTCTTTTCATATTATGTATATATTCTATGTTAAAGTCTAAACATAAGGCGCATCGAAAAATCTCTTTTAAGGACAATGAATTCTAAGACCGATATTGTTGAAACACTAATCGAAAGCCAGAAAAATTACTTTTAACAGAGAATGGAATATGGGCAAAAGTGTGCAAAGAAAGTTTCACTTCCGCACATGATATACGATCGACCGGTTGCCGTGTTCAGAATATCGAGCGACCTTTTAAGGGCCAAAACATCGTAAAATTTTATTGCCAGTAGTGGTTTACTAGATTTCCCTTATGATTTATGATCTCGCGCTTATGTATATATACCCTCTGAAATTGACAACTTCCAACTTTTTGAAGAAGAACAAGGGCCCAAAATAAACCAAAGTGACGTAACATTTTTGCTATAACACTACGAATGATATTTTTTGACTTCTACATATATATGTATACAGTTGCAAATGCTTCCCAAACAAGACATTGCGTTGACTTCTTTTCCCTTTTCTCACTTCCTTCCTCTGTCTGTAGTGTGTCTCTTGGGGAAAATTTATGATATCTAAAAGACGGCGCGCCTCTCTCTCTCTCTGGACCTTGTAATAGATCCAATCTTTAGTTGCGCATCCTCGTGTATTATTCTTTATATATACTTTCAAGTATATAGCCATGAACCCAAGAATAAAAAAAAATCATTGCAAAAAAACAAGGTGAAAGGAAAAGTCTTGTCTTAAATCTTGACTTTTGCCTCCTTTTCCTCTTTTTAAAATGAATGCTTTTTTTTTTACTACAAGTTGAAACCTTATGGAATTCAGGTAATTTTTTTTAGTTTCAAGGGTGAAAATATATTTTTTTTATATATAGGTATGTTTAACTTCAGGCAGAAACTATCCTTATACACATTGAATGACTTTTCATTTCAAAAATTAATACAATGTACTTCAAGATAGGAAAATCTCTATTTTTATATACCTACTACATTGCGTATAAATGTAGGTACAAATTTCACACCGAATAATACTGAAAATTAATAAATCGAAAAAAATAAAATCTCAAAATAACAAGAATATTACGTTCAAAAATTAATTTTACATTTTATTTTCAATTCATCTGAAAGAAGACGATTTTTTAAGAATATTAACCCAAGAAGCACGTAATATAACCTCAATATCAAGGTAATATTACATGTAAGATTTGTAATATAATGTTGTAATATTACAGTAATCTTACAGTGATCTTAAAATGTCCGCCTCAAGGTAATATTACCGGTAATGTTACTGTAATATTACGCGCTAATATTAAGGAAATATTACAGTAATATTGCAGTAATATTATACCGTAATATTAAGGTAATATTACACGAGAATATTACAGTAATATTATGGGAACATTTCTTTACGAAAAAAATCCACCCATCCAGGGAATCGAACCCTGAACTCAAAGCACACGAGTCCAGAGTTTTACCAACAAGCCAAATTGACTTATAATATCGACGCCTCCCGTTGATAAGATGCCCGTTCATTTGTCAGAATAATAAAATGCCAACTCGAGCTCAGTTCAATATGAAGCTAGTTCAATTGTCAAAATAATAAAAGGCTATCTCAGTTTCAGAATAATATAATCCTATCTCGCATTAAATTCGAATTCAAGTTTTCGTAAATTAAAAAAAAAGTTTAAGTCGATCAGAATATTAATTCATACTTTTTAATGATTAATTAGTGATTAATAATTATTAATAAAATAATTGAGGATATATTACGTGCTTCTTGGGAACACTTTGACAGTCGATAGCCCATATGTGTCCAAAGAAATGTCATACCACCTTTGTGATTTTGGTGTTTATGTCCACATTAGATAAAAAAAAATACTAAACATAATTCGATTTGAGTGTCAATGGGTTTACGAAGGTTTTCGGGGTCGCTGAATCCGAATTTGAGGTCAGATTTACAAAATTCAAAATGGCGGACCCAACATGGCCTCCAAAAAAATGTTAAAAGTTGACTAGATTTGCATAAAAATGGTTCCTTTAGGTTTTTTGGGGTCGCTAAATATGATATGATATGATGTTTTTTTGGAAACTTTTTGTTTGAATAGAGGCCCTAACATAATCTCAAAACTGAAAAATGGTTTTTAACGCAAACATAAACTGAATAAAAAATAATTTCCAACATTTCATTTCTTCCAAAAGATCTATAGTTCTTTTAAAATTGTTTGTAAAATTAAAACACTTTTTGGAAAAAATTGTGCTGAGTTAAAATCTTTTGTTAAATAATTATTTTTTAACATTTTGATTTTTTTCTTTTAATACGTAGACAAATATCGCAATTTTTATCGTCTATTTTATGTTCTACTGAATAAAGTTATCTATTATTTATAAAAATTACGATTTGGGTCTAAGCTGAAAGAAAAAAGTTAAAACGTTAAAAAATAATTATTTAACAATAGAATGTTTTCCAAATAATGTATAAATAGATCTACTAAAATTTATTTTGCATTATTATAATTGAAAATTAAATGTATTTATTTAAATTTTTATAAAATAGGTACAAATATTTTTTATTGAATTAAATTGTTATTAGATTTAATTTATAACTTTTTTATGCAGTAAAAAAATGTTTTTTTTAAATTTGGAAAATAATTTTATTTTTATATTATTTAATTTTTATTCCTATATATATAATTATGTTGTCAGTAAGTTTTTTTTAAAATATTAATTAAAATAAAATTTACATTTAAAGTAATTTTATTTTTTAAGAATATTAACTTAATATTTATTTTTTATTATTTATAATGATTATTATATTTTTATAATCGAATGAACATTGCATACGACTAATTTCTTATTCTAATTGACTGCGTTCAATATTAATTTTAGTGAAAAAAAATTATTTTTTTCTCTTAACGAATTTAAAAATTTGATTTTTCAATTTAACTTTTCATGAAAAACAGCGTGAAAATTGTAGATAAAAAAAATGACGATTTTCCCATTAATATATATAAAATTTATGTTAAGACCATATAAAGTAAATTGAACGCACTCCATGATACCCATTGTTTTGACAATGACCAACATTTCTTTCATTCATTTCTTTTGACGTGTTGAACGAATATGACGGAACATGCGTATATATACACACCATCCACCAAATGTTTTCTTTATATATATAAATATATTTTTCTATTTCTATTTTCTTTTTTTTTTTTAATAGAAAAATAGTCCGGAATTCTTTTACAACACTTTCCCTTTTGGTTTTGGTTACTTTTTTTTCAAAAATTCCATATGGTGAACAGCTTTTATAGAATCTATAATATGTATAGTTTTTGCCTGTGAAATTCTCATGAATAGAATGCTAATTTTCAAAAGTGAAGGCCATGAAATGATAAAAAAAATTAACCCAAAAGCGCCCTCGTAAATCATGATATTTCCATTTTTGTGTTTGACAAAAAAATATGTATCTATCATAAATTCCATTTTCTTATTACTCGATATATCGACCCTTCCCGTTCATAAGAATGTAGGTATTTCAATTGTCAAAATAATAAAATCTTATTTCGAGCTCAGTTCAATATAATCGTACAAAAATTTTCGTGTGATATCATTGTATCTCAAATTAAATATTAGTATTCACCTAATAAACAAAGAAATTCGTTTGTAATATTGATTCATACTTTTTAATCATTAATAAAATAGAAATAATTATTAATAAAATAAAATAATATAAAATTTATGTATATTATTTTATTATTTTTTATTTATAATTTAATTATTTTCTTTATTTATTTTTCTATTTCATTAATAATTATTAATCATTAAATTATCTTCAAAAAGTATAAAATAATACAAACGAATTTATAGTTTATTTTTTACGTGAATTTAAAATTAATTTGATATACGTTTAGCGTGACAACGTCTATTTTAATTAATTAAAATTCATTTTATAAGATTTTTATTTTTATTTATTTTGTACTCAAACATAAAATTAGAACCCAAGAAGCACGTAATATAACCTCAATATCAAGGTAATATTACATGTAAGATTCGTAATATAACGTTGTAATATTACAGTAATCTTACAGTGATCTTAAAATGTCCGCCTCAAGGTAATATTACGCGCTAATATTAAGGTAATATTACAGGGTCAAACCATTATATTTCAACTAAAGTGGTCGCTGACTAATTTTTAAAAATTATAATACTTTGCAGGAATGATTTTGAAGTTATCAAGATCACGAAATGAAAAGAATTTTATTAAAAATTTAAATATTTATTGTAAAATATGAATTTAAAGTATATGAGGTGCTAAAAACTGTCAATTTTTTAGCCATTAGAAAATATGCAAAAAAACATAGAATTTACCATAAAAATAAAAAAAAATTATTGGAATTTACTAAGAATGAATAAATTTATCATTATCAATTGATATAATTATTTAAAGATGTGAAGTAATATATAAAATATGATTTCCAAGTGCACCTGTCAAATAACCTAATTTTGCGATTTTTATTCATTAATTATAAAAAATAGAAAACATTAAATTAAATAAAAACTTACCAAATATGAAGTTCTTGCCATAAACTTTTAGAATTTCTTTGCACTTTTCTTCTTTTCTATTCATAAGTATGAAAAATTTAAAAAATAAAATAGCTACTTTGTCTATTTTCACTATTTTTGAAAGTCAATAACTTTCTTGGAGAAAAATGAAAAAATATGGGGTTTCGAAAATTATTTAAATACACACTACATATACATTCACTGAAAATTTCGCATTGGTCCCGAAGCTATTTTCGAAGATAAAGTAAATTAAAAATTTCGTATTTTTTAGGCTATATGGACATGGATTTTAAATCAATGTGAAGGTGGTTCACTGGTGACGACAAACTTCACATTGATTTAATACCTTTAAAACCCATGTCAATATAGCCTAAAAAATACGAAATTTTTAATCTACTTTATCTTCGAAAATAGCTTCGGGACCAATGCGAAATTTTCAGTGAATGTATATGTAGTGTGTATTTAAATAATTTTCGAAACCCCATATTTTTTCATTTTTCTCCAAGAAAGTTATTGACTTTCAAAAATAGTGCAAATAGACAAAGTAGCTATTTTATTTTTAAAATTTTTCATACTTATGAATAGAAAAGAAGAAAAGTGCAAAGAAATTCTAAAAGTTTATGGCAAGAACTTCATATTTGGTAAGTTTTTATTTAATTTAATGTTTTCTATTTTTTATAATTAATGAATAAAAATCGCAAAATTAGGTTATTTGACAGGTGCACTTGGAAATCATATTTTATATATTACTTCACATCTTTAAATAATTATATCAATTGATAATGATAAATTTATTCATTCTTAGTAAATTCCAATAATTTTTTTTTATTTTTATGGTAAATTCTATGTTTTTTTGCATATTTTCTAATGGCTAAAAAATTGACAGTTTTTAGCACCTCATATACTTTAAATTCATATTTTACAATAAATATTTAAATTTTTAATAAAATTCTTTTCATTTCGTGATCTTGATAACTTCAAAATCATTCCTGCAAAGTATTATAATTTTTAAAAATTAGTCAGCGACCACTTTAGTTGAAATATAATGGTTTGACCCTACAGTAATATTGCAGTAATATTATACCGTAATATTAAGGTAATATTACAAGAGAATATTACAGTAATATTATGGGAACATTTCTTTACGAAAAAAATCTACCCATCCTGGGAATCGAACCCCGAACTCAATGCACACGAGTCCAGAGTTTTACCAACAAGCCAAATTGACTTATAATATATTTACGTTTTTTATGCTTTATGAATAACTCAAATCAGTCTGTAATATTACTGTAATATTACCGTTAATATTACAGTAACATTCCCGGTAATATTACCTTGAGGCGGACATTTTAAGATCACTGTAAGATTACTGTAATATTACAGCGTTATATTACGAATCTTACGTGTAATATTACCTTGATATTGAGGATATATTACGTGCTTCTTGGGAATAAACTGACAATAATTTCCAAACAAAAAAAATTTTTAAATTTTCGAAACGAAATGGCACAGTATTGCCAATTGCTGAAATTTTGCACTGGAATTATATCAAACCATAACCTCAATCATGGATGTACTCCACAGAGAAAAATGGAAAAAATTCTTTTTTCTCCGTGCCTGTTCAAGAATTGTTATAACAAATCTGGAACAGAGTACATCCATGATTGAGGTTACCCAAATAGCACAACTATTTACAGCAATGTTACTGCAAGTTTGCAATGCCAAGTTTGCAAAATTGCACTGCAAATTTGTGGCAAATAGCGATATGTCCTCCCTTTTCCAACTTTGCATTATAAGTTTGCAGGAAAATTTTTCAGAAAGTTTGCAGAAAAATTTCTTAGGAAGTTTGCAGAAAATTTTTATGTCAAACTTGAAGAAAACTTGCTAATTATTTTCTCAAGTTCATGTCATGCGCAGTAGTTATCTATGGCACCTAGGGCTGCGCAATAGATTTTAGTGGCCTTTTCCACAGGAAAGTTATCCAGTAACAAAATATTATCATATTTACAACTCAAAAATTTAAAAATTTTTTTCTAAAAATTTCTACAAGTTTTCTTCAAGTTTGACATAAAAATTTTCTGCAAACTTCCTAAAAAAATTTTTCTGCAAACTTCCTAAAAATTTTTCTGCAAACTTATAATGCAAAGTTGGAAAAGGGAGGACATATCGCTATTTGCCACAAATTTGCAGCAATTTTGCAGTGCAATTTTGCAAACTTGGCATTGCAAACTTGCAGCAAAATTGCTGTAAATAGTTGTGCTATTTGGGTATGTTTTGATATTATTCTGGTGCAAAATACTTTCGGTTGATTCAACCAAAGTTTGGTTGTTTGTTACAAACAAATTTTTTCCTGAGTGCAAAATTTCCGAAATTATATGAGTAAAATATTATTTATTACAATATTGAGAATATTATTTGAAAATTTCGCACACGGAAAAACTTTGTACAAGAATCATTCTTAAATTTGTTCAGGAACTGAGGATATGAGAATAATTTAAGAAATCTTATTTATATTTTCTTTGAAAAATTCTAAGCAGTAGTATTTCTATAAGAATTGTAGAGAAATTCAAGACAACTTCCTAAACTCATTACAGAAAGTCTTGAACTTGTTTTAGAATAAATTTTTACGTTTGCGAGAAAAAAAATTTACTCTGGGAAGACTCGATCCCACGTCCTCGAGAGTCCAAAAACTGCGCTTTACATCTCTCAGCTACCTTAGCAACTTATGGTATTAAGCAATGGAAACATATTTGACGCAACCAATCCCTGCCTAGTGATTGGTTACTGTACTGTGTCTTCTAAAACAGTTCAAGAAACTTTCAACGCCCAGTGACTGAGATATTCCGATCGCGGCATTAACAAGAAGTCTTCCAATGTCATAATAAAAATACAAGTATTTTCTTGAATGATTTTTGTAGTTTTCTGTAAATTTTGCAGAATTTTTCTCGCGTCCTCAGTTCCTGAACAAATTCAGAAATGATTCTTAAACAAAGTTTTTCCGTGCATTAATTTATTGACGTAAAAACAAAATAGAATAGTAAAAATTGAGAGAAGAAATATAACTTTATTAAAATTAACAGTAACCACTGTTTATAAATTAGAAAACAAACTGACAGCTTCGGCAGCCATGTTTCTTTTCACGATTATACATATGTAGGTAAAATAGATACTGTCAGCAGTCAGCGCTGTACTAACATGTTAAATCTTTAACCGGTAGGTAATATAGAAAGCTATAAAAAATTTAATTTCCAAATTTGACAAAATTAAGTGTGGCATCGAGATTAAACCTAAAGTAATCGAATAATATAAAAATCTTGAAAATATGACTAATAGTTTTCAAGTTCTGGCCGTTAATATGAAACATTTAATAAAAAAGAAATGTTTATATCAAGAAAAGTTTTTCTTAAAAATTTAAGACGAATTTTTATGTTAATTATTTATGATAATAATAATAAAAAATACCTATAATCTAATAATAATTAATTATAAAGTTCTCTTCAAATATACAAATCAGAAAAAATCGTATAATTAAAAAATACCTAATTGATTTTACGAAATATTTCCTTAAAATCTATTGAGGAATAAAAAAAATAAAATAATAAACAACGCCATTATAATTCTTCATTGTATACAAAAAAAAAAAAAAGAAATGGAAAAAAAGGAACTCGTGCGGTATAAATAATATTTCAAACATGACTTCTGTTATAGGCCATGTGAAATTTTTTATACCAATTAGAAATGATGAGGTTCTCCAATTTTCTTATAGCAATATAAGTATCAACAGAAGAAAGAGATGAACAATATATATGTATATGTGTGTAGAAAAAAGAAAAAAAATTGGATAAGAGAAATGGCGAGGAGAGAGGAGAGGAACACATGTCGTTCGCTGTCCCGTGGTGCCTGCGGATTCGATGCATGGGTTTCATATATTACTCACACCATCCGAAAATTCGGCTGGTGCACAAGAGAGACAATATCCTTCTGCATTGTAGATATACACTTCGTTAAGTGTATATACACGCGAGAGAAGGATGAGAAATAAGGGAAGACGCGATGCGAAGCGAACCAAGAGACAGATGAACTAATGCTTGTAACAACAGGGGGTTCTTGCTTGAGAGCGTCTAATGATTTAGCCCTCTCTTTCGCTGGACCTCTTCGCGAACTCGATTTTTAGTCGCGCCATCATAAATTTTATTCTCTAATTCGAAGACAGGAATTGCGCATTTGTCGAAAAAAATCATTGTTTCTTTAAGATATTTGTCATCTTTCACATTTTTTTTTTGTTTGTATGTATTTTATATTTGAGTCACTAATATTTATAATCATTTGTCAATAACTTTTTTCGTACACGTAGAAAAATGAGTTTGCTATTATTATATGGATAACTATACTGAGAAAAAATATTGCTTCAGCTATCAATATCTTCTCTCTAAATTTGAATTAGCT
This sequence comes from Leptopilina boulardi, assembly GCF_019393585.1. NCBI lineage: Eukaryota > Metazoa > Arthropoda > Insecta > Hymenoptera > Figitidae > Leptopilina > Leptopilina boulardi. Next base: position 1,609,185 of record NW_026137764.1, on the reverse strand, counting down.
AAAATTTCACTATTTAAATCATCGAATAAAGTTTTCACTGCAAATCAGCGGATACAGCTAATAAAATAGCGAAACACGAATCGGCGAACGTCGGTCATTTTCGTCGGAAGATAAATTTATTTTTAAAATGGAGTATTCCGCTGATTGAAATAGTTGTTAGTCGCTGATTCGCAGCTGCATACTTATACCTTTTTTCAATCAGCGACTATTCGCTGCCAATCAGCGGATTTTAGCTGATTCAAATTTAGAGAGTTGTTGGTATTTAAGTAACCAAACTATTTGGTTGAGTGTTTTTTGTTGGTATAATAATAATAATTGCGTTAGGGCGCAGTGCAGGCAGCCAGTGAGAGCCAATCAGAGATTCAGTAGATTTAAATTTGAATTTTCTGTCTCTCTTACTCTTGTACGTTTTCTGCGTGGTGGAGATGGGAGGTGTGCGAGCGCCTTTAGTTTCTCTAGTGGCGTTTTCTTTATATTTTACAGTCAATTTTATTTTTCTTTTTTTAAATATTTATCGCAATTAACAGTTTTTCTCGCGGACTTTCCGGGGTGCAGTATTTTTTTCTTCATTAGTGAAAACAATTTCCATCTATGGAGGACCCCATATATTTACAGCATTTCTGCCTGACTTTTCTACCGTACATTTGGAGGTTGGGATCTGCTTTACATGAACTTTAAGTAATATTTATCCAATTCAAATATTTGTGGACTTTGAAAAATCTCATCTCCGACTGTGATCGAACCACTCGTTTCTAAACTATGTGTCGGGAGCTCTGTCTACCAGACTATTCTATCAATCCTTATGGGAGACAAACTAATTGTTACCATAAGGTACGAGCTGAGAGTCTAAAAAATATGATGAGAAAAGCCTATGATTTTCGAAATTGTTGAATTATTTATTAATTAATTTTTATTAAGACTTTGTTTGCGTTAAAACTTAAAAACCATTTTTAAGTTTTGAGGTTATGTTAGGACCTCCATCCTCGTTAATATAAAATTTTTTGTTCGCTCTAATATCTTCAGAAACTTATTTTGATTACAATAGAAGTAAAAAAACACAATTTTATATTAAAAAATGTTCATTTTAGATCTGGGGGTCAATTACGTAACTTTTTCCGGATCCCACACTTCTGATTCCATATTCCGAATTTCCCATTCCGACTTCCACATTTTGTATTCTACATTCTAGATCCCACATGGAAAAAAATAGTTCGAGAAACTTTCGTAAACTAGTTGTTCACCTTTGGTCGGGCCCGAAGTTTGGAAATCTTTCATTAACTTTTTTTCAAGATTCCTCAAACTTTTTTTTGTGCGCGTGCACAGACATTGATCGTCATGAAGAGAGTGATGAACGTTCGTGAAATCTTGGTAAAAGTTTATGAATGATTTCCAAACTTTGGGACCGTCCAAAAATGAAAAATTAGTTTACGAAAGTTTCGCGAACTATTTTTTTCCGTGCATATTCCGGATTCCACTTTCCACATTCCAGATCCTACTTTCCGTATTCGTGATTACACATTTCGTATTACGGATCCCACACGGAGAAAATTTGTTTCGAGAGTTTTACTGAACTTAGTTCGGTAAAATTGGGATAAAACAGCAAAACGGTAATTTTCAATAATTAATACAGTAAAATGAATTTCATAAAACTGTAATGCAAAAGGCATAAAATATTATAACACATATATTAGTGTCTCAAGTTCAGTTCGGGAAACCGTGAGGTACTGGCAGTACATAAACTAGAACAATAGCTAAGAATATTAAGGTCCGTTTTTGATAAATCAGAATTGAAATTTCATAAATTATTTAAATTATTAATGAAGAGTTCGGTAAAACTTGAGGCAGAAATATAAAAAATAAATATTACCATTACTGGAAATCTCAATTCACCTTCTTTAATGATTCTCTGATGGTTTACAATTTGATACTCACATATACGAATTGAAACAGTACATCATGTTCACCTTACACCTAATACACGCAACACATTTTTATTTAACGTAATACATACTAAACGCATACATATAAAATAACGCAATACATATAATCGCTCGCTTTACATTGCTTCAGAAGGTTTGACCTGTCCTTATATATTAACCAGGATTTTAGTTTACCGCTTGTGAGAAACGCGTTCAAACAATTTATTGAAAAAAAATAAAATAATTTAGATTCAATTATTTCTGAATATTACAACTAATTTTAAGACTACATATGACAAAATTAGGAAGTAAACTTATTTTTTTTTAAGTAAATAATTAATTCACATTTTAAAAAAATTTTATTTAAAATTTATTGTGATTTAAATAGAAACAAATTAATGAAAAAAAATTATTTTGTTAAATAAATTATTTACCCTAAAATTTAATTTAAAAATATGATTTAGTTTGAAAATACATTTGAGCAAAATTCAATTTTTTGTTTATTTCACCTCTAATAATAGTTAATGAATTAAAATAATTTTTCATTATGTTTTCTGAAAAATTGAAAAAAGATTGTGCAATAATAATAATAATAATAATAATAATAATAATAATATATAAAAGGTATAAGTTCATAAAAAAGTACTTCAATCCTAAAAACAAATACGATTAGAATTGTACGTACGTTTTACCGAACTGGACTTGAATTATGTAGTGCCCAGAATGGAAATACTCAGGAGAGCTGGCTATAGTTTCATTCGTCAAACTAAAATTCCATATACAGTTACATGTAGCTTTAAATTTGATTTGTTTGTAAAATTAGTAGACCATTAAGAGAAAGACTACATGTTTTAAATAAAAGATTCATCAAAAAGTGATAAATAGCACAGGTTTTTTTGGTTACTTTTAAATCTTAATAAACGATTGTTTCAGAAACTAACTTTTTGAGAAATTCATTGAATAAATATTGATTTATAATTTCTTGTAGACTAATAGTCAACATAATCTACGTATACGTTATCGTAATATAAACCAATGTTTAATGATTCAAATTTTTCATATATTTACAGTACTAGCTTGTAATAAATTAAAATATCATATCAAGTTTTAACTATCATCACTACAAAAAATAAAAAAAATATTTTGAAAAATTCCTTTTGTGCAACTATATCCCAACTTTCAGTTAAAATTCAGTAAAATGTCCGCAACAAATTTTCTCCGTGCAGATTTTAAATCCCCCATTCCGTATTCCACAACAAACAAATAAAATTATAACGAAAATTAATATTATTAAATCTTGCAAAATCGAGTTACCGGAATGTGGAAAGTGAATTCCGAAAAAAGTTACGAAATTCGAACAATTCGTAATTACATTAAAACTATTGGGAAACCAAATTTGCTATTAGAATCCGGATATTAGATTTATCAATTCCTTTTCCGCTGTGTATCCCCCCATACTGTGAATTTCGGTTATATTGTATAATAAAAAAGACTTAATCCTATAAGCCCACACAACATTTTTCAAATCAAAAGTACAATAAAAATAGTTCAATGCATGATATATATATATTTTGAAAATTCTTTTCAATTATGCTTTCTCCCCTCTGCCATTTTCTGAACACTTTTATTTATATATATTTAGAAAATACCATTACCATTTCTTTAACAAAAAATATACTATATATAAAGATATCTGTTGTAGGGTTTATATATATATATATATTGACTTTTAAAGAAAAACCATCGCCCGGGAAAAATATTTAAGATTATATATTGAGATGCATATACATATTCAAATGCTCAATGGCCGTTTGTTGGCGAAATTATGTCTCAAGGTCCATCGGAAATGTTGAATAATGATGATGTCTAGATTGAAGAAAAGGAGAGAAAGAAAAAAAAATGTCTCTACTAACCAAAATTTGGTCTCTCACTCGTGTCTCCGGGGAGTGAACATCCAACAGATGACACGTGAAAACTGGGACCCCCAAATGTAATAAATAAAGATTGAACCATTAACGTTTACTCGTTTGGAATCATGGTCATTGCAATGTTGTCAATGATTTTCTAAATCATTGTCATTTCTCATAAGGTGGGCATCATGGGTGGTTTGTGACCATCATAGAAACTATATATATATATATATATATATGCTATAAGGGAATTTTTCGCTAAACGACAATGATCGTTGTGCAGCTGACCTGTATATATTGTTGGCATTTTAGTTCATTGTCACTATGGCAAAGATCGTTTTCTCCCTCTAGAAAATGGCCGCACGAATGTGTCAATAATGTGTATATTTATGTATATATAAAATCTCCTTTCTCAACTTCTTTCCTCTCCAGAGAGGAGAGTATGTATAAACTTTTCCCTTTTTCCACAGAGAGACATCGTCCGTCCCACCTACTTGATAACATCGTTTTCTTTTCGGTTTTTCCATTATTATAAGTCACGCTATAGGGGTTCTTTAAAATTACGCAGAATGCAGGTCAATTTTTCGTTTTAACAGCCACATAATGGACGCAGTTTTACTGTGCAACCAGTTTCTTTCCTATGTTACGATACAACAAACTGTGGTGGGTCCTATGGACTCGACCTTGTGTGATTTAGATTTAGATGTTCCAGAGAAAACCCTACGAGTTTGACTTTTTGACTCATATTTATACACATATCAGGGGGAGTGTGTATATACTCGGAATTAGAAGAATCTATTTTCCTAAAATAGCCAGAAAATGTTGTCAAACATCCAATTTGTTGAATGTCGTTCAAAAAAAAAAAAAAAAAATTTCCATTCAATTACATAAATTCAATACCTAAAGTATGTTGTCAAAAATTCCGTTATTCAATATAATTTTCAAAGAATATTCTTTATTTATTATTTTTTATATATATTCAATTTAATATAGAAGAATTGTTTATATAATTTTAAGTAAAAAATTTTTTAAGAAAATTTTTCTTTTCGATATAAAACAGTCATCACAATGGGTGGCTTAATAAAATTGTAAACATAGAGGTATCATTCTGTATAAGGGTGAAATATCTCCTTTTATTCGAGGTAATTGTAAATAACGTGTCCCTTTATGGGAGACGAGCGGTTACGATCAAAGCAACTAATAAATAAAAGATAATCATCTAATTATTCCGTTCGTACGACTGCTGTTGGGCATGTAACATATCCGATTGGATTGCGAGTCATCAAATATATTTTATGTGGTGCTAGTTGTTCGCGAGTCTTCAGTCAAAATATGACGATGCGCAATTTATTATATTAATTTATAATTAATTTCCTAAACACATCACGAGTTGGTTGATAGAAAATTTGATTATATGTATCATTTTAATATAAAAGCAATAAGATATAAAAATTTAAGATGCATGAATATTGACAAAGTTTTTCTCTTTCAATCAAACTTTAATTGGCACAACCAAATTTTTGTTAAGTTAACAACATTCCTTTATTTTTCCTATTTGGTTGTATCAACTAAATTGTTAAAGTAACAAAAAAGTTTAGTTGCTCGTAAGTTAAACAAAATATGTTTTGTTATAAACTCAAATTTTTTTTTTTTTTGTCAGTTTACACACAGAAAAATTGTTTAATTCCGTTTATTTCAATAAAATAAAAATATATTTGTTTCAGAGCTTAATAATATTTCATTTGTTTTAAATAAAAAAAATTTTTTGCATCACTAATAAAATTTTTATTTATTTCTATCTAATAAAATTTTTATTTGCAATGGAATTTTTATTTAATAGAACATATTTGACGCTCCACAAGAATAGGGACCTTATGGTAAAAAAATTTTAGGTTACGTTTGAGATTTTTTAAGTGAATATACACAATAAGAATTAACTCTTAAAAACTATCTATTTTTGGTTTTTCTTAATTAATTAAACATTTTTATCAAGGTACAGCTATCACTAAATATAACTTGAAATTTCTTTAATTTAAGGTTCCTAATTTCATTTAATAATTAAACATTTGTCTTCCCAGATAGCACGGAAACTTGCAACAAGCTTGCGGCAAGTTCACCGTGCAATCTTGCCAAGCTTGTCTGAGCTAGCGAAATGTCCCACCCAGGGGAAGCTTGCTGTAAGCTTTCCAGGAAAGGTTGCTGCAATCTTGCCATGAAAGAGATTGCAAGCTTGCCGCAATCATTCTTAGTATGCTTGCAGCAATCTTGTAGAAATCTTTCATGGCAAGATTGCAGCAACCTTTTCTGGAAAGCTTACAGCAAGCTTCCCCTGGGTGGGACATTTCGCTAGCTCAGACAAGCTTGGCAAGATTGCACGGTGAACTTGCCGCAAGCTTGTTGCAAGTTTCCGTGCTATCTGGGTTAGAGCCAAATAAATTTTATTTGTGCTAAATAAATTTTTATTTGGAAACATTTAATAATAAAAAGATTAAACATTTCAAAATTGGAAAAATGGAATTTTATTTCACTCAAATTTAAATTTAAAAAGAAAATCTTAGAAAATTTCTAAGAGAATTGTTTTATATTTGAGAAGAATGAAATTTTTTGATCATAGTCTAAAATGAAAAAAATTTTCAAGTCGAAAGAGATATATATACCTGATAAAAAAATATATTATATATATATATATACATATCGATAGTGTATTAAAAAGAAAGGCTCGATTTTTAGGTCCAGGTGTGATTTGACTCAAGTTCGGGTGAGACTGCGTGTCTCTTCAATCAGCGATAAGAATCTGTCACTGGTGACTGCCTTGCTACACTAATGCAACACGACAAGATACTTACCACCAGATAAAATGTTTGGAACTTTAACCAGTCACTCCTGAAGTAGCTACCTAGCATTGTATATCTTTTTTATTGATATTCGATACATGTATATGTATATACGTTCAGGTATATTTTTTCTTTTTTTAAAAATCAAATTATACATATATAATATCGTGTAAATCTATCAATTTACACCCAGAAAAATGTTTATTTAAATCAAGCAAGTATTTCTTTGCTATAGGGACAAAGAAATGTTTTCTTTAATTTAAAGAAAATTTTTTTTATTCTAAATACATAAAATTTTGTTTAAAACTGAAAAAGTATATCAAGTCAAAATTTTAAAATATTCACCATTTTACTTTTTTTGGTCCATTACAAAAAAAACACTTTGTTCCTAATCACCCAGGTAGAAAAATTAACGTTACTAACGTTACTAATGTTACTAACGTTAGTACCTATAAAAAAATTAAGAAAATGTTTATAATTTGTATTTTTGCAGAAACTTGTCGAAAATCGACCACCAGGAAGTATTTAATGTTCTTACCCGCACTTTTTATAATTTTCATTTCTATTATCACTTCCACTTTTTTATTTTCATTACCGTTTCCGCTTTCACTTTTTCTAATTCTCATTCCCATTTTCACTTCCACTTTTTATAATTTTGATGTCCATTTTCACTTTTACTTTTTTATTTACATTACCACTTCCACTTTTTCTAATTTTCATTCCCACTTCTACTCCCATTTTCTCCACTTCTAATTTTCATTAGCTGTTGTCATTTCGACTAAAACTCTTTCTAATTTCTAATTTCCATTTACACAACCATTTTCACTTTTTTTAATTACAATTAGAAAAAGTTAAAGTGGCAATGAATATAAAAAAGTGGAAGTGAAAATGGGAAGACATTTTTTTTAAATTTAAAAATCAGCGCCTCACTTTTTAACCCTATCACTTCAGAATTCTGCCATAACCTCAAAAACCCGTAATTTTGAGCAACATACAGAAAAAAATTTTTCTCTGATCTGTAGATCTAACCATGTTTACTATATATATTTTTATATATAGGGTCAGTGAATCCAAATTCGAGATCATTCACTTCAGAATTCTGACATAATCTCAAAAAACACATTATAAACACATTTATTTGAGATTTGGAACCCTAAAAATGTATAGTAGTAAACATCGTCAAACCTTCATATCAGAAATTTTTTTTGTGTGGCTACGTTAATTAGTTTAAATAAATATTTATTTGATAATAGTCAAGTAACCGATATAACACTTCCCAGATAGCACGGAAGCTTGCAGCAGACTTGCCGCAAACTTGCCTAAAATAGCAAGCTTTCCGTGAAAGGTTGTTGTAAGATTGCCATGAAAGATTGCTACAAACTTAATGCGAATGATTTCAGAAAGCTTGTCGTGAAAGATTGCTGCAAGTTTCCTATGAAATGTTGCAGGAGAATTGCAGCAAGCAAGCAGTAAGCTTGTTAATAGGTTACTGCAAGCTTTCAGGAAACTTCCCTGCAATTTTTCAAAAATACTTCTCAAATTTAGAAACAAAAAAATTTATTTATTATTTGAATTTGAAGATTCTTTTGACGTTCATTTTTATTAATTGAGCCCTGCTTAGTTTTACTTACGAGAAATTTTTCGAAACAAATTTCAAGGAACTGGTAATTGAACCTCATAGGTTCGATGGACGCTAACCAAGTTGGTTGTTTAGCTTGTCGTTTAGGGTATATTTGGTTAGCGTCTATCGAACCCGGGTTCAATTACCAGTTCCCTTAAAGTTTCGAAAAATTTCTCGTTGAGTTGCCAAGCAGGGTTCAATTAATAAAAATGAAGGTCAAAAGAATCTTCAAATTCAAAAAATAAATAAATTTTTTTGTTTCTAAATTTAAGAAGTATTTTTGAAAAATTGCAGGAAGCTTCCTGAAAGCATGCAGTAACTTTTTATCAAGCTTGCTGGAATTCTTCTGCAACATTTCATAGGAATCTTGCAGCAATCATTCGAATTAAGTTTGCAGCAATCTTTCCTTGAAATCTTGTAGCATTCTTTTATGGCAAGCTTATAACAACCTTTCATGTAAAGCTTGCTATGGGTGTTACATTTTGCTATTTTTGGGAAGCTTGCGGCAAGCCTGCTGCAAGATTCCGTGCTATCGTGGGTTAGGTTAAAATTGATTAAATCGTTAATTAAATTAATCGAAAATGACGCACTAATAATTATTATAATTAAATTATTATATTATAATATATATGCAGGAATATGACTCATCCACCGGATACATAAAAATGTGCACATATTTAGTGTTCAATGCTAATGATGTGTTTCCGATTTTTTTTTCAAAACGATTATTGTCAAAAAGGATCGTGAATAAAAAAATGGGTAAGTAGGTGAGTGATACTCGTTTAGCATATGTATATATACATATACATCTATTGTATTGTATTTTCTGGGAGATATACGACTCTCACTTCCAAGAAACAGTTAATATTCTGACGAAGATGAGACCAAAGATCGTTATAAACATACCTGGAGTTTGAGCTGGACCATTTTGTACTATAGAAAAAAAAATGGTCCTCCTATGCCCACCTCAAGTCGAAATTTTTTTTTCAAATTCTATATGTATACCTTTAAACCACTTGGTTCGTCGAATGTCTTGGTGAATCGTTTAAAATGCCTTTTTCCATTTTTATTTATATGCCTCGACGTTACGTAACTATTGCATTTTTTTGCTGAAAGGTGCGAAGAAAGAATGCGGGGTTTGACCGCACAACATAAGTTGAGGATGAGTTATAAAAAAAAATTAAAGGACGTTTAAGGCCAGGAAACAGGCACTTGAACTTTCTCTAAATTTCAATGCATAATTTTTATTTAATTAAATAATTCTTAGTTAATTTTATTTAGTGTTTAATAATTTTTGACATAAACTCAAACTAAAAATTAGTTTTATCATCAAATAAAACTGTAAATATAATTAATTTTACTAAATTTAAAAAAAACCCGCACAAAACATAGGGGAAAAAAATTTTCGGTCAAATTTTTTTATACTTTGCAGTTTTGTAGCTTATTATCTTCTGAATAAAAAATGTTAATGGCAAAAACCCCGAAATTCAATAGTTTTTGACTTACACTATGTTGAGCCTCAATAAATGGGAAAAAATTAATCAAGTTTCGTAAGGATTGCATAAGGCTTACTCAAAGCTTATCTTACGGCTTAAGACTCAAGGCTTGATAAAGACAGGCAAGGCAGGCTTATGGCTCAAAGCTCCATTAAAGCTCAAGGCTTGCTCAAGGATCCAAGCACTCCTAAGCACCAAGTCTTCTTACGACACCAGGGTTGATTGTAACTCAAGTTTTAATTAAGGCTAAAGACTTGAAAATGACTCAAAGCTCTACTAAAGCTCAAGGCTTGCTCAAGGATCCAAGCACTTAAAGCACCAAGTCTTCCTACGACACCAGGGTTGATTGTAACTCAAGCTTTGATTATGGCTCAAGACTTGATAATGACTCAAGGCTTGGTTCTGGCTCAAGTCTTGATTATGGCTCAAGTCTTGTTTATGGATCAAAGCTTGGTTATAACTGAAGGCTTGATCATGGCTCAAGGCTTGGTTTTGGTTCAAATCTTGTTTATGGATCAAGACTTGATCGTGGCTTAAGACTTGGTTCAGAATCAAAGCTTGTTCATGAATCAAGGATTGGTTATGGATCAAGACTTGATCATAGATTAAGGATTGGTCATGGCTCAAGGATTGTTCATGGATCAAGACTTAATCATGGTTCAAAGCTTGTTTATGGATCAAGTATTAATCCATAAACAAGATTTGAACCAGAACCAAGCCTTGATTCTGGACCAAGTCTTGAGCCATGAACAAGCTTTCAGTCATGATCAAGCCTTGATTCAGGACCAAGTCTTGAGCTACGATTAAATCTTGATCCAGAAACAAGATTTGAGCTAGAACCAAGCCTTGCTATAATCAAGCCTTGCGCCATAAACCAGACTGGAGCCATATTCAAGCCTTGAGCTATAACCAAGCTTTGACCCATAAACAAGACTTGAGCCAGAACGAAGCCTTGAGCTATAATCAAGACTTGAGTTATTATCAAGTCTTGAACCATAATCAAAGCTTGCGTTACAATCAACCCTGGTGTCGTAAGAAGACTTGGTGCTTAGGAGTGCTTGGATCCTTGAGCAAGCCTTGAGCTTTAATGGAGCTTTGAGCCATAAGCCTGCCTTGCCTGTCTTTATCAAGTCTTGAGTCTTAAGCCGTAAGAAGCTTTGAGTAAGCCTTATGCAATCCTTACGAAACTTGATTAATTTTTTCCCATTTATTGAGGCTCAACATAGTGTAAGTCAAAAACTATTGAATTTCGGGGGTTTTGCTATTAACATTTTTTATTCAGGAGATAATAAGCTACAAAACTGCAAAGTAGAAAAAAATTTGATTGAAAATTTTTTTTCTCTATGTTTTGTGCAGGGTCCTTTAGTTGTATACAATTTTGAAAAAAAATTGTTCTTCGGCGACAATTTTTGTTAAATAATTAACATTTTGTGTGTTTGTTTTTTTTTAAATGAACAATTTTAATTTTAATATAATTTTTTGTAATGAAAAATAGCTCATTTTGTTTCTTCAAAAATTGTCTACAATTTTATTAATTCATGAAGGTTTTAAGTCAATTTTTCTTACTTAAAAGAAAATGGTCTAAAACCTTCATTTACAAATATAATAATTGGAACCTCACAAATAACATTATAATCTACAATTGAGGGTATGGATGCTATAAGGGGACGCGCATGGTTTACGTTGTCACATGTTTAAAATTAATAACTATTGTAATTTTAAAATACTTTTTGGTTAAAATTAAACTGTATAATCCTAAGATATAATGCTTAAAAAGTATTAGTACAATGGTTGTACTTTCTAAACAAATTATATATTTTAAAAAATAAAGTATCAAAAGAAAAATAAATAAAAATAAATAAATAAAGACAAAGAAAAAACTAGGAAGTAAAATGAACCGACAAATGTCGCTGTAGGTTTCATTTTTACAAATTTAACACCAATAGAGAGCTTTAAAATTTCAGTACCCAAGGTATGGGTGTCAAACACCCAGAGTGCTCTTTTAAGGTCCCACTTGACCCAAGCTTGCATGGTAAGCTTGCCGAAAGATTGCAGTCTAAGATTACTGCAAGATTGCAGTGTAAGGTTACTGCAAGATTGCACAATAGGATTATCGCAAGATTGCTCAGTAAGCTTGCACGGTAAGCATATAGCAAGGCTGGTGCAAGATTGCCAAATAACCTTACTTTGAACCTAAAATTTTTTTTTAAATTTTTTTTATATAATTTTATTATATAAATTAAACGAAAATTTTATTTAGGTTTAAAACAAGGTTATTTGGCAACCTTGCACCAACCTTGCTACAAGCTTATCGTGCAAGCTTACTGAGCAATCTTGCGATAATCTTATTGTGCAATCTCACAGTAATCTTGCACTGCAATCTTTCGCTAAGCTTACCATGCAAGCTTGGGGTCAGGTGGGACTACGTGCTATCTGGGTATCATTGTGATATCTAAATCTATAAAAACAAAACAAAAATTTCTTTCTCAAAAGGTGTGAAAAAACGACAAATATATGTGACCTGGACAGTTAAAAGGGACCTTTTGTCCGAAAAAATTAATTTTTTATTGATTGGTGATTCTGATAGAAAAAAGTTTTCTCTATCAGAATCACCAATCAATAAAAAATCGATTTTTTCGGACAAAAGGTCCCTTTTAACTGTCCAGGTCACATATATATATATATAAATTTGCTTGTAACGATGTTCACATTAGACCTCTTTTAAAAGTGCATAAACTATATATACACATTGATTAACTTTAAATACCGTCAAAACCATCACAGTTCAACCACTCCTACAGTGAAAGACTTCGTCCTTTGCAAAATAACTTTCATGTGGAACGAAAACGTTATTTTAGAAAAATTCGTTACGCCGCCTCTTTAGGTCAATTTCACCAAATACCAGAATGAAAAACTAAACTCGTATAGACATACACAACTTGAGAAAAACTAAAAAGGGGAGAAAAGATGTTTAAACGTAGTGAGACACAGAGCAAAAGAAAAAGAAGAAAAGGAATAGACTACTTATGGACCTAGATATTTTGTGAAGAAGAGAAAGACGAAAAGCAAGAGTCAAAGATCTTTGGGCATTGAGGCCCTCTCGGCCATAAATAATGCTGAATATTGAGCCCCATAAGTCAGGTACTCCGCGGAACCCCCTCCCCCCACTCCGCTCTCTATAGATGCTATTCTGTGGTGTTTGGATGCTGGTGGTTTTTAGAGTCACGCCCTGCAAAGGTGACCGAAGGGGGACACACAACGTTTGGACCGCCGCGAGGGTGTATGGGAAAATAGTTCGATACAGGTGTAATATATTTATTTCAGGACATCTTTATAATCTGTTAACCTCGATGGAAAATAATCTTTTAGATTTCTTGTGGACCGGGCGGGCATCTGCGACTCATCTCTCTCTCTCTCTCTCTCTCTTTCTTGCCCCATGAGAATTACAAATAAAGTGCTGTATCGATTTAAATAAACCATTCTTTTCGTAATCGTCAAATCCTCAAAAAAAAGCTATTATACAGTATAAAAGATAAAATAATTTAATCTATGAATTTTAATTTATTTAATGTATCGACATATATTTCATTTCATTTTATCACTTCACCAAAAAGAATGCACTTCATCTTATATTGCTTAATTTATGTAAACATCAATATTTATATAGTTGTTATTATTTATTCCCCTACGTGAGATTCAACAAATGATTTATTTATCTAGTTTTCAAATTTAGAATTAATAAATTATTGTCATTTTATGGAATAATAAATTTATGTTTCAAATAATATATTGATGCCATTGAAAGAAAAAAAAATATATTTATTTTTACCGTGTTTGTTTTATATACTTGAATAATTGAAAAAATTTAGGTTTAACACTGAAAAAAAATTATTTGGTTCAAATAATCGGTTACTTGGATATTATCAAATAAAATGTATTTAAGGTTCATGTAAAGCAGATCCCAACCTCCAAATGTATGGTAGAAAAGTCTGGCAGAAATTCTGGAAATATAAGGGGTCCTCCATAGATGGAAATTGATTTCACTAATAAAGAAAAAAATACTGCAAAAAAATAAAAATAAAATTGACTGTAAAATATAAACAAAACGCCACTAGAGAAATTAAAACAAGAGCCGTCTAGCGGCCACTGAAATAACAAGGAGGCGCGTAAATTTAAAAAAGAAAAGAAAAGATGTTTAAAATAATACTAATTATTTTTATTATTTATTATTGATAATATGTATAATATTGTATATTGTATAAAATAGAAGCAAAAATTTCAAAAAACACTATAAAAAAGAGAAATATTTTTTACATTTTCTCGACATATTGAGTCAAACCCAAAACTAAAAATCCCAATTTTATGATATAGTTTTGTCCGTTTTTTGTACTATTGTTTATTTTTTTATTTCTAAATTTGAATCGGTGTCAAAAAATTAAAATTTCAATTTTTTTAAAAAAAATTTGTATTTTTATTTTTGATATTTTTTCATTTGGAACAAAAAATCACAATTTCTAAATTATTTTTTTCGTTTCTGTTCCGTTTGTTTATTTCGTGATTTCTGGGTTTGACTCAGTGTCGAGAAAGTGTAAAAAAATATATCTCTCTCAAAGTGTTTTTTGAAATTTTAACTTCTATTTTATACAATTTTTAATAATTTTATTTATTCTTTATTATTATTATGTAATTATTATACATATTATTAATAATAAATTCATAATAATTAGCATTATTTTAAATATCGTTTCTTCTTTTTTTTTTAATTTACGAGCCTCCTCGTTATTACTTTCTATCTATATACCATTGGAGGTTGGGAACTACTTTCCATGAACTTTAAACCCATCATTTCTGTATCTAAAACAAATAATATTCAATTAATATCATCAATAGTTACAATTGTTTGATACAAATAAATATTTATTTGATTATATAGTGAAGTAATCAATTATTTTGAAACAACCCAGATAGCACGTAAGCTTGCATAAATCTTGTGGTAAGCTTGCCGCGCACTATTGCCAACCTTGGACGGCAAACTTGCGGCAAGCTTCAAGTGTCCCACCTGACCAAGCTTGCATGGTAAGCTTACCGAAAGATTGCAGTGTAAGGTTACTACAAGATTGCACAATAAGAAGATTGCTCAGTAAGCTTGCACGGTAACTTTGTAGCAAGGTTGGTACAAGGTTGTCAAATAACCTTGCTTTGAACCTAAACAAATTTTTTTCAATGTTTCGTTTAATTTATATATAATGAAATTTATAGAATAAAATTATATAAATCAGACGACACATTGAAAAAAAAAATTTTTTAGGTTCAAAGCAAGGTTATTTGGCAACCTTGCTATAAGCTTACCGTGCAAGCGTACCGAGTAATCTTGCGATAATCTTATTGTGCAATTTTGCATTAACCTTACACTGCAATCTTTCGGTAAACTTACCATGCAAGCTTGTGTCAGGTGGGACATTTGAAGCTTACGTGCTATCTGGGAAATAAAAATAAATATTTTTTTTAGTGTATCATAAAGGACAACGAGAGATCTAACCTCAAAACTTGGAACAAGATCGGTCAGAACGGTGAAAAACCATAACCTTAAAATTATAAATTCTTAGAAATACATTAAATATAAAATAAAATAAAAAAATTATAAATATTACAATTATAAAATAGAATGCATCTAAAAGATATAATTTTGTAAGCATTAAAATGTTATTAACCATTTTTTAAATCAATTAATGTTAAAATTTTTAGTAGAAAAACAATTGCATGTAATAAATATTGTTATACAAAAAAATATATATCTCTAACCTTAGTCTGCAAAAGATGTGTCGTCATCATATATATGTCAAAAGACAAGATTTGTCAGACATATGCACACACGATTAAAAAATTTCGAACACTCCCGAAACCACACCCTTATATTAAATAAACAAAATACTTTTTCTACAAATTTAAGTGATAACGATTTAAAATATTTCGAACACTCTCGGAACAAAAAAAAATTTCAAAAATGAGAAAATAAATTAAACAGACTATACCTAAACTTTCTTTCGTTCGCGAATTATAAAATATTCGAGCACTCCCGCAAAGTTATTTAATTTAAAATTAAAAATGTAAAACATTATTTTTAAAATTATAAAAAAAATTACGACACTGAATTTGTTCACGTCTGAACAAGTCAAGACACGAATTTCAACTGATGATTGAATTAATTATGTTTGGGAGTTTCAAATGTCTACATTGTTTATGATCTTCGGCTTAAGGTATATACCCATTGTATGTACTTTAATGTAAACATACAGATGCAGGTATAAAAGATAATAAAATTCCAATATCGATCCGACTTATTTATAATATTATAATTTTTAATTTCTATATTTTTTTGTAAATATTAATTTAATTTTAAATATGTAATATTTAATTTAATTAATAATAATTCCGTAATAATTTTTTAATTTGAAAACAAATTCATTGAAATAAAAGAAAAAAATTTTTTAAAAATTGTTATTTTTAAAAAAAGGGAAATAGGAAATTAAAAACATGTTATTCGTAAATAAGTGTTGTCGAAATAATGGCGCGTGTGGTAATTGAATCAAGTGTGGACATAAGCGAATACAATATGGGCATTTATGTCCACATACTCAATATGTGGTCTTGAAACAATTTTCGTGTACCCTCAGTGGGGTTCTCTTTAGACTACTCTATCCGATATGCTTTTGCTTTGAAGCAAAAGTGATTTTCTATAGAATTATAACGCGATAACATCAGAGTAATGCTATTCACTTGTTTACTATGAAGAAGTCGATAACAATCTTTATTATTAAGAGTTCATTTTAATGTTATTATATTTATAAGGACATAATGCTTTTGACTTTTTTTTCCTCTCAAAAGGCATTTCCGGCAAAGTGCGTATATGGAATATAACTTTTTCATTGTTCATAGGAAAATAAATTTATCGAAAATAAATCAAATCAAAGATATACCACGGATAATATTTTTGTTGTAATTTAAAAAAAATGAAATATTTGTAAAATGTATATTAAAAAATATTACTTTTGTCATAAATAAAATTTTTATTTAAATCAAATAAAATTTATTTTATTTGGCTTTGAGACAAATATATATGTATTTATTCTCTGGGTGTAATTTTTTTATTTGTCATAAATATTATGTTACTAAAAATTATTCATGAACAATATGCAAAAGTGAGAAGAAGAAATTTTATTTTATAAAATAATTATATATATATTTTTTTAATCAGCTTTTTCTTATATTTTTTATTAGAGTGAGAAGGTGATACCATATTAATATACGCATATTTTCAAAAAAAAAGTTAATTAATAAAAGAAAAAAAAACAACGATCACGGATGATCGTTCCACATCGATTCATTTGGCGTGCATGCTATACGATTAGAGGTCGAATTTCTTCGAACTCATTGAATACCGGTTGACTTATGTTCTAGTTACGTTTTGCATTATATATAAGTCCTGTTCTTGACGATTATAAGCGAAACTAAATTAGAAAAGTGGAAAAAATTTTAAATACCGGTTAAAATTATCTGTCAAAAATAAATATATGGATTTTTTTAATCTACATTCGAATTAAATTACAATTTCGAGTGAATAATTTTAAATAAATTAAAGATTAATTTATAAATATATAGTTACAAAAAACTGTTATGTATAATAATAATAATAATAAATATTATTATTATATTAATCTTAATGCGATAAAAAATTCTAAATTATTAAATTTTATTTGAAATGTTTGATCAAAAGTAATACAAATTTTAATTTAATGTCATCTTTTCATATTATTGCTATTTGTTATTTTCTACGAACTAGTTTTAAGATAGTTAGGGATATTTTTCTGTAATTTCTATTTTCCCTTGATAGGTGCATTCTATCTCCGCATTTGATTGCTTCGTTAGGGCGTTATTCATATTTGCTTATCATAAGAGATCATTATTTGCGATTGCTATATATACATATATATATATACTAAAGCCCACAACAAATGAGCTTTCCAGGAATCACAATTATAATAAAATAAATAAAAAATTTTCCTGAAAAATACATTTCTAAAAAGTTGCAATAATAAAAATAATTTTTTTCTGAATTTAAAATAAATTAAAGAGAATTTAAACAGAATTTATTTAGCAAATTTTTCATAAAAAAGAATTCAATAATCAAAATTGTTCTTTTATATTCTACTTAATTAAGGCCATGTCCAAGTGAGGCAGCGCCATCTACATTGATACTAAAATTTTGGAAAATTTTCAACAGCCTTTTCTTGAAAACAAGATGGTAAAATGCTTTTTCCTTTATGGATAATTGATTATTGGCAAGATATACACCATCTAAAACTTTTTTTGAGTTAAAATAATAAAAAAATTTCATGTCAATAAATTAAATATGAGCACTTTTTTCACAAAAACTGTAACAGTACTTTCTCAGAAATTACAATCAAAAATGCAATTTCCATTTGGAAAATTAATAAACGCTAAAAAATACACGACCTAAGATTTACCAATCACGAAAATAACAAAAAAAAAGTATTTTAACATGACATATTTTACTCATTATGACAGCCGTTTGGCAGGTTAAATATGTCACCAGACGTTTCGCAGTTTTGCCGAAAGGAGGAGATTGGCGCTGTTGCTAACCACCTGAAATACATAATCTATCAAAGGGCTGTCACAATCAGTAAAGCAGTATCAATATGTTAAATATTTAATAAATTTTTTTTTGTTATTTTCGTGATTGGTAAATCTTAGGTCGTGTATTTTTTAGCGTTTATTAATTTTCCAAATGGAAATTGCATTTTTGATTGTAATTTCTGAGAAAGTACTGTTACAGTTTTTGTGAAAAAAGTGCTCACATTTAATTTATTGACATGAAAATTTTCCAAAATTTTAGTTTCAATATAGATGACGCTGCCTCACTTGGACCTGGCCTTAAATGATAGAACAGTTCTACGTTTCAACGTAGTTCTGTCAAATGACAATTCGGACAAGTGAAAGTTCGGTAAAATGGATTTTCAGTGAAATAGAAATTAACTCACTTGTTAACAAACAAAAAAGGGGTAAATTTTGAATAAAAAAAAAAAATTTGCACCATTCGAAAGAGCAGGAAAAAACCTTTCGAATCATATATATATAGAGGTTAAAATTTTTTTCACCCTGTTATACAATAGTTATGATTTTTCAAAAAAATGCAATGCTCACATTTTGGCAATTGGATCACTTCAGGAATTTCGACCCATTAGGTATTTATTTGACAGTTTTCCCAAAGCATTTCTTTTTTGTGTACATAAACAAAAATTTTTTGACATAAAACTTTGACTGACTATAAAATCCATTTTATAAAATTCTGGTAAATAAAAATTCGATTATTTTTTAATTCGACACCAAAAAAAAAAAATTCCAACATTTCTAATGTGGGGAATATTCATACTTCCCAAAATTCCTTATGTGATTCTTTGATTTAAAGAATTCGAAGAAAAAGTTAGAATTAGCGTTTTTATTGTGTCAGTTGGTAAAGGACAGTGTATATATACCATAAAACACTTGTCATTGAGAGATGATCAATCGATATTCTGACAGTACTATAGGGAGGATTTATTTCATAGTTTCGAAAACTGAAACTGAAAGAGTCCCCCACGGATGAATATAAAGGAAAAACTTTAGTGGGTCGCAGATGGGTGACGGGCATCAAGAACTATTATTATTATTATTATGAAGAAATCGCCGCGTAAAAATGGGAAATCTTTAACTGGCAAGATCAGAAGAAGAAGAAGAAGAAGACCTGGATCCTCGTCGCCCGCATGTGACATCTTTACTATTGTCAAACCGGAACCCACGTCGCTATTTGTTTGCCATTTATGGCCATTTAGACCGGAACCCTTACTGATGGCGTACGCCGATGCGGTGGTCTCCTTTTCTCTTCTTGTGTTCTCCATTTCGAGGTCTATTCCCTGCTTCCAACTGTGCTCTACATGAAGTCCCTTTAAAATCATAAAACTAGCCTTTTAATAAAATACAAGTTTTTAAACACTACACCCAG
This sequence comes from Leptopilina boulardi, assembly GCF_019393585.1. Taxonomy (NCBI): domain Eukaryota; kingdom Metazoa; phylum Arthropoda; class Insecta; order Hymenoptera; family Figitidae; genus Leptopilina; species Leptopilina boulardi. The sequence goes on along the minus strand of NW_026137764.1, from coordinate 1,589,345 downwards.
AAACTTCCATTTTTGAAACACTGAACTATACGCAATATGGTCCCAGTGATTGGGACCGCATTATTTTTAAATCACAAAAACCTCACTTCCTCAGACTGAATGACGCTATAGATTTTTTTGTTGTTGTTAAACTCTACTGGAATTTTAACTTTTTACACTAATCGAAAGAGTGGTTGTGAAAGTTGAAATCACTTTTGCTGCAAAATTGGATAAATAAATAAAGAAATTTACATTGGAACCTCGATATTCAAGAGGAGTAATTCTATAATAATTAGAGCGCCTTTCTTCTTCAAAATGTTATTAAATAAAGTGGAATGAAGTTTCCGCTATATTGGGTCTGCCATTTTCAATTTTTTAAATCTGACCTGAAATTTGAATTCGGAGACTCCAAAAATCCCTGATTACCGAATTTTGAACGAATCGAATCAATTTAAAAATTTTCTGCCATATTGCACGGAAAAAAATAGTTCGTGAAACTTTCGTAAACTATAGTTGTTCACTTTTGGATGGACCCAAAATTTGGAAATCTTTCATTAACTTTTTTTCAAGATTTTACAAACTTTTTTTGTGCGCGTGCGCAGAAATTGATTGTCATGAAGAGAGTGATGAACGTTCGTGAAATGTTGGAAAAAGTTAATGAAAAATTTCCAAACTTTGGGACAGTCAGAAAGTGAAAAACTATAGTTTACGAAAGTTTCGCGAACTATTTTTTCCCGTGTGGGTCGCCATATTAGGTCCGCCATTTTAAATTTTGTAAATTTGACCACAAATTTGAATCAGTGACCCTCAAAAACCCTAAAGGAACCATTTTAATGCAAATCTGATCAATTTAAAAAATTTTTGGACGCCATATTGGGTCCGCCATTTCGAATTTTGTAAATCTGACATCAAATTTACCCATTGACACTCAAATCGAATTATGTTTAGAATTTTTTTCCTAAGGTGGACATATATGTCTAAACTCACAAATGTGGCACGACTTTTTCTTGACACATAGGTATATGTGACGCGATCTGAAGAAAGAGACCTTAGAAGCAAAAAATTATAGGTTATGCTTGGAAATTTTAAAGTGAAAATACACAAAGACGTTCAATTCGTAAAAAAAACTAATGATATTTAGGTCTTCATTACATCCAAAATATTCAATAAAAACTGTTTTCAGTTTTACAAAAATAAACTTTTAGTTCAATTAAAACTGTCGTAAACATAACCCATAATTCATTTGCTTCTAAGGTCCCTTTCTTCAATGGACTGTCAAGGGGTTAAGTAATAATTCTATAATATAGAAATTCGGTAAAATTGATTTTCTATAATATAATATTTCGAAAAAATAAAAATTTAGCTAAAAATAAATTTTAGATAATGAAATTTTGTTCAATTAAAATTCTAATAAATTCATTTTAGAGCTTATTTAAATGCACCAGTCACGAGTTGCAAAAATGGAGAGATTCCTGTGTACTTTTAAAAATTTTATTGCATTTAAAGGTTCCAAAATGATTAAGACCGCTCCCTTTAAAATCATAAAACTTTAACTAAGAGGAGAAGTGGACCCAACAGTGGACTCTTCTTTAAATTCCTTATTCCTTTCCTTTTCTCTCGGTTTTTAAAAAAATTATAGATTCAATTTTTAGTGAATATACATATACAAAGAAATAATTATTTGTTTAAATATCAACTTTGAAAAATTTTCAAATAATTTTAATTTACGTATACTTTCACTTATTTTGAGAAATGCTGAAACTGCGACTTTTTTACTGGGGTTTCACTGTATTTTCTACAAATTTCTCGCCTAAATTAGCAAAAAAAAAAAAAAAAAAAAAAAAAAAAAAAGAAAAAAAAACATAAGTTTTGTTACAAAAAAATATTTGACCGGAGAATTTTGAATTTAAGAATTGTTACATACTTTTGTCGGTCACCAGGAGATGTGCTTTGTAATATCGCAGTTTGTATTTTGTAACAACCAGAGTGTACCCGAAAGATGTGTTGGTATTGCAAACGCCCATATAGAGAATGACCTTCTCTATATAAGAGTGGGGCCCCCCTGTAGTTTTTGACGGATTCGTTTAGGTCGACAGAAATTCGCTACGCTTTTTCAGACGAATTTTCTCGCCCTGCATATAGTGTTTCGGGTCAGGAGGACTCATCGTCTTGTTCAATATCTATATGCCAAAAGTCGAATAAGTTGCCACTTTTGGTTCACTAATTATTTGGGTAGAGAAAGTTCCGGATATCACTTCCATATTGTGCTGTGTCAATATGTCAAAGTCAGAACTATGCCAAGAGGGTATAAATTTGTCTTTTTTGAAGGTCAATTTTTCAAAGAAAATTAAATTTTCAACAAAGAAATTTTAATTTTTTTCTAAAATAATTATAATTTATTTTCTAAAAGAATTTCCTTTTTTTTTTAAACTAAAAACTGAATTTTTTTTTTTTTTTTGCTTATTAAATATAAAAAAATCTTAATCTATATATTAGTAAAATTTTCATTTTAAATATAACAGTAAAAAAAAAATTTATATTAATCATAAGTGCAATAATTGGAGATCTCGGAAAAGGAAGTGAACTATTAATTTTTATTTTGGTCACTATATTCTATTCATCGACGTTAGTGTGTTACAATACTTGTCTTCTGCAAGCATCTCTAATCTATATAAAGGAATGAAAAATCGTTCTTCTATTTTTCCAAAAGCATATGGCGGAAATAAAATACAATATAAAGAAAAAAAATACTAAAGCTAAATAAGGAACTTTTGAGCATAAATTCTTGAAAAAAAAAAAAATAAAAAAAAATCTTGAGTCCAATATTTTAAACCCATTTTCGCTGAATACAAGAATCCTTGAGAAAAATAGAGAAACGGTCGTCCTAATAAACCCGACATAAAGTCTGCTTAAAAAATTTTAGTCCACTATAGTAATAAACTTTTTTTTTTTCTTTTACTTGTTGTTTGGCACATTTACTTCAAGGTCCGTTTGGTAATTTTGAAAAAAAATAACCATTGACAAAAAGGGTGAAAAAAAGGGGGAAATATACCTCTAAATTGAAAAAAACGAAGAGTTAACTAATTTAACCTTGAAAATTTTTTAAAAAATAATATACAATCTAGAAAAATAATTTTTTATGGCCTTATCGAAAATACGTGTTAACGTGCGTAAAAAATGTTTTTCTTTTATGATCTTACATAGAAAAAATGTTAAACTGCATTTCAGAATTTCTTGGCTTCTATTCAGAAAACAATTTTATTTAAAACATACACAATTTTTAATTGAATTAACCAAAAATTTATTTGGTTCAATCAAATTTTCTTTTTGTTCAAAAAATTTATTAAAATAAATCAAACAGTTATTTTAGATCAAATAATTATTTATTTGAATCAAATAAATGATTGAAGTAACCAAAAAATTGAGTTAATACAAAGAATGGTTTATATTAAATTCTATTCGTAAAGATCTAATTTAAAATTTTTTAAAATAAAAAACAGTTATTCATCAAAATCAAAAATTATTCTTAAAAATATAAGAAATTATTCTAAATTTAAAATGAAATTGTTTTTTATTTAAAATATATTATATATTCTTATTAGAATATATATAAATAATAAAAGTTGAGATTTTATTATATAAAAATATGAACTCATTTTATACATTTAGCCAAACAAAATTAAGAAAAAAAATGAACAATAGAATTCCTTGATTTCAATCTGATTTCAAGCAGGTTAGATAAACATTTATGGTGTTATAATGTTGAAAAAAGTGAAAGAACACTTGTAAACGAGTTAACGCGCTTTGGCCACCAAAGTTTTCGATTGTAAAATTCCAAATGCTATTGCGCCCATAAAAATGGTAATAAAAATATCGTACAACTTTGGAACACAAAATACATAAAAGTTAAAAGATAAAAATAAAAAAAATGAAAATTCTTTATAACGAAACACAGAAATCAAGATTTAAAACATTTTAACGGAGCATCAAAATGTTTTAAATATATAATTAAAAAACTAATAAACTTCATGTAAACCATAATTTTTGCAAATTGTTTCTTTTTCTATAATTACAATAGAATTCTGGTTTAGTGGCCTCTAATTTTGTGACTAATGACTATATTTGGAAGTAAGATAGATATGAAAGAGGGTAAATCATTAATTGTAATTCGACAACTCCCCTAAATGTTGAATTTTTGAGGTTAAGTTCATATTTTAGCTCTGAGTTTTGACCTACTCTCTAAATCTAAATTAGTAAAAATGTTTACTAATTTAAATTAGTGACTCACTTTTTGCTTTAGAATTAGTTAAATTTTACTAATTGTTAGTAAAAGTTACTAAAATAGTTACTAGTAAAATTTTACTAATTGAGAAGCAAAAAGTGAGTCACTAATTCAAATTAGTAAACTTTTTTACTAATTCAGATTTAGAGAGTATTTCTAAGATTAAGTTTAGTGATTTTAATTTCTTGATATAAGGCCAAGAAATTGACCTAATTTTGAGGTTATGTTTGCCGATTTTAATGTCAAACCCAGCGTCCTCTTGATTTGTTATAGTATTTTTACCCTAAACTTTGGCCTAATTTTGAGATTTTGTCAGAAGCTCAGCCAAAATACTAACAAACCTCAAAACTTTGTTTTTTTGAAACAGCGGTGGCGGTGAGATTTTTTTGTAATAAAAGTAAATAAATAAATGCCTTAAGACATAAATAAATTGTAATTAAACTTGAATTAAATTGTAATTAACAATTATTAAAATGAAAATTTGTAATTATCAGGATAGCAAATAAATTACTTCTACTTGTGAATAACCTCAAAAAGTAGTGTAGTATATCTATTAAAAGAAAAGTACCGACCAAGTATCCTGTTGGTACTATAGTGATCAGAGTCGATAATCAAATTTTATTAGTTAATTTAAATGACTACAATTAGAATAACCAATAAGAATAATTTCTCAAGAGATATTGACGTAATCTGACATTTTTAATGACCACACATCAGCAAAGGCATAAATTCCTGAAATCCAATATTGGAGTTAACTACAAATTTTTATTTTTTATTTTCAATTTTTTTTCAATAGTCCTGTAAGAAACGTCTAATATATGTACATAGTTAAGTTGCAAAGGTTCACAATGAATTCTGTTGACATACATATATTATATATAAACTATATTTTTTTCACAAAGGAAAAGATTTTGTGAATGGAGGAAAGATTCTCCCCGTGTGTGTGTGTGATGCGCACGCGACCCTGGTATGAGATTCTGGTTTTTTGAAAGCATTGTACAGAATGTAGTCCTGTAACAAGCAGAAGTTGTGCTATGTTCGTACGTTTATGCTATATCGTAGCAAGTATGTTAGACACACCCACGCCACTCCCACTCGGCATGAGATTGAACCTTCCTCCTGCACATACTATCCAACAAATCTTTTTAAAAAACTCCCTTGTATTCCTTTCATATAATGTGATCTTATTTAATGACCACGCTATTAAAAAAAATTTCCTCTGTTTAAAAACATGTAATCTAATAAAATCTTGGAAATTTTTATTGATTTCAAAGCACAGGAATGTATTATGTATAATCATCTGAAATCAAGAGATTAGAACTAACCGTTCAAAAATTTTGAAAAGTTATGGGAAGACAATGAGCGAAAAAAAAAATAGAAAACAGAAACGGTGAATATTATATTTATACCGGATATAATAGCTAAAAGGAAAGTTGTAAAACTACCGACGGAGAAATCATTAACTTACCGTGACTGCAAATCAAGGTTTCATATTCAGTCACGGTTAACGTTGACCTGATATACAATACTTGATTGAAGAGATCAATGAACAAGTACCTGCTTCTAATGCTGCAAGTCGCCACCGAATTTACGATCAAACAATAACATCGTGCAATAAAGCTGACAAAATATTGCCAAAGAAAAATATTTATGACTCACCATATATTTTAAAATGACTTCACTTCGTCTTCTGTTATTATTTTCTCATTTCTTCCTTATATATATACGTGTATTTCCAATAATATTTCAGTTAAAAAAATGAAGAAAAAATTTCCCATTTTTCCGGTCGAGTCGTTGCGCAATATAGTTTGGATCATAAATTTCAAAAATCCTTTGGCTGCAAAAGAAAAAAAATCGAAAAAAAAATCATAAAGTATAATCTATTACAAAAATTTCCAAAAAAATAAATTTTCACATTGTTGTATTAAAGGGACGCATAAATAATACCTTAAAAAACTATATAGGTCTGAATTTTATTACATATATATATATGGTCAAATTTTCTATATTTTAAAAATTAAATTTATATATCAATTCAAATTTAATGAAATTTTTATATTTTCATTTAACAAAATTTGTAATTACCAGAATTTAATAGAATTTTTCTTTTTCTATAGTATACTCATCCGAATATTAAAATTTAACAGAATTTTTATTTAAAACTGATGAACTCTAATTTAAAAGAATTTTTAGAATTTATTTTCTACGAATAACAATACATTTTTGTGGCATATCAGTATCCGATGAAGTGTCCATAATTACATATTTGAAAAATTTACACCATTTTGAATTTTTAAAATCTATCTTTATAGAAATAAAGCCAAATAAATAATTTGGCCAGCATCTCAAAAGACATTTAAATTTTGCAAAGTCAAATTAAAATTCTATTAAATGAGAAATCAGTAATAGTACTACACTGAAAAAAATGTCTGGTTAGGAATATTAAAAAATCTGGTTAAAAAATTCTAGTTACATTTCTGCTCTCTAAAACTGAATTAGTAAAAATGTTTACTAATTCAAAAAAGTGACTCACTTTTTGCTTTAGAATTAGTTAAATTTTACTAATTGTTAGTTAAAATTACTAATAATTAGTAAAATTTATTCTTGTTAATCTTACCACAAATTAAGTAGAATTTTTTCTTACTCTCTAAATCTGAATTAGTAGTTTTCTACTAATGAAAGAGTATGTATTTGTTTACCAATTGAATTAGTAACAGTTTTGACTAATTTTTAGTAAAAAAATTACTGATTGTTAGTAGAAAACTACTAATTCATGGAGTAAATCGGCTTACTAATTTGAAATAGTAAAAAATACTATACTTATTAATGAATTAGTAGTTTCCTACTAGCAATTAGTAGTTTTTTTTACTAAAAATTAGTCAAAACTATTACTAATTCAATTGGTAAACAAATACGCACTCTTTCATTAGTAGAAAACTGCTAATTCAGATATAGAGAGTATTAAAATAACTAGAAATTTTTTTAATCAGATGCATCATCTATAGAACATTATGAAGTAAAACATTTTTTTCACAATAAAAATTCTGTCAATTTATAATCTTCGGAATATTTATATATACAGAAATTTGATTAAAGATAAATTCTTTTATAATATAGAAATTCTACTTCATTTCTGTAAAATGGATCAATTCTGATAAATAAAAATTCTATAAATTAGAGAATCTGCTATACATAAAAATGATGTTTAATATACGATTATAAAAAATTGGATTCATTTTAAATTTTACTTCATATATATTCTAAAAATCAATTATAGAAAAATTTGATTTCAGATATATTATCCCTCCTATTATACACACAATACACAAAAATACAAATCCGTACAAATCATTAAAAATTTTGTCAAATTAAATTGATGATATAAATTTTCACATAATCATATATTAGAAATGTCAAAATTTAATATAAAATTTTGACATTTTACTTAGAGAACAGTTGTTTTTTTTGTTTATCAATATAAATACAAATACTTTCAAAATTGCCTATACAATAAAAAAAAAAAAATTATAATCAGACAATATTTCAAATTTTAAAGACTAACTAACGAATATATTATAAATATAGTCTCTATTATAGATATAGCGTATGATTTCGTTAATATCTATACGAGAAAAAGACAAGATGCTTATAAGCCGTTTATTTTGATGTCGATGACTTTCTGACAACATATGGAGATATCCACAAGATTACGATCCGGTTGAATCATAAAGGACCGATTTTACGAATGTGGGAATTCATTTGCTTTCTTCGTATTATGGTCGTCCAATTCCAAGGAGGAGCGAGAAGTGCCGCGTCCTTCGTTGGTGATCATCGCCAAAGCGCCTTTTATTTTTTTTGCCTTGAAACCGGACGTTAGGAATGTGTAGTATTAGAACATTTCACACGATGCCACGACGTATATATAGTTGTGTAATTCTTTAATTGCTTTGCCTAATTGGCTACGAGTGGCGCCACGTTGCCATGGGACACCGTCGATGATAATCGCTTAACGTATAAACTGAACGTAAATTATGTCAATTCTTATTTTAATATGTAAAATCTTCGTTTTTTTTTGTTTCATGATTTTCGCGTCATCTTTTGCCTATATTCAAGGTTAATAATTATTATATATTACAATTTTCCTTTGTATGATTATTAATTATTATGACGTGTATACAATTTTTAATATGAGATTAAATATATGTTTTCATTATAAAGCATATAATGGAATGATCATTTAAAATTTTGAACAACAATCATTAATTACCAAAAGAATCATTCATTATTCTAATGGATAATAAAAGCAAGAATCATTATTATTCTTTGCGAAGATCTATTATCGTAAAAATTCGTGCACCTAGCGAAGAAAATCAAATCACGAAAAGAAGAAGAAGAAGAGGGATCGAGATCGAATGAGAAGGTATCATTATATTTTGCAATATCTGTTAATGACATGCATTAGCAATAAAACACATTAACATTCCATGAACGTAAATAATGCATCAAGAAAGTTGGATACAATATATATGTGGTTCTATACCTGTCCACACACACTGTATATGTATATGAGTGGTTCCTGATTGCATGTGGGTGATGACTAATAGATTTTGAGACGCGGTTCATCCATCTCACCTTTCCAACCAGTCAAATATCGATACAAATCGATCTCAAAGTGTGCGCGTACTCGTATACAATCAATACGTCAAATCCCGATTTAGCGACGCGCATTTATAATATTGGCCATTTCTGAGGGCCCTTATATGTTCAATAACTTATTACATATATATTCACCCAAAGACGCAATCATTTTGTCATTAGCGCGTGTACGAACTCGTTCACAACATATTCCATTTAGTTTTAAACTAACCTTATATACAGATGAACAAAACAAACAAAAAATATTCTAATATATACACGGAGAAAAAAGAATTGTTGTGCTAAAAATTAAGTACACACAACAATTCCGGATTGTCAATATGGAACCATCAGTTCTATTTGTTTTTGGGACAAAAAAAATTGTCAAAATGGGATTGTTATTAAAACTATTCGGATATTGTTCAGTGAACAAATAGAATTGTTTGATGAACAAAGAAAATTGTTATGAAACAGTTGAAATAACAAAACTAAATTGTTAAATCGGCAATACAATTTGTTGTATTAACAAAGCTTTGATCTGTCTAATACAGTTTCTTTTCGCCTTCTAAAATAATAAATTGCAGATTTCCGTAGGTCATATCATCAGTTACATTTACATTAAAATTTGTAGAACATGCAGCTTCTAAATCAAATTCTTTGACCTGAAACCAAAAAATTATTTTGAGTTGAAATTTGTTGTTAAATAATATTTAATAGACATTTTGTATTTTAAGGTGAGGTTATGTTCAATAGTAACCGACTATAACTTACCGATAAACGATGAAATTGTCTCTTCATCCATTCACCCACACTTGCAATAGATTTCTCACTTTAGCCGGATTCATTATTTAACAGCACTTTGTTATTTCTTTTAAAAAAAACTAATAATAAAAGCAAAAGTGGCACATGTGCCAGAAGCAAACGATGCGACGATTTGCTCGCCAGTTTGAGAGAATTCAAGACGACTACCTGACATGGAACAATAAACTTGTCAGCTGAACAAATCCGGATTGTTCCATCAGCAATTGACAGAGAGTTTGTTTCTGCAACTGTACGGAATTGCAAACTGAACAAAACGCACAACAAAAAATTCGTATTGTTGTTAAGGGGTTTCCTAAATTTTTTTGCCCTAAAATAGAAGGTTTTTAAAAGATCGTGTACTCATAAGTTTTAAAATATAATTGATCAAAAGTTTTTACATGTTACTATATACGTCAAGAACTATTTAAAAAAAAATTGCGATCTTAAAAAATATTATTATGCTCCTTCTACAGAGGTCGCTATGTACACTGGTCAAAAAAAAAAAATCATATTTTGTGTCTTTCCTGTCTTATGACTTCGGAAGAGATATGCATGGTCTATGAAGAGCTCTATAAATGATTTTAAAGCAAAATCTGCGGTAAATCAAAAAAGAGAAAATTAATTTAAAACATTGGCCGTGTCCCAGACACCTATGGCCATTTTACCTGTACATTTCGGAAGAGATGGCTAATTGCATTTTTTATGAAATATTAATTTTCAAATTGTTGCAATATTTTAAATATTTTTTTTTGTTTTTTCAAAGAATAATGTTCACTGTTTAATTATCAATAAAAATTAATACATAAACTCCTTCCGTTTTATTTTTATGGACATTTAAAAAAAGTATGACCATATCTATCCCGCGGTAACTTACCCTATAACTGAACTTACATTTTATAGTTTGTAACGAAAATAATTTATTCCATTTAAAATATCATAAATTTAAGAAGTTTAAAATATTATTACATTTGTTCTTCTGAGACAAATTTAAATAATCTGTTATTAATTCTTCGGCACTTTTAACTAAATCATCTTGCGACTTTAAAGTATCCTTCAGGGTTTATCAATAATATTTTGTTAATTAAAAATAAATTCTAAATAGAAGTTCTGTTGGATGAAATACAGGATAGTTAAATAGAAATTCATCATTATAAATAAAATTTTTAAAAATTATATGAAAATGATGTAAAATTTTGAATTTATTATTATATTCGAATAATATGAATTTTATAAATTTTGAATAAATTTTCAATTTATAAAACAACGAATACAAGAATCATTTGAAACAAGTAACAAAATACTGCTTTCAATAGCAATAAATTACAAATGTGTATAGAAGTAGTATATAATAAAAAAAAAATTCTATTAAAGATAAGTGGCGCACGCGTTGTTTCATTAGATGCGGGTCAACATAATTTCTTCTCCCTTTGAGAAATCGAATTTTTCGATGCTGAAGAGCCGGATCTCTTCACTAGATTATACATGTATACATGTGTGTGTATAAAGAAGCGAATAGAGGGCAAGGGGGGACACTAATTTTCTTAAGAACAATCTCATTGAGCTACCGGAAATACTGTTAATGAGAGAACAGAAAGGGTGGACGGTGGATATGGCAGATGAAAATGAATTGAGTGAATAGAGTGAAGTGCTTTGAACGGCGGGAAGTGAGCAACTTGCTTCACCGTTGTTCAAATTACTCTGGCTAACTATTTCGTTAACTACCTGAATACCATACTCGGTTACAATAATTCTTTCATTATATCCGCAAAAATAGAACAATAAAATGACTTTTAACTCTCCTTCTTCCCAATCAAAAATTTACTAATGGCGCAGTACTGACAAGTGTTGGCGCAGTACTGGCACCAGAATTGGCGTAACTTTGGGATGATAACATTTTACCAGTATTGGCTGCCAGAGTTGGCACCAGTACTGGTAACCACTGCTGGTTCAGTACTGGCTGAGTACTGGTAGTTTTGTAATTTAATGTATACGAAAAGAAAGCTTTATAATTGTAACAGACTGCAATAGTGAAATCTCTGCTCCAGGTAATACTTTTTTTTAGGAAAAAATGTGTGAAATTTTTAGTAACCCAACACAAATTAAATATTAATTAAATTAGTCAACTAACTAATTAATATTTTATTATATATAAAATCGAAAACACCAAGAGGTTTTATTTTTTATTAAATATAATATATAAGTATTGCAAATTATTATTTTAAAAAATCAAAAAATAAATATAAAAATATGTTTATTATAAAACCAAAGTTTTTATAATATATAAAAACAGTTCAGTAAAAATAAAAATGTTTATAAAATAATTATAATGTATATAATTATACAATTAGCTATTTAATTATTTTATTATTCACTTTAATTATTTGCATCAAAATAAATTTTTGAAAAACTTTTTTAAGAAAATAAAAGTGGTTTTTTAATTTTTAACAAGTGTTGTCAAGAAAATTTTTTAAAATTTTTATTTTAAAAATTATTAATTTTTTTATAAAAAATTATTAATTTTTTTATAAAAAATTTTATTTATTTTTTATTTGATCGTTTAAAATTTTTTTTGATTTATTGTATATCTGAAGACAATAAAAAAAACTTCCAAAATGTTTTGGAATTAGGTCCGGTTTCACCAACTATGGTTAAAAGTTAATCAGCGATTAAAGCCAATTTAAACGCTCATGATTGGTTTAAATTGGCTTTAATCGCTGATTAACTTTTAACCATAGTTGGTGAAACCGGACCTTAGTCTCAGGAAACTTTTTGTTTAAATAATTTTACCCACAAAAAAGCAAAATAAAATACCTTTTAATTTTCAAAAATAAAATCAAAGTGAAAAAATTTTTATAAACAAAATATTTAAAAAAAAAAGTTCCATCGGGTTCACTCTAGAACTTTTTGTAAACTAGTATTAATCAAAAAGAAAATCTATTTGAGCCAGTACTGGCTCAATATCGGCTCAGTACTGGTTTGCCAGTATTTGAAGGATGGTACTGCACCAGTACTGATACAATGAAAATACCAGTACTGGTTCAGTACAGGCTGCCCAGCCTCGACAGGTAATACTGAACCAGTACTGCACCAGTATAGTTAACTCTGGTATATAATATACTGAAACTTTGGTTGGGAATTGTTATATACAAGAAATGCTCCAATTTCATCAACTCCAATAAAATAAAAAATTTACCCACTCTGACCTTTTTAATATACAGAAAGATAATTAAAATTAATTTCTTTCTTCTACCAAAAATCTTAAGTTGAAATTTGAGGTGTGACAAAATTTTAAGGTAAAATAATTATATGTGAATAAAATAAAATAAAAAAAAAAAAATTCTCCTCCCACTTCTATATTATCAATAAATTATAGATTCGAAAGACTATACTCGGAATAATAATTATTTAAAATTTTCAGTTAATGCTCATCAGTGGAAGTTTTAAATTTTTTTAACTATATGGAATTCCTGAGCGACACGACAAGGGCGTACAATTTACCAAAAGAGACGTGACCAAGATGTCGAAAATATGTTGAGAGGGCGTGGTGGACCAATGAGTTACGATCCATCCTTTTGTTTTATTACTGACCAGATATTTGGCTCTTTTTTTACGTCTATACTGATCACAGTAATTATGATAATTTTTTTTTCAAGATTTCTGACCTCCCTGAACATACCAGAAGAAGAGAATTATCATAGGTATATCTAGATCTAGCCTATAGAAGAAAAGGTTTTATTAATAGCCTGCTGTGGACAAAATGCTTGTATGCGGGTGGAAAATGTCTTGTTGGCATTTTGTAATTTAAGTAATAATATGTCCACGTGCTGTTTTCATATATATATTGGAACGCGTGCTATTTTTCAAAGAATACTAATCTAACTCAATTACAATTTTTTTGAAAATAAATTTTATCATTCTCATTTTTTTTTTAATTTATAAAAACCTATAGTTTCGATACGGGATTAAGGAAATATTAAAAATGTTTTAAAAATGTTTTGCAACTTCAAATTAAAAAAAAAAATGGTTTAATCCTTTGTTGGATCTGTTGGGTTCAATATTTGTTTAAAATTTTATTTACTCAAGTAAACGGGTTACAAAATACCCTTTAAAAATTTTTAATATTTTAAAAATTCATATTTAAACAATTATATCAAACCATTTCGATTCAATTATTTTTTTATTTTATTATATTTTCATATTTTTTAAAAAATTTTATTCAATAATAACAGCTTAATTAATAATAATAATGTGAAAATAATTGAAAATAACATTTCACTGTAATTAAGTTATAGATGATAAATTTCTTTCATTAATTGATAAATACAGAAAGTCATTTATTAAAAGCTATATTATAAAGCTATAATTGTTTTTAAAAAAATATATTATTAATAAATTCGAATAAAAAAGTTGATTCATATTTGAAAAAACAATTATTATGAATCATATATTGAAAAAAAAATTTATTAAATTACAAAAATCGAAATGAATGTCAGGGGAGAATTTTTCATACACCCACACTTGTCATTATGTATATATATGTATATACATATATATGAGAGAAGAAATATCTTCAATATGCATAAAGCGAACTCGAGCAATACCAGAAAAGGTGCATCTGCTACACAGCGGGGGGTGAACGATAATTTTAGGGGTAAATCTACATTTCACGGGGTGATTCAACTAATCAAGTGTTTTGTTCATCCAAACATCGATAAATATAAGAAAAAAAAAGATGAACAAAACATTTTAAAAAATATTTCTTCATTTCAAGTAAATTGACATATCTATACACTGAAAAACAAATTTATTTTATTCAAATAATCGGTTACTTAAGACGCTATTATCAAATAAATATTTACTTGAACCAAATAACTTTTTATTTTCAATTAAACTTTAATTTGAAGCAATAATTTCTGTATTTTAAAATATCATTTATAATATTGACTCAAATAAAAATTCTTTGGTCAAAATAAATATATTTATTTTATAATACTTAAATAACCGATTATTTAAATAGCAAATCAGGTTTGGTTTTTTTTTAATAAATTGTTTAAAAGAAGAAAAAATTTGAATGAGCTAAATAAACTTTTGGTTGATTCAATCAACAGTTTTGTTAACTGTATAGCAATACATTTGATATTTTATCAAAATTGGGTGTTTTAAACAATTTTTTTTTGTAGAATTTGGAACAATTTTTTTTTTTCTAATAATTTGACTCAATAAACATCTATATTTATGAATATGATTTAAATTTGAAAGTATCTAATGTTTTTGTTTGTTTTAATTGACTAATACTCCCGTAAATCGAAAGCGAGTGACAACAGACTCAGCTGTAAGTCCAATCGTAAAATTATACTAGGCGTCCCATGCGAAACGATAAATATTAATGCTTCCAGAAAGGGTTTTCTTTTCGTTTTTCTCGTTTTTTTTTTTTTTTTTTTTTGGCTGACGAAGTCATAAATCATTTTGGTTAGTAGACGGTCGAGGTTGTCAGCGAATTGGAAGGCGATCCAAGGTAAAAGTTTGTTTTAGAATATTTTGCATATATCCAATATTTTTATGTGTTAAATATTTAATTATATTCATCATAAGAATAAAAATAAAATTAAAAAAAAAATTATAAAGTATTTAAATTTTCCTAAAAAAAATTAAAAAATTGTTTTAATAATCTAAAAAGAGGCTTAAAAAATTACATAATATTTCAACGTAAATAATAGTTTAATGTTTTGTATATTCAAAAGATAAATTTTTTATTTTCATTCTTTTAAATTGAACAAATGTCAAAAATGATTGAAAATTACCATTATCATATTTTGTGGATTTATCAAAATGATAAATCAAACGTGGTCTAACTATTTTTTTCGGCATCTTTTTATAGATAGCATCTCGCACTTTTATCTAAATCTCGATCAGTATAATTTCTAACCCTAATATCCTATATATGTATATCAAATTCTATATCGCTATATGTATATATACCTACGAAATCCTGTAATTCGCTCCAGTTACTTTTCATTATCTCTATTATTTGTAACTGCGCATTTTAAAAAGAAACATAAAAAAATATATATTTAGAAATATTTGCAATATTTTCTTAAAAAATAAACCGTCATGTATATTTTTTAAATAAAAAAAAATGATTTACTACAAATTTTTTCTTATTTACCTATTTATTTATTCTACAGGTAAAAAAATAAATTAACTACAGGTGCTAATGAATGTTTACTGAGAAAATTTTGTACAACTACTAAAATGTTTACTAGAACAGCTAAAAAGTTAGCTGTGACGTATAAAAAAACAATTAAATAGTATTCGTTTCCAATACAGAAATTTTTTATTTAAATCTTCCTTATATTATTTAAACATTTTTTATTTCATAATAGAAAAATAGCTGATTTATTTTTAATATATATTTTTTTTTATGTTATAGACGTTTCATTTTAATTCTAGTAATTATGCAATAATTAATAACCATAACTTCGCAAAAAAAAAAAAAAAAATTCAAATTTTATGCGAATAAAAATTCTAGTCTGAAAATAATAAAAGAAAATATAATTGTTATACAACTTTCGTTATAATAAGAATCAGAATATATATACACAATTATTTTTTGATATTTTGCAAATTTCCTTATTCATGTGAGGATAAAAGTAAACATTTAGGATAAAATGTTTCGTATATTATAAGTATTATAACATGACAAACATGACAGGACAATATTTACTGTAAACATGAAGTGGAGCCGAAGAAGAGATTAGGAAGAAATAAATGAGAAATCTCCCGAGCAGTTGGCTGACACAGATTGTCATTTCTCTAATGACTCTACGAGACAAAGATCTTCAAGTCGGAGTTATAACTCCAGGTATTTTTTTTCTTCCGATCTGCTCACTGAATCTATATGTATATACATACAGTCGATACACAGTTTTGCGTGTTATTCTTAACAATATATATATACACACATAATAAGGCTTGCGGCTTCTTTTGACCCTGCACTTTATCTATTTCAACTTTCCATTCTCATCACTTCATTTTACCATTATATTTCTTCGATGACAATAAATAAATATTTACCTATATTAAGTATTTTTTTAATTAAATCAAATAAATTTTATTCGAACCAATAACTTCTATATTTAAAATAAATACAATCTATTTTTAAATTTTATATTAAATGATTATTATAGAATTAAACAGGGTCAGGATTTCTCAAACAGATCACAAAATTAACAAATACTTATGACGCGCTCTAAAGAAAGGGACCTTAGAAGAAAAAAAGTATAGGTGATGTTTTGAAAGGAGGAGGGCCCATAAGCCCTATATTTGGGCCATTTTGGATATTGATTTAAATGATTGAAATGTATTTTTTTACAAAGAAGAAATATATTTTTGATGATTTAAGCCACAGAAAATTAAAAGGCATTAAAATAAGCTGCAACGCTTATTATTTTAATCCAATTTTGCTTATTTTAATCCATTTTGGTATTAAAATAAGCAACATTGGATTAAAATAATAAGCGTTGCAGCTTATTTTAATGCCTTTTAATTTTCTGTGAGGTGAAACGGAAATTTTGAAAATCCGACTTCAGATTCGTAATCAGCGACGCTAAACAACCTCCGAGTAACAAGATTCAAGTGAATTTTTTTACAAAACTCGTCCGCCAAAAACCCTTCGTTTCAAAGGGTTATCATTTAAATCAATATCCTAAATGGCCCAAATATAGGGCTTATGGGCCCTCCTCCTTTTAAATTGAAAATACACAAAGAGGATCAATTCTCAATAGAAATAATTGATATTTAAGTCTTCATTACATTCAAAATATTTAATAAAAACTGATTTTAATTTTACAAAAGTAAAAAGAAACATTCAATCAAGGTAAAATTATCGTAAACATAACCTATATAGTTCGTTTGCTATTTCTAAGGTCCCTTTCTTCAGAGCGCGTCACAAATTTAATTTTCAATGATAAATGACTTTTTACTCTTACTGTAATAAAAAATAAGTTTCTGAAAATATATTAGAAAAAAAAAATTGTTTATTAAAGTTATAAAGAATTGAAATTTTTAAAAAATTTTATAATCAGTACACTGAGAAAAAAGGTTTGAGCTGACAACCAAATATTTTATTCAATATATGTGCAACTAAAATTGTTTGGTTGACACAACTAAACTTTAGTTGACAACAACCAAAGTTTGTTTCAGACGACTAAATAAGAAAATGAAAAAGAATTTGGTAGTCTCAACCAAACTTTGGTTAAACAAACTAAATATTAAAGTTTAGTTGTGTCAACCAAAAAATTTTAGTTGCACATATTATATTAAATTAAATATTTGGTTGTCAGCTCAAACCTTTTTTCTCAGTGTAGAAAATTAATATTGAAAATTTTAAGTTATCCATTTAAGAAATTTTGATCCAACAATATAGGTATTTTTTTCAGTTTACATTACACATAAACACTATTCAACAAGAGGCTGATAAATTTCAAAAAGTTTCAAAAAAATTCTATTTATTCAAAAAACATAAATTACTTGATCGTATAAACATAATCGCATAAAAATACATTATTAATTATTCAAATTAAAATAAAATTCATATCGTCCGGTGTGTGTTTGTCTCGCAGTGGGGATATTATAATTTAAATCATCAAATTGAGAATTTAAATTCTCTATAATATACACGTGCATTTGAAGTTTATTGGGCTTGAAAGTATTGGCGTGAATATTATATAAAGGTGACGACAATAACTATAAATACTAGACCGTTATACTGACGAGGAAATTAATAATGATTGCTACAAATTTCACGCTGGTGGAATATCAATAGATATTGGAAATATATATGTATATATATATTGATATGTGCGCGATACTTTGATAAATGATGTTCAATGCGCAATTTCGACGCAGCAATTAAGACTCTGCTGGATTTCTAACATTAAAAAAAGGGAAGAGGGGTCGCGGAGAGGGGAGGATTGTATACCAGAAAAATAACAGCTTGACAACCCAGAGGTAAACAACTCTATTGAAATTAAAATTTCTGTCAATTCCTATATTTTATTTTATTTTTTATAATATCAATATTTGATAAATTACATAAATCTAATTTAATCCCATGTGGAAATCTTCCCAAAGTCGCCCAAAGTGAGACTGGGCGCCAATCTGTGCCCAACTTGGCTTCCCAAAGTTTGAAAAATGAAGAAATAAAAGAATTAAGTTAATTAAATTATTATTTAAATAATATGCTGAACAAATATAGAAAAAAGCGCAACTGTAAAAAGCTGAAAAAATTTTTGTTTTTCATTGTACTTGGGCAAAGTTTGGGTCAACCCAACCTGGCCCCAACTGGGATTTCCCAAAGTATTCCCAAACTGAAATTTAATTGAATATTCTATTATAAATAAATAAAAAACTTGAGAAAAAATGAGAAATAATAAAACTAGTTAATTATATTTATATTTAATTTATATGTCGTTTGGAGATTTTTCCAAAAGCCAATATGGGCAAAATTCACATTTAAGGAAAAATAAGGAAATTGAAAACTATAGTTAATTATATTAATGCTTAAATAATACCTTCCCTGAATAAATAAAATGTATGTCAAGTTCTTAGTTTTTAATTTATTGAACTAAGCTAATTAATAATAACTTAGTCGTTTTTTGAGTTTGGGCTTTCCCACTCTGACCCCATTCTCAATCATTTATTTCCTATTTTTATTCAATTTATTAATAATAATTGAACATAAAAATATAAAAATGTTAAATTAAAATAAATGAAATTAAGTAAGTGATTATATTTTAATTTATTGTCTAACCTAATCATATTTTTCACATCTTTGATACTGAGAAATTAAAACTTGTCTGCAGGTACGCGTCGTTAGCATAGTGGTTAGAGCGTTAATCTATAAGTCCGTAGGTCGTAGGTTCGATTCCCCTCGTGCGCAGTTTTCTTTATTTCATAGGTTTGCGTTATTTCTAGATTTTCATTTATAAGTTGTACCAAAATTTGAAAGTCTAATACATACACTAATATTTAATTTTTAAATTATATAAATATTTTTTTTTACTTTTTTTACTATATGGGTGATTCTCTCAAAAAGGACAAATTAGGCTTTTAAGATATTTTGTTAAAAAATATGAAAATTAATTGAAATTATTTAAAATTCTGTCAGCCATACGTTAGGATTTAACAATTTTTAATCGGACCACTAAAGAAAATTTTAAAAAAAGGTAAAATAACTGAAATATTGAATAAAAACTGATGTTACGGAATGGAGTTACGGCCCAAGTAGAAATGTGCCACTGGCATAGTACTGACCCAACACTGCCAGTCAGTATAATAGTACTGACTGCCGTACTGGGCCAGTAGTGGACCAACCCTGGCTGGTAACGCTGTCCAGTACTGATTTTGTCCCGCTCACCAGTACTAACGTAGTACTAGAATAATACTGGCATAATACTGGCAAAGTACTCATCCGGACTTAAAATCTCACTTTTTTACAAAATGCTAAAACACGCTTTCCAATGCAAATTTCATCCTTATTAGCTTATTACTCCCATTTTTACCACGAACAGGTAATGTGAAGCCAATAATAGTTAATGTTATTTAGAATATATAAAATATTATTAACAATAAATAATTAAAATAATAATTATCATTTATATTAATTAAATTATTTTATTTTTAATAAATTATTTTACAAAAAATAATTTGTGTTGTAAATTTTTTTATTTTTTTAAATTCATAATATTTAATTTTTTTTACTTTGCATTTATACTTAATTTAATAATTATTTAATAATTGATATTACACATAAACAAATATTGTACTTATAACACTTAAAACTAAGAACGAAAAATCTCGCACGCATGGGGGATCGAACCCTAAACCCTTAGAACGCGAGTCAGATACGCATACCGCATAGCCGCGCTGGCTTGAAGTGCTGACTTGAAGTAGTTCACCTAATACAAAAGTTTTGATTTCAAAGTTTGTATTATCTATTGATCACGAAAATAAAATGAATTTATTCTTAAATTTTTTAAACTCACAAAATTTTTTCAATTTTTACAAAGATTTAATGAAATAAAACTGGATATCAATTTCAGTTAAATATTTTTAATAAATTATTTTTACCGTAAATAATATTAAAACAGACAAAAATGATTGATGAATTACATAATTAAAAATAAGTTAATAAAAGACGACTGTAAAATATGAATGGTAAAAAATTTTTTAAATTTAATATTTAATTATTAATAATATTTAAAAATTACAGTGAAAAAATTACATTTGCTTTATTTTTAAAACTATTAGAAAAAAATTCTCAACTTATTGTTATTGCATGCATGATAAATAACTTAATGCACATATTTCAATGAGTACTAAAATAACTAAAAAAACATAAATATATTTTATATAGGTATATAATAATACATTACAATTACATCCCAAATTTTGAGGGAAAGTATTCGAAAGAAATTAATATACATTTTTTTAAATAAAAAATCATCGTTTTCTACCTATTGAAATAATTTAAAGACTTTTTCATTTAATGTTTTTTTATCACCGACATAGTACTGATTCGGTGTGAATGACAGTGTACTGCCAGTACTGGTTTTAATATTTTTTTACCTCCGACATAGTACTGATTCGGTGTATTAGTCAGTACACTGCCAGTACTGAAAGTCAATACCGACAGCCAGTATTGGATCAGTACCATGCCGGTGTTTAATTACGGCGAGCTACGGATATTTCTACTTGGGGGAATGGAGTTTTAACACTAGTTTTCATTCAATAATTCAGTTGTTTGCCATTTTTTTGAAATTTTCTTTAGTGATCCCATAAAAATTTGTTGAATTTTATCTTATGGCTGGGAGAATGTTTATTAATTGAAATAAATGTTATTATTTTTTAACAAAAACCTCGTCCAAAAATTGTGCACAAATAATTTGTTCTTTTTGAGAGAATCACCCATATACATCGTTTGTTAGTCCTCATCTTTAATACAATTTAATTTAAAAGGAAATTACATAAATTCATTTAATTTACTCTTTTGTTGTTAAATTATTTATATAATTATTAATTAACAATTATAAATAAAAATGGAATAACTCAATCTGGCCCCATAGCTGGAATTTCCCAACCTTGGGAAATCTTTGGGATCAGCGTTACGCGCCCAGTTTGGGCGTTGTCTGGGTTGCCCACTTTAGACATTGGGAAACCTAGTCTGGCCCAGATTGGGGCCCAGTCGTCTTTTCCACACGGAATAATAATTAGTCTCTTTTCTATCAAATCAAATTACAAAAATGATTTTATATAAATCGAATAAAATCCTCTAAATTAAAAAAAATTTTTTTTTAATTTATTACTTTAATTTATTTACTTAATTTATTTATTGTTGTAATTTTTACCATATTATATATATATATATTTCAGTTCAGCTCGATTCATTTTCGTCACTGAAAAAATATATATCTTATTTATGTTATAGGATTTGAACCCTCCAATTTCTCAACACAAGTCGAGAACGCTAATCACTGGGCTACTTTCTTTTTTTAATTAAAAAATACATAATGTATACTTTCTTTTTGTTATGTCCATTTAATTTTTTTAAATTTAGTAAAAAGTGCTTAGAAAAATTATTTTTTTTATTATTACCTATATATAGGTAACATAAAATAAAACAATAATGTATACATTTTATTGTTTATTTTATGTCAGAAGATTAAAAGTCTGCCAAGAAGGAGCAGAAGAGTAACAAAAGAACATCTGAAACATCGTTATACAATTGACGCAGCTTCGTGCTGTGATTGTTAATTAGTTAGCTAAATATTTAATGTATACCCTTTCAGTGTACAGGAAATTAGAAAGAGATTCAAAGAGATCAAAAGAGGATCGAAAATATTAAGGAAAAATAGATGAATACCAAAAGAGCATAAAAAGAATCATGAACAGAGGTTAGTTTTGGTTGTGTATATTGTAAAAATCACAGAAAATGTAAAAAAATATATAAAAATAATTTTAAAAAATCAATACTAAATATATAGAATTAAACATCAATTAAATTAAACCTACACCCAGAAAAATGTTTCGTTGAATTAAACAAGTATATTTCTTATAAAATCAGAGAAAAGTTTTTTTTAATTTTTAAAGAAAAATTATATGATTTAAAAAAATTTGTTTAATTTAAAGAAATACTTTTTCAATTTCAAACAAAGTTTTATTTACATAAAATAAAAAATTTCGTATGAAAATCATAATTAAATGCTCGGTGAAATTTTCATGGGATCTCGTCTCATTAATTATTTTTAAAAACTCTTAAAATAATACAATTTTGAAGTGAAAATACGCACGACAGAAAATCAACTTTTAATATAAACCACTGATATTTATGTCTTTATTAGATCCAAAATATTCAATAAAAACTAATTTTGATTTTACATATGATTAAAAAAAAAAATTTTTAGCAAGGTAAAACTATTACTAAACATAACCTAAATTTTTTTGGACGGAAGGTCCCTTCTCTCGTATGGAGCGTCACATATATATAATTACCAGTTTTAATTAATTTAACAAATTAATACAAATTTATATTAAAAAAGCTTTCTTGAAAAAATTAAAAAATACATGAACTCAAAATGAGTTGAATTTAGATTCAATTTGATGTGCATCAAAAATATAAGACAGTAAGATCATTGGATCATTTTTGTTGCACTTCAAATTGAGTGATTGCAATCACTTTGAGTTTTGATTTTTTCTGTACTTATAATTACCAAAGTCATTCCCAAACGATGCTGAAGTACCCAACGATAAACGATTTTTAAAGAAATAATTTTTTAAAATGAAAATTTTTATATTTTGCCTGAAAAATATTTCTTGTAGTGTTTATTAATCAATAAATTATGAAAAAATATTATTTTTAAATAAAATATTTTATAATTTTTCATGTTAAATATAAAATAAATTATAAAGCATACCCGTGCAGAAATTATGGTCTGGGGCTCTCAAGGCCCTTCCCAGTACGCCTGGATTCTGGCAAGGGCCTGACATGGCAAACTGGCAAGGCCCTAGTAATGGCTTGAAACGGTTTTGCAAGGATTTGCCCTACTTAGGGATGAACTTATATTTTGTGACAAAAATAACAATCAGTGAAAAATGTACTACAGACTTATAATCAGTTGTAATGAGTAATTGATTGAATCAGTAAGCAACAAAAACTTGTAACAAAACAAAAACAGAAGAATGCACAATTCCAGCCTGACAAATAATAATCCCAAAGTCGACCCAACTTCAAATATGTAGTAACACCAACACTAAACAAAAAAATTAAATATGGAATTAATTATACAATTAACACATTATTTATTACTGGATTAACTATTATTATTTAACGCAATCGCTTACATAAATTTTGAAAAATATTTAACGCTCGCTGAGATCGAACCCCCTAATCTAACACGCTAACCATTACGCCAACTTAACGTGAGAAAATAAATACAAAATTCATTTGATAAGTTACGACTGAGGAAAATGAAGACTTGAGCAGCAGAACAATAAAGAAACAATAATTATATATAAATTATAATTTATTTAACATAAGTCAATATTTTCATTTTTTTATTTTATTAAAACTTAGGAACATAATTTTTCTTATTATCTAAAATATAGATAATATAGTAAAAAAAAGACAAATAAATTTTAGTTTTTGTAAAGAAAAAATCACTTATTTCTTTTGAGTTGTTGATAAAATTCTTAGATTAAAATTGTTAAATTTTTTTTTAAAATTAACTTAATTAATTTTTTAAAAAATTAATAGTTTTAATAAATAAATTATTTTAATTAATTAAATAATTAAAAATTCATAAATATTATTATTAAATAATTATTACTTGATAAAATATTTTGCATGGAAATTTAATTTTATTATACACTACCGTCCGAAATTGTGCGAACTCTGCTTTTTCAACAACTATAAAACTGTTCAAATCTTCAAAAATATTAAAACTAAAATTTTTTCCTCTTTATTTTATTAAAGCTAATAAAATTCTGAAAGAAATGACACCTTGACAAAGAGAATATGTTAATTTTTCAATTAGATATCTAAGAAAAACCCAATTTTCAATGTTTTTACTATTTTTTTTATTTCTCTGGCAAAAATTAATATTTTTAAACGTTCTTAGGCTCATTGAAATCGTATTTTGTTATGCAATTCAAATTATATAAAACAATTCATGTACACATTCTTCCCTAGCGTATGCAAACCGTGAAAGTTGGCTCATAAAATGTCAAAAAATTTAAATTTAATTCTACAATAAAATATAATGTTTAAAAATCAAGTAAATATATCATTTTAAACTTCTCTGATTTATGTAAGTAAATTTAAGATTTATACATTTTACTGATCATTTTTTGTCATATAAATATTAATCACAATTTTTTGACATTTTATGAGCCAACTTTCAGGGTTTGCATACGCTAGCGAAGAATGTGTACATGAATTGTTTTATATAATTTGAATTGCATAACAAAATACGATTTTAATGAGCCTAAGAACGTTTAAAAATATTAATTTTTGCCAGAGAAATAAAAAAAATAGTAAAAACATTGAAAATTGGGTTTTTCTTAGATATCTAATTGAAAAATTAACATATTCTCTTTGTCAAGGTGTCATTTCTTTCAGAATTTTATTAGCTTTAATAAAATAAAGAGGAAAAAATTTTAGTTTTAATATTTTTGAAGATTTGAACAGTTTTATAGTTGTTGAAAAAGCAGAGTTCGCACAATTTCGGACGGTAGTGTAGTTTTATTTGCGGTGTTAAAAATGACTTTTTATTTTGAGGTTATGTCATAAAACCATGGCAAGACCGAGTTTCTCTATAAGGAATGCCATACTTGTGGAAAAACTGGCAAGGGCCTTTCCACTGCCTTGATATGTAGTTTTCTAGGTTATATTGCAAACATGGCATAACCAAGTAACTGTCGTTTAATCTGGGAAATGCCAGACTTGTGGAAAAACTGGCAAGGGCCATGTGAGAGCCTTACTTAAAGTAGAACTAAGTAGGAAAATTTCTGCACGGGTACGCTTATAAAAGAATAATTTTGCTATTGATTCAATAGCATATTTTTCTCAATGTATAATAATAATTGACTATATGCGGCCATTTATATAAATTTTTCATTCAACTTGATAAATTTGCAAAAAGAGTGAATGATTTTCTCTTTATACAAAATAAAATATGAACGAAACTGATTGTTGGTGTAATGAGGGCGATAATAAAGAATAAAATAATCAGCACTGCAGGAGAGATTTGAGATCTATGATTCGCAGAGTAATAATTCTATTGGTAAGTAGGTGCATTTCTGTTGAGCATTGGGATATAGAAAGGACAGTGAAAATCAACGGGGGTGCATTGTTCCGAAGGAGGGAGCATATAGCACTCATAATATGAGGCAGCATTACCTATATATGATGAGCACGGTACTGTGGTCATCGGTCACGCAATAAACGCGTCTCCCGTGATGCGCGCGGTAAATGAATAAAATGTCGTCGTTTACAAATTAAAACCACTTCCGATGAGTAATCGCGATTCACAGAGAGTAACGACCCGACATTACTTTTCTCCTTCCGTATATATACATCTCCCACTTCTCTCACATCACAAATATATATGTAATATTCTTTCTCATTAGTCATTTTACGATATATTTGAAAATTGATACAATATTTTACACTCATTTCTATGTGATAAAAAGAAAAATTCTTAATAATGAATTTAAAATTAAAGGTAAATATTTTGTAAAATTAATTTATTTTTTCTTTACTATATAGCTGCGAGGATAGAATTTGATTTTTAAAAATTCCAATAATTTCTAAATGAATTATTTTGTATAATCAATTAAAAATCATATGCTATATATATATATATATACTTCCTTAAAATAATAAATTTATATTGCGCGAGAGTTTCTCGCATTATTCATGCATAATATTTGACAGGATAAATGTAATGGAAGCAATGACAGCGGGGACTGAAATAATTAAATTAAAAATAAAAGTAATAAATATTATTAATCATTGGTAACTACTATTTTCTAAATGATATATATGCGAAAGAAAACAAGAAATTAAACAGGTTTTATGCCATTCCAACAGGCTCGATCCTTTCGTGATTTCGATTCCACTGCTTATTTTAAAACCATTGGCTGGCTTTGCGGACGCAATAAATCGAGCCATTCAGACTAATGATTAATTAAATGTAATGACCATACATTGCCAGAGTGAACGATGACCAAACTCTATAAGACAATGATTCTCTTGTGCTTTTGTAGATTTAAAAATTATCATCATATACATATTAGAGAAACTTTTGACTTTGATAACAAAAAATTTCGTGTATATATATATATATATATATATATATATATCAATCAAAAGTTTTGTACACAAACAAATTTATTATAGTTACAAACCAATAAAACTTTTCTTATCTCAAGTATAATTTTAAAATTTCTTTTGGGACAACAATCAAACTTTGGTTAAATAAACAAAATCTTCATCAGAAATTATCAAGAAAATCGTTATTGGTAAATTTTAAAAATTATTATTGAAGCAAAATCTTTCTGCACGGAAAAAATTAGTTCAGTATATTTTACAAAACTGTGACGGAGTAGCGGATACAGCTCTTTACGAAACAGAGTTTTGTAAAATGTGATGGATATTTTCGGATAAACTACAGAAATTTCATTGTTTATACTGAATATTTAGTGACATTTTACAACACTCAGTTTCGTAAAGAGCTGTATCCGCTACTCCGTGATAGTTCTGTAAAATCTACTGAATTAATTTTTTCCGTGTGTTTATTTGAAATTTCAGACAAATAAAGACTTGTCATTTTAAGAATTGTATATCAAATAAAACAATTTGTGCAAATGAAGATTCGATGAATTGGAAATTCTGACATTTCAAAATTCGAATTACTTAAAATTCGGTTACTAAAACTTTAGTAAAACAAATTTTAAACTACTATAGATCAAATAGTAATATTTTACTAAAAATTAGTAAAAATTCTTACACTGAGAAAAACGATTGGTTGGGATTACCATTTCGTTATAGTAAGAGTATTTTAGCTAATTTTATATTAGTTACTGTTACCATTTAGTTAGTAAAGTAAGTAATTAAATATATACTGCTGCTAATTTATTAGTTATTAATTATGGTTACTATTTTTATTGGTTGGCATAATTATTTTATTAGTTGGTCTAACTAATTAGTTTGTTAGAACAACTAATTAGTAAGTTACCTTACTAACGAAATGGTTAAGCTGACTAACTAAATAGTAACAGAAACTAATATAAATTAACAAAAATACTCTTACTAAGGAAATGGTAATCGCAACCAATCGTTTTTCTGAGAGTGCATGTAAAATTTTCGCTAACTGAATCAAACTATTTTCTGAATATACATTGTAGATATAATTTGAATTCAACATATTATTATACATTATTAGAAAACACATTGCAGAAATGTATATCGAATCTCAACAGGAGTTTCCAAATGACAGCAGGTATAGATATATAGAAAACCGAGTAGAAAACATTATTCAAAAAGTCTTTGCTCGGAATTATGTATATGTGTATATATCTTTATGAGAGATATTAATTTTGAATAGTCGCGCAGCCATGAAGTGCATTATAATGTCTAATGAACATTCCCCTTTTTTATGACGACAATGAGCTGGTACTTAACGGTCTTGAATTAAGTGTAGGTAATTTTCTTCCGTTTTTTTAAAGAAAAAAAAGACGCCTATACAGAGTAGATATGTTTTCCCTTTGTCAGGAGGGACAATTGCAATAATATTGTACAGTTATATAAATTGCTTAATTATATTGATTACAAGCACAATCTATATTTGTCACGAAGGATTTTGAAATCATTTCATATATCCTATATATAATTTAAATCTATTTGCAGTGATTTTATAAATTTTTAATTTATAATTACCAGTTTTAATAATTAATTTAAGGAGGTTATAGGGATTGACTGAATAAATCAAAACAGAAACCATTATTTTATGATTTGACTTTCTCGGTACTGTGAAACGTCTGGCAACACCACATTACGTCAGTCGAGTTGCAAATGGTTGCTTTATGACTTGTTTACTTTAATAAAACAATTATCCCTCTATTTAATTAACTTTAATTTTAAAAATGTATAATCAATTTTATTTATTAACTTTTATTTTCTTTTTAAATATAACGTATTTTATACGTGCTATCAGAATCAACATTTTAAAATTTAGCGCGCAAAATTAACGTATAATATGCATGATCAAGTGTGCAACGTTGTCAGACGTTCTGACAGCTGTTCAATTTAACGTATAAAACGTGAAATATTGTTACAAATTATTTTATTGCAACTCTCACAAGAACCTAATGACCCTTTTTTAAACGGATATTTAATCATTATATATCTGTTTTGTATTAAAAAAAGTTTCATCAATTTCTTAATATCAGGTAATTTGTGGTGAACAAATATGTATGAGAAAGTACTCAATTCCCATAAGACTCAATGTTAAATGTTAAAAAACAAAAACACTCATAACTTTTTTCACAAGTACCTAGAGGTCTCAAAAATTTAACAACATTTTTTTGAAACCTTTATCTAGTAGTGGACCAAGTTTCATTAAATTGGTAATATCAGATCTATTATCCCTATAACCTCCTTAACAAATTAAATTTTAATTAAAAAAAACTTTCTTGAAAAAGTTAAACAAAATCACTGTTTTTTTTTTAAGGTAACAAGTTTTGATACCAATGTTAATTTGGATCAAATTAATTAAATTTTGATCCAAATATTGGTTTGTTGCAATTTATGATACCTCCAAATTAACAGTGATGTGTATTATTTTGATTTCATTAAAACTCCTGACAGTTTAAAAAAATTGTCGAGTTAATATGGTCAACTGGAATTGGGAGTACAATTTTTGAAGTTAAAAATCAACTCCAAAATTAAAATTAAAATTAAAATTAAATTAACTCCTGAATCCCCTTTTTTAAAGTACATATATGAATATTCCCTCTAAAACTGAATCAGTGAAATTTGACTGAGAATCAGTGGGTCTATTCTCCCGATTTCAGTCAGTGAAATTTCACTGGAAATCAGTTAAAAATGATTTAAATATCAGTCATTTTTCACTGATTCCCAAGCAAAAATTTAGAACCGGCGCAATGTTGCGCCAGTACTGGCAATTACTGGAAAAGTACTGACCGCCAATATTGAACCAATACTGGCATATGTTTGGGATGATACACTGAGAAAAAGAATTATTTGTTTCAAATATAAAGATCAGTTTAAAAGTTTTTGTTTAACCCAACACAGTTTTTATGTTTAATTTTAATATATAGAAAATATTTTCTACTTTGGCTTAAAATTATTATTTGTTTGAATAATTATGTTTGATTCAAACATATTTTCTGTTTGGCTTAAACTGAAAATATGTTTAAAATTTTTATGTTTGATTTAAACATAAAAATTTATTATGAATAAATTGAAATCAACCATAATTTATGTTTAAATTAAATATATTTTCACATTGAATCAACCAGAGAATATATTTAATTTAAACATAAATATGTTTGACTGTATAACAAAGCTATTTTAAGTTTGGGTTAAACATATTATGTTTGAATCAAACATATCGTTTTCTCAGTGTAACGTTTATTAGTATACTGGTTATTAGTAATGGCTTACTCTCTAAATCTGAATTAGTAAAAATGTTTACTAATTTGAATTAGTGACTCACTTTTTGCTTCTGAATTACTTAAATTTTACTAATTGTTAGTAAAAGTTACTGATAATTAGTAAAATTTTACTTAAATTTTACTAATTGTTAGTAAAAGTTACTGATAATTAGTAAAATTTTACTAATTCAGAAGCAAAAAGTGAGTCACTAATTCAAATTAGTGAACATTTTTACTAATTCAGATTTAGAGAGTAGTACTCGTTCAATACTGGAATTTAGCAGTAATTCTGTATTTTGCCAGTACGGGCAAAATTATAGTAACCAGTAATAAGCCAGCATTGGTATAGATATTCCAAATTCAGGGTTCTTTTTGCTTTTTACAATAATTTAGCAGCTGGATCGAAGAACCGACTCATAGCATTAACTATTAATAATAATAAATTATTATAATAACTTTTAAATTGTTATTTTTTTCTATTAACATTTTACTCTTTGTTTTATTATTCAAATAATTTCTTCAAATATTATAAAATATACATTTATTTGTATTTGTTCAAATTATCGAAATTGAATGAAATTATTGGGTTAAAATTGAGTTTATTTGATTCAAATATATTTTTCCAGTATAAGAAAAATAATTTGAGAACTTCATTACATAATTATGTATTTTTTTTATTAAAAAGAAAAGAAACTTTTAATCTATATATAGGTGAAATTGTCCTAAACATATAACTTACAATTCGTTTACTTCTAAGGTCCCTTTCTTCGCGACTATATTTATATAACAATTTAATTTAATTTCTATTATAGCGAACGCATAACTATTTAATATTTTATGAGCCACAAGTTTGGAACGTTCAAATGAACGCAATATTTTATTCAATCTATAAAAATATCAATATTGCTTAGAGAATAGCAGAAGGATGTAAAGACTTTGGAAAATTTTACATTATTAAAATATGAAATCTCAATTCAAAAATGATAAATAATTCTTAAAAATTGTCTTTTATACCTAAAACGTATAAAATGACTCAATGACTGATAAATATTACTATTGGCAAAAATTGTGTATTCTTAAATATTAATGGCTCTTAAATAATAGTTCTCAGTTCTTTTATTGTTTAGCGACTTTTATGCTTTATCTTTTATCTTGTACTTTTGGAAAAGATGTAATGCATCTTAAATCCTCGATTTTAAACCTTTAGCTGATGATGATGACGGCATTAACTAAATGCAATAAGTAGACGTTTAAGTACAGGTAAATTATTAGTCAAACTAAATCCTTCTGTTTCAAAGGAATGAATACTAACTGGATTCACTTAGCTCCACTTATTATCCCAAATTTCGCTTATTTTAAAGGATAATCTGAAAATTCGTTTATACAGGTATAAAGGAAAGACGGACATAACGCTACTTTATTAGTACAACACCCGAAAATAAAATTATGATCGTAAAACTATTAGGCTTACTTTGGTTACTTTGAGGTTAGTGAGGGTATTATAATGTTTACATAGGCTTCTGAAAAATCTTACGATTACCTGAACCTTAAATATTCCCTTTAAACAGGTGTAAAACGATATACTGTATATGTATATTTAGACAACTGTGTATATTTAGAGTCGCATTCAAAAGAATGATCTTCCAACTTTGTAGATATATACTTATATATATATATATTTAACCGATATTTATCTTTTGACAAATTTAACAAAAAGATTTTAAATTTAATTATGATGAACATAAAATTTCTTTAAACAAAATTTAATGTGGTTATGACACTAATAAACTATCTTGGAAATATTTTGCGTGAAATCAATTGACTTATAAAACTGTTATTCATATTATAACCCTTCGGTTATAAATTTACAACCATACTTTTAGAATGTATATATTAAACAATAAAAACAATTTCCAATAAGACATCAATAATTTAGGGGTAAAAGTTGTTATAGGCCTGGAAAAGAATTTCATGTTTATTTATGTACTATAAACACACCTTTCTGTTTTTAATACAATAGTCTTATACATAGATTATATTCATTATAATTTATGATGATAGATTTGTGTGAGACTTATAATACATACAATATTATTCTTTTATAGAAGAAAAAGGGCTATGATTCTTTAAACTATGGGGACATTAAGTAATCCTTACTAATTAGTTATAGCGTACAACGAATGTGATTTCTATTTGTTGGAATTTTCATAAGATTCAACAATTTAGAAATTTTTTACAAATATTAAATTAAAATTTAATGAATGTTAATTATTTTTACATATTGTTTTTAATTTGCAATGCATGAAAATCTATTGATAAATGACGTTGAAATATTAATTTTTTTATGGATTAATATAATGAATCGATATTAAAAAATAATCGCAATCACATGTTTAATATCATGTAAGGAATGTAATATTAGACAATTTCTATTTCTCAAATAATTTCATAAACAAATTTTCATAATAAAAAAACAATAAATGAAGACCAATATTTCTATTATAAAAAATCTTAATTATTATTAAACAAACAAAATGGTAGATATTTTTCATATGAAAAATCACTTTTTGTTTTTATTTTTATTCCCGATAAGGATATCCAAGTAAACACTAGACAACGTCTGTGAGCAAAAAACATAAGAAATTGCCAATGATCCTTTGGTGGTTGGGCGTTTCTTAGGGTGGATCCTGATCATGCGCTTTCGAGAAAGCCACGCCTGATGATTAACTTCCCATCTAACAACCGGTTCCAATGGCCAGTGAGGTATTCACAACCAATGGGCGCTTGGTATCCTAGAGAAACATGTTCAAACAAGATAAAAGTAGGAAGAAGGCGGTCCCTAAAGTTCCTCTCCCCAAAAATTCTCATGTTACCCCGCGGTGAGTGATCGTGCTTCCAACAACTCAGTCCCGCTGTGAACGCAGCAAGGAACGCCACGGATTTTCTCCCTACCGCTCTCTAATATAGTGTATATCGTACAACATTCTTTGATTCTAAAAATCATCTAATATTCGTTATCGCGAAACATCCACAAGTTAACAAAAATATAACAAAATTCCTAAGCGAACAATATTACGAAATTTGTTACAAATTTTTCAAGAGAAAAAAAAGGATATTCATCAATGAACAGTGTTTATTTACATTCGTGATTGTAACTGGATTTGTGCTGATTGCAAGTGCATATAGTGAGTGACCTTTGTGAATTTTTTGTTTTTTTTTTTTTATGAATTAAGTGTGCGAGTCTTTTTTTCTTATCCTAACTGAGGAAATAGTGCATTCCTAACTAAAAAAGGGAATTCTATCTAAAGAAGAAATCCTAACTAAAAAAGGAATACAAACTATCCTAATTGAGAAGTGATTGATCAATTTCAACTCAAAAAGGAATTGATCTAGAGCAGTGATCCAGTGACAGTTTTAATTTAGAAAATCATGAAACGAGTCACGTTTAGCTGAGGTATTAGATTTAATCAATCCTTGTCTAAAATTATAGCTAGATCTTATAGCAAAAAACAATCACATTCAAACTGGAGGGAATAAAGCAGGAGTTCACAATGATGAACCCCTTTCTAGATGGGGTGTCATCTCACCCTCATCATTTAGCATCTCTTGGGATTAAGTTGTCGCCTGGGAGCAGTCCTACCGGCTCTATGGACGCAACAAATGGAGTTCAACCATCACCAGGTGAGGCTCCAGCGCAACAACATCACCACCTCTATCCCCAGAGTTATGCCCCTCATCACCCACACCCTGGTTCTCATATGGCACCTCACATGGGACACCACATGAGCCATCATCCAGGTTATGCGGCTCGTGATTTTCTCTTGCGAAGGGAACACGAATTCAATGCGACGGCAAATGCAACAACACCCGAGAGTGGTTTGGGTTTATTTACACCATTGCATCATGATGGTACTGCAAGTGGTATGCAACAATTTCCCCATCATCCTGGTCAACATCCATTGACAGCGACAAGTCACTATCCGGGTCATTATCCACAGGATAGTAGGCTACCACCACCACCGCCACCACCACCTCATCATCAGTATTTAGGTACACCACATTTGACACCCTCAATTCATCATCAACAACATCCCACGGTTAATCATCCAAGTCATCATCCACACGGTGCATTTTTGAGGTACATGCGAACTGGCGGCGGTGCTACGACAAATAATCAGAGGCAAGAGATGCCATGCATGTGGGTTGATCAGGATACACCTGGATCGGGAAGGAAGCTGTGCGGTAAGGTCTTCAATTCGCTTCATGACATCGTGACGCATCTGACAGTTGAGCACGTGGGCGGTCCAGAGTGCACGACGCACGCGTGTTTCTGGCAAGGTTGTTCCAGAAATGGCAGGGCCTTCAAGGCCAAGTACAAACTCGTCAATCACATCCGAGTACACACTGGTGAAAAACCATTTCCTTGTCCATTTCCAGGATGTGGCAAAGTCTTCGCCAGATCGGAAAACTTGAAGATTCACAAGAGAACACACACCGGTAAGTTTCTAAAATTTCTAATATATAAACAAGAATCTATCGGGGGGAAAAAATACTTTACCATTTAATGAATATTTATAAAGTTTAATAATAACAGATACTTTAGCTTCTAACTACACCAAGTGTTGATACTTGTTATCTGTTCTTATTTCGATAAGACAATTTACTCACAAACTGATGTTCCGAATACAAACATTACGCGAAAAGATTTTAACAGATTTGCAACAATAATTTTTATGCCTTCTAAACATTTCTTCAAAAAAAAAATATATAAAGTTAATTCCTTCAATTTTCAAATTAAATATTACATACACAAGAACGAAAATTCGTTTTGTATATACTTGATCAGAATTCTTTTGATCTTTGAATGAACAAAAAAAAAGATATATACCCTTGAATTATGTAGCTTTCAAAACAATCCAATCATTATACGTTTTGGAATATAATAGGATCAAAAACAGATAGTCATCGTAATGATACTTTAATCTCTTGAGTTAAAAAAAATTCTATTAAGAATTAAAGTTCATTATTCGACACAAAATAACATGGATGCAAATTATTATATACAATGAAGAAACACTAAACAGAAACAAGATTCTCTAAATCTTCTTGCTTAAATTTAAATCCTCTAATATTCATAATTATTTATAAATTTATCTTTATTAATAAATTTCAAAACCAAATATATCATGTGCATTATTGAACAATATATATATATATATATATAAGTAACGTTATCGTTATTTTCAATCATATCAATGGGAAAACTAATTAATAATTTTTACTGTTTTTTGAGAATGATATAAATAATAATTCTATTTACATCAAACTGGACGTGTAATTTATAGATTAATTACTATACTCTATATTTGAAAAATATTCTTTAACGATATATATTAGAGCTGTGCAAGTTTTTAAAATTCGAATCGCTCCATAAGAATTAACATGGGCTCGAAACGAATATTCGATCCGAGCCCATACAAAATTCGAACTTTTGCACAGCTCTAATATATATTTAAAAAAAAATTACCATCACTCTAATATAACAACAGGAGCAATTTAAAGCATGTCAGCTACTATAAATTCAGTTTATTTATCCGTGGGAAGCTTAATGACCTATAATATAAACGATAATAGATCTACTTTTAATGGAAATTCATGTTCACCAGGAAATGTTTTTTTTTAAATCGTTCATATTTTTTTTAAACTTAAAAAAATATTAATTTATATAATTTTATCGTAAGCTATCTCATTAAAGGATTCCTCACTTGGCAATGAACCAAATAATAAAAATATAGTCAAATAATTATAGATTTCTTTTTTTTTCGCTTTATAAATGCTGTAAAATTTTCGATGTTGTAAATCATGTACGAACTCTTCCTTCGTATATATATATATATATAAAAGCAAATCATTGGTATTCGAATAATCTGAACCACCTATCTGACTTCGTGATTCTCTCAACTGATTCGTATCTCCAATCTTATTTATTCCTCGTCTAGCAAATGAGTAGTTAAACATTTATGACTGTCTCTTTCATTTTCTGATTAAATTAAACTGTCTTCGGTGGTAAAAAAGTCTTGTCGGGACGACAGAAAGGTGTTAATATGTGAATTGCACGATTAATTTATGATCTAATTTATTTCGTTTTGGAAAAAAAAATTTATCAAATATGGAGGATGTTTGGAATTTATATCGAAATAAACAAATTCAATTTTCAGAATATGGTTATAATATTTAAAAATCATATTTGTCTATATTTATGTGACATTTAGTGCGTGATCAATTGTATATATTTATGAATGTACATGAATACATATATATATATATATATATATCTGTATATTATTCAAGTTGTATATTCAATTTCTATATATAAAAGTGTATTTTGAATGTATGAAATATGAAAAATAATAAATGTGCAGACCATTTAGGAAGAGGAGAAGATCGGAACATTATATACATATAGACAAGATTTTAAATTTTATGTTAACTGTTTCCGAACCATTTTTGGTCCATCAGAAATCTTGGGATTTCAATTTCGCGCGACCACAAGAGACAAATGTTCTCATAAACGCGACATGCGTTTTTTTTTTTTTTTTTTTTTTTTTTTAATTTTGACTTTTCCACGAATAACGTCTACCATTTACGTGAAATATTTTTAACTGCAGCAAACCTTGATTATTAATTCACTGAACTGAATTTGATTCAAATAATTAGTTACCAGATTATAAATAAATATTTATTTGAACCGAATAAATTATTAACTTATTAAATAAATAAATTTTTATTAGAATTAAATGAATTTTATTTGAACCAATAATTCCTGAATTTGAAACAAATACCATTTAATTGACTTAAGTAATAATTATTTAAATACAAATAAACATTTATTTGATAATAGTCAAGCAACAAATTATTTAAATCAAATAATTTTTTTTTAGTGTATAGAGACAGCGAATAAGATTGCTATGGGATTTAAAGCAATCTTGTTGTTTTTTGAAAAGTCACAGCTAACTTTTTAGTAGCTCTAGCAAACATTTTAGTTGTAGTAAATTTTTTCAGTAAACAATTGTTAGAATTTGTAGTTAATTCATTCCTTTGCGTATAATCTAATTTTTAAAAAAATCTCTAATTTCTTTTTCGCTATTTTTTTTCTATATATATATACGGTTGCATATTATGTTCACCCCGCCCCCGGCGCCACGAGCTCATCTCAATATAATCAACCGCCTCTTTATGATGACAAGAATTTCGGGACGCAATTAAGAAATTACCAGACCATATATCCTAGCTTTTTATGCCTTTGACGTGGACATTGTATTTACATATTTATATCAAGCGTTGCTGGCACGCTGCATGGGCAATATTGGACATTCTGTGGGAGATGACCGACCGCCCGACGGCTCGACGCTCAGCGTCCCTCCACAGGATTCTCCTAACTGCTTGTTTCTGGTCACTTCTTCCTCGAACTTACACCC
Organism: Leptopilina boulardi; assembly: GCF_019393585.1. NCBI lineage: Eukaryota > Metazoa > Arthropoda > Insecta > Hymenoptera > Figitidae > Leptopilina > Leptopilina boulardi. The sequence continues at coordinate 1,551,434 of NW_026137764.1, read as the reverse complement.
GTTACCTGCTTAATTACGTGTTTCTCATCTTCTCTCTCACTCTATCTCTGTTTCTCACTCTCTTTCTATTTCGATGGAAAAATATCGACCTTAGTCATCTGTTTGAATTTATCATTCTTATATATTTTTCTCATCTCAGAAAAAGAAGTATATACATATGTATATAATAATATTCAAAATACCTTTCCGTCCCAAAAAGGGCCATTTTTCAAAAATAAAAAGAAAATTTCTAAAAATGCAGATTCTGACGGAAAAAAATTCAATGTTTAATTTATGTTTGTGAAAAGGCTGCATATATAAGACAATGACTAAATTTTTCTATATCTTTTGTATTTATTTTGACTTGTTTCTCTCTTATCATTTTCAATGAATATTTTATACTTTCTCATAGAGATGAAAATTTTTGAATTATATTATAAAATAAAACTGTCTAAAAAGCATCGTTTTTTTTAAATTGTATTTTTTTTTTTTGTTGAAATTTTAATAACTGTACGTAATATTTGATAATAAAAGATTTTTATTTATTTTTTTTTATGTCAATAATTATAGTCATTTGTTGAAAATAGTCAAAATTTTGCCCCATATATTTTTCTTAATTTTCTCTATTTATAAACATTGTTAATTTAAAATTCATTAACTTGTAAAATACAATGATTGAATTTTATTTTTAAATTAGAAAGCGCACCATATTTATCAATTTGCATAGATGGGTTAGTGAATAAGTTGTCGATAAATAGAATATAAACGCCCACCTATATATATACACACTATAGATATATGAGTGTGCGTGGAAAAAAAGAGATGAAGAGGGGCAAAAAGATTTGGATGCTTTACTCCCTCTGTGTGCCATGTTACGACATAAATTCGAACCCCATATATGTATAATAATAATAATAATAATACCCCTTTTGCGCCAGTGTAGTATACACATTTAGGCGAATAAACGCACATGAGAGGCGATGAAGCAACCGTTCTTTTAGGAGTACCATAGAATTAAATAGACGTTTTCAAAAACAGAAGCAAACACTTCCATACAACTGTTGTGTTTTGCCCTTTGTTTTTTCTACTTCGTTTGATATTCAACTTTTTCGAGTTCTTTTTATATGCGCGTTTTTCACTTACACCTAATTCCAATACATTGCATTTGTCGTCAAACAATTTATAAATAATCAATGAGTCATATATATATATACCTAACAGAAAATCAAATCAAATTATAATTCTTTTTTGAACGCAGAAAATTTTTTCAATATGAAATAATTGTTTGATTTTTCGAGAATGGAAAAATTATCATCAGTTCTTTTTAGTCTCCAAATTTGAAATAGTACACTCTCAGATAAAAATTTGTTTAATTCAAACAAATTCTTGGTTGAATCTACCAAATAAATGTATTGTTAATAAAGTTAACCAAACTTTTGGTTGAATAAATAAAAAGTTTGTTTGGCAGAGATTTTAAACTAAAATCGAAACTGTCCGCATTTCCTACGTATTTCAGTCAATTTTTACTCCAGAAATAGTAAAATTTACTCCGTAAAGTAGTAAAAATTACTCCTGAAACAATAAAAATTATTCCGGAAATAGTAAATTTTACTATTTCTTGAGTAAAAATTGCTAGAAATGCGCAGAAACAGCGGACAGTTCAGGTTTTACTCAAAAAAGAGAAAAATAGAAAAATTAGAAAAATCTAATCTCAAATTGAGTACAAAATTTGGTTGTTTTAAATAAATCTTTTTCTGAGTGTAAAGTATATATTAGTAAATATACTTTTTATAAGATTAAGCTTATGGACTGACTTGAACTAAAGAGAATAATCCAAAATTATCTTTATATTTAAATCAAATATAATGTTTGTTCAGTCAAAAAAGTCAGAAATTATTTTGAATTTTTTACTAATTCTGATTTGGAGAGTGACATTAATAAATTTTATTACGCAAAACGCCATTTTTTTCGTTCAAGAAAATATATTATCTTGTACAAAAAAAAAATCAAACTATTATGGCTATACACATTATCAGCTTAGAAATCTCTCATATCATATGCGTGGTTTGCGTGTGTATATTTGTTTTCTTTTTTTATATATATATATTCTTGTTGGACAGTCATCATTGCGCTTGCAGCCTTATAGTGGACGTTAAAAAATCGCTGTTTTTAATCTGCAGATGCATGTCCGTAGCCATTAGGCTAAATCGATATGTGCATTATAAAGCAGGAACTTCAGCCTCGGGGAAAAAAAGTAACATGTTACCGACCTATCCGTATGTGCACGCGAGCTTAGATCACCATTGGTCGATCTTACAATGGGATTCCCCCTTGTGCATGTCTCCCATTGGTCCGTCTTTTCTGAGGGTTAAACGCACCGAATAGAGGGATGATACGGGATGAGTTCACGAAGGGTGTCAGAATAAGCGTTAAGTAGGGGTGAACTTATCGGGGTGAATGTTCCCAAACAACTAAATGGTTACTTCTTTTTTCAACTATATAAGAGATAACATATACCCCTTATCGTTTACAAAATGTCGCTTATTATAATTAATTTTTTATTTTTAAAAATATAATCTACTCACGTTTAACACCATTCCTTTTTCGGCTTCTTTAATCTGAAATAAATTATAAATATATTTTAATTAATTTAATTTTAAATCAAGTTATCAGTCACTTGAAAAAAAAAATTATTTAGTCAAAAGAAAACATTTAAAATAAAATTGATAATTCTGATAAAAAAAAAGAATCTTGTTTCTTTAGAGTTAGAAGAAAGGAACAAGAGGGTTCAATATATGCTCGCGCGTGATATATTTTCTCAATAATTTTTATTATTTCTTGTGATTGCGAAGAGATTTGGCGCAAAATAATAAAAAAAAAAAAAAATGAATATGCCATAAATGTAAGAAGTGCCGAGCAAATATTGTACCTTATTGTGTGAGAGAACGTTTTCTGTCATTATTCTTGTCCGCGATCTTTCTCCAATATTTCGCACCACCTTTCTCTCTTCCTCATCCTCCTTACATTTGCCCCCATATAAGAGTGCTTTTGCGAGACGACGACGTTTGTACACTTGGCGCCCCGCGTTGCGGACACGAGCCTCCACTCGACGCCATATTGCTTTCGCATTTTACGTCTACCAAAGGTTAACAAAAAAAAAAAAAAAAAAAAAAAAAATGAAAATAAATAAATATATAATATAAAAAGGCAACTCGAAGAGCAACCTCGAAAATAATAATTGCCACTCCATTCCCTTTCTAGAGCTCTGAAATGTGCATATAAAGTAAATCGTAAATTGACTCGCGTTTTGTGAATTGACGACGTGTTATTGTGAAACGCCCAACAATTCTCAAGATGGTGCGGTATACCCTAAACTTTGTGTATACAAATTTTCATCTCCCAATTCAGAAAACAAAATGTGCAAACAAAATTTTGCTTAAAATCTTGATAATTTTTAATAATAATAATAATAATAATAAATAATATTGATTTAAAATAAATATAATTAGTTAATATTTATGTCACACACCAAAGAAAAGTACCTAAGATGCAAATGAATTGGATCAAAACATAACCTAAAATTTTTTGCTTTTAATGGTACCCTTCATCGGAGCGCGACACATTTGTTAAATTTTTTTTGTTGTCAAAACAAAAATATTCGATATAATTTATGTGCAAAGATAAATTTAAGCGAATTTTCCAAAAGAACTTGATACATTTTTCAAAGTTTTTATCTCTTAAGTATAGAGAAGAAAAGATGCAATGAATTTGTATCTTATCTTTAAAGTTGATTCTCGTTAGTTCAGTTGCACGGAAGTCGGAAGAACCCTCTAAATGAAGGACTAGAACTTAATCTTCATCTTTCTTTCCTTGCTAACTTTGGTTTCTCTGTTTCTCAGCGAGAGCTTAAGGCTAAAACACTTATCTCACTTGAAACTGATTTAGACAGAAAGATTTGTTGCAAAAGCAGGCCGACGCGATCAGTGTGGGGGCCGAATCGTCCGGGGCCTCAGGCGACTCCACCTTTAACTCAACTAAACTCTAAAGTCTTAACCACATGGTCGGTGTCTCTCTCTCTCTCTCTCTCTTTTTTTCTCTGAAGGTTTCTTTCGCTGTCAAACGTAACGCCCTCGACCTGCCAATATTTCCGTTACGGTCAATTTAGGTTAAATAAAGCAGCGCTCTTAACGTGCCATTAACTTCAACCCTCTATGAAGAGAAATAGAAATGTTACAGCGGAAGAGATAGCTATTGCTCACGCATTTGATTTACAACTTTGGATTCACAAACTTTGAATATATAATTTAACATAAGTGATAAATATGTTTTGAAAATTTTATTGATTTCCACTAAATAAAATCCTATTCGCGCTTATTATGACAATTAAAAATTATTCATTTATCACAAGATAATAAGTGAAAATATATATAATATTTATTGAAAATTGTGTAAAAAATTTCATTTATTTATTTTCCATAAATGTTTATAGTAAAATAATGAAAAAAATTTAAACATACATAAGCCACAAATGAAATCCGTTGAAAACATTCCGGAAATGAAATGTTGACACAGTTAATGGTGTATATCGACTTTGACGAATGGACGCAAATGATGATTGAAATGCGACAAGTAATAGCATGGTTTTGAAAAGCGAAACCACCTTAATTGACTTCCCGCACATTATATTGGCTTCTGTGAAAACAACGAAGCGACGTGTTAATTGTTTTTCACGTCTTGATATTTTCATTAGCTCTCTAAAAGTAAGTCCTACACTATCTTCTTCTCTCTCTTTTTTTGACCAGCTGAGAAAATAATTTGACTATATATTCCTGTTAGCTTTGAAACACATCATCAATATTGAAGATATTTACATTTATTAGCATTCCATTTTTTTTTTTTTTTTTTTTTTTTTTTTTTTTTTTTTTGTAAAATAATATTAATAATATACATATACTCTTATAAGATACCGGAATTTTAATAATATTCTCAAGAGATATTCTATTAAAATCAATTACAAACGAGAAGTAAAATTTCAATAATATTCTACACTTTGTATATATACAAATTCTCTGTTTTTAAAAAAAGCGTTATGCAAATGTTATGAGATTGGAAAAAAAAGAAATGTGGCCAAAGAGTAAAAATAAATTCTCGTATTATTCGAAGAATATTTAGCAGAAAAGTAACGTCTTGCAAATAAATGTAAATGTTGCGCGAAATCTTAACGAAAAGGAGAAAAAAATTGGTTATAAACGCTTCTGGATATCGTTCTCGAGACATTAAGTACATTCAGCAAAGAAAACAACGCAAAATAAACTTTCCACTTTTATTTCCTCTTTTATTTTTCAACTGGAAGAAAGAATTCATTCGTGTGATTTTTGTGCTCTAAACACCAAGATATTTACTGCGGCTGTTATAATTATAAGAGTTTCTAAACAATTATTCTTTTCGCGAATATCTATATAAACATTTATCGAGCATAAGAAAAAAAAATTCACGAAAGATCGAAAACTATTATTTTGTATTTGAATCAATATTTGTGTAAAAAGAAAAAAAAAAAGTTTTTAGAAAAAGTGAAAAAAAAATATTCCTCCTACAAATGTTTCATGTACCGATAATGATGTGCAGTATAGAAAAATAGATAACAAGGTGAATTGTATGAAAACCTCGGGATCTTGTCAGACAATGCTTCTGTATATATAGATATGGGGTAACCAAAGACAGGGTAAATCATTTTGAATTTCTACCTCGCCTCCGCGTCAAGTTTATACGGTAGCTCCCTTAAACTCTCTACACTTCTACTTTTCTTCTCACTTCAATTCTCCACCCTTTCTTTCTTTTTTTGGGGTTTAAACGAATGCCACAATGAGATGATCATCATCGAAAAAATATCAAGTGTCCGTAACATTATACTTTCGGGACGTTTAAATGCCAGTGGTACGTGTCATACATACACATACAAATATATATATTTATATACCTGGCAATATATGTCTCTTATATGTTGTTTGAACCCTTAAAAAAACACATGTGTGAGATAGACATGGTACGAACACACTTATATTCTCAATGATCTTCTTATCACTTGTCATTCATTTTCCCAACTCTCTTATATTGAATAAGTCAAATTTTCACTGATTTGGAATCACTGACCCACTTTTTGACTGATAAATCAGTGAAATTTCTCTGATTCAATTTAAAAAAGAAAAAATACTTCCCAAAAAATAAAAAAAAAACGTTTCTTTTAAGGATTATTATAGCCGATTAAAATAACCTCAAAATTAAAAGTTGTTTTTAACAACAAATAAAAGCTTATTTATAAGCTTAATTTTATCCAATTTTGAAAGATTTAATTGTAGGTACAATTTTCAAAATAAATTATTTTTGCGCAAAAAATTTGCAGTTATAAAAAATATTTTTGTTTAAAGTTGGCGAATAATTGTAATTTTTATCTAATTTTTACTAAACAGCTATTACTTTTAGCTTATACTAGCCGTTTTGTTGGCAACGTGCGTTAATTGGCATACGTCCCACGAAAATAGACATTGTAATAGGAGTTCGAGTCCTGTCAAATGTACTTTTTTTTCAGAACAAAAATTAATAATATAATATTACAATTATCTGTATAATTATTATAAATGAGCTCAAATGGTATTTAATAGATGTCGCCTTTGCCCATTTCCTACGTTTGTAATTATCAAATAATTGTCTGTGTTTCTAACTATATGTGATTTCAATATTTGTATATAGTTACGGATAAAATGACTTGATTGAGTAAAATACAATCAGAAATAAATATATAATATCGTGATCTTGAAAAGACGTATAACTGAGTCAGATATACGTGCCCCCGGGCAAAAGTTGAATCTCGTTGCATTTGCCCATATACTAACGACCTATGTAAATGTTCTATCCGTTATCCTTGTCTCTTATCATTTTATAAATATATATATATATACTCCTTCGTTCTACCGTGTGGGCTCTCTCTCTCTACAGTTCTTTCCAGGGAGCGAAGGGTATACTATATACAGAGGGCCCAGCATTCCAGAACCTGGTCTCGACCCGCGACCCCCGACCCTCGCCCCCTAAATCATCCACCGCAGCCAGCCCGCCATTCCGTTTTGTTTTCTCTGCTCTTCTCTTTTTTTTCTTATTTATTTCCCCTCTTTTTTCCTTCACTATCTCTCACTCATTCGTCCTCTTGTTCATCCTCTCTCTCTTTCTCGCCATATCCTTTCGTGAGCGGAGACAACCGCTCCCATCTTTGAGACTGATAGAAATGTGTGGGAAAAATATTTCTCGTTTGTATGTTATATAAGTATATATAAACTTTTTGACAGGAGCCAGAGAATTCAAATTGTCGCCATATTTAAATTTAAAAAAAAAATATATATATTTTGACTTTTTTGCGAAGTAAAACTGTTTTTTTTTTAATATATATATTTCACACTAATTAATAAAATAAAAATATATGTTTTTTTTTTTTAATATTAGACTCTTGAACCCTTTCACTTATTTCAAATACCAAAGGTCTTCGCGAACAACCAAAAATCTCTTGTCCCAAGGGGCTGCTGTCAAATAATCATTGGATATCTCGACTCTTGGTTTGACGGTAGAGAGCTTATACACTATGAAGAAGGGCTTCGTATTGTAATTTAATTTCGTAACCCGATATCTTCGCTTTGTACGGAGAAATTATTAGGGTCTCGTAGACGTTATAATTTTCTCCAAGAGAAATATTCCAACCGAGACTAAATTCGGACTCGCTTTAAAAAAATATATATATTGTATATAAGGCCCATGAACGAGAATGACACTTTTTGCATTTTTTGTCCACCTTTTGCTTATATTTATATATTTAAAATGACAAGCCGATTTTCTAATCATATTCTTTTGTATGCCTCTTCATCCAATAGAATTATTTTAAGCTCATCCTAATATTTTTTTAAATCACTGTTTCAAGTGTAGTTTAATTTTTATCCTTTTAAATTAAAAACTTTTTTCCTCACTGTAAAAAAAATATTCTTCATTTTGAAAGGATGCCCTGTCATTTTACTGCAAATCGTAGAGATTTTATAGAAAAGGAATCCTATCAAATAAATTGATATTTTTTTCCAATAATCTATAGAAATATATCTTCAATATTAAAATTGTATTGGCAGATATTTTTTCCTCGTGGATTCGAATCATCGCTCTACTGTCGTTAAAGTGAATGTATTTCAATTAAATGAACGTTCAAGTTATATATATACATTATTTTATATTTCATGGTCATCCGGTATAAGTTTTCGTTTACAATAATAATAAATATAAATTGAATTGGATCATTCAGTGAAATGCGATAAGATCGAAATTCAGCTTTTTGTGATATTTAAGTTTTCTCGTCAAAATAATTTTTTTTTCTTTCATATATTCATATGTGTAAATTCAAATTCAATGACTTACAGTAAAATGAATATTTATTATCACTCGATTATAAAAGAGAGAGAGAGAGAGAGAGAGTTTTCACATTATACATTTTGTGAGTTAGTTAGTTTTTTGCACACACCAAAAAAATGTCCTAATTGCTAATCGTCACCCTGCGAAACGTATTTATATTTACGACTCTAGCGCTCGTAAATGGTACACACTCATCCACATCCCAATTAAACACTCGTCGTCGTGTATTTACACACCTGCACGTTTTATATCTACTTTCATCGTCAATGAATATTATCATTTTTCAAGAGCAAATATTCATATACTGTTATCACATATCTTTCTATAATAAACCCTAACTTATGAACTTGTACATATATAATAATTGAGGGAAATTTATTAATCATACTAGAAAATACTTATTTTTCTTTATTTTATTTTTTTAGATAAATTAAGAAAGAATCAGATAAAGAATCGGAATAAAAGTTAGTCCAACTGTGTATTTTTGTATTTTTAAAGAAAAAGGTGATTTAAATTTTAAAAAAGCTTCGCTGAAATTTTAAATAATTTAATTTTGAAACAAATAGAAATTGCATTTAAATTAAAATTAAAAGTTGTTATGCACAGGAAACGATTTAGGTAACATAACCTAATTTTCTGTTCGAGTTGTGTTTAGTTAGCGATACTAGCGCTCATGCGGGAAAACAGTTGCAACTCAAGTGAGAAATGAATTATTACAAATAACGGACATGTGCATTTAATAAATTCAAAAAAGACCGCGTAGATCTGCGCATACGTTTTATATTTAGCAGACGAAAAAGGTGAAAATTCTTGAGTTGCAACATTTTAACGTTGGAGATACTCTAATAGCTAACTATCATGACATCAAACAGAAGAGAAAAATTGTTTAAATTTTTAAAAATTAAATTATTTAAAATTTCACCAAAGCTTTTTTAAAATTTAAATCATCTTTTTCTTTAAAAATACACAGAATAACAACTTTTATCCCGATATTTTGTCTAATTCTTCCTTAAAGCAAAATTTAAATCAAAAAGACCGAATGATATTTTTCATTGTGAAAGAAACGAGTACATATATAATAATATGTATCATCAAAAATCCAGCGTGAAACGATGTCCATGCACGCTAACGGCGTATCAGCAATATACGAAAAAAAGAAGGATAGCGAATTGACTAGGCAAGAAGAGTAAGCAAGAAGAAAATATATAAGGATAAAGCTAAACCAAGGGATGGAGGTATTAAAAAAAAAGTAAGATGAAAAAGGGCATCGAGTTTGCCCCGTCCGTTATATTTACGAAGTCTTCCTCTAATGGTTTCGATGCGCTCTCGGATCCGCGCGCAAGAGAAGCACCATGCTTTGCAGATTTGCTCTCTCGCGTTGGAAGCTCATATGCGCACTCATACCATTTTGCCGCTTATGTATACATATATATATATATATACGCACGAGTTCGCGTGAATTATGTTTCATGCGAGATGTCAAATTGCTCGCCATATCGTAAAATATACAACTCCGCGCGCTGTGGGAAACATTATGTTCTCTCTGGCCCTTTTCGTTTCTCCTCTTTCTTCTCCTCCTCATCCTTCGCCTCCTCACACAAGGATCGCGAATCCTTTTTTTTTTTGCTTTCCTACTTGAACTCACGCCAATTTATAGATAAACGATTGGTTCATCTTCTTTCACGTCCCTGTAGGATTGTCGCTTCCGGTCTGAGTTACTTTTTAACTTTTTTTTCCATGTCCATGTTCACGGGCGTCAATTTTTATGACTCCATAACTTATTCTTTTTTTTATTTTTCTCCTGTCAATGTACTGTTGTAGAGGTTCAAAAATTGTTGTCACGGGATCAAAGGGTTTGGAAAAATAATATTCCTTCAACAAGTGTTCAACTCTAAAGCATTCTCAATAAACTTTCACAATTAATTTAAAAGTATGTATATCAAAAGTATCAAATTCACAGAAAAAAACTGAACTCAAAATAAATAGCGTACACTACTCATTTTTAAGTGCAGCAAAAATGATCTGGTTTGACTCATTTTGAGTTTTTAGTGAAATGTTTCAAATTGAATCCGGTCAGGTTCATTTTAAGTTTGAGATTAATGTTAAATTATTATCGTAGACAAACAAATATTTACTTAGAAAAATATTACATAAAATAATGATTTTTAATAAACAAACGTATAGACTTAAACTTTAATTCTCAAAGGTGATTTACACAAATTAACGAAATTAAATAATAGAATTTTTAGGTTAGCAATCTTGTTGACGTTACTGACGCCCCCATTAAAAAATTCCGAGATTTATTAAAAATAGTTTATACCCAATGGGAAATTTACCATTCGCAAAAGAGAGGCCCAATATTGGACCATCATTGGTCCTATAATGGCCCAATGGTTACCATTGGCAATTTCCCACTGGGTAAATATCAAAAAAATATCAAAATATCTTTTTGAGTAAATACAACCACTTTGAAATGTTTCCCTGTTTCCTCATATATTTTTCCCAATTATTCATTATCTAGTATGAAACATTTGCTTTTAGCCACTAAATCTAATACGACGCACTAATCACATTCCACGAATATTTTTACAGTTTTTCGATACGGGTTCATTTTGAGTAAAGTGAAGTTGTCTGTTGACTCATTTTGATGCAGATCTCATAATGAGTTCAGTTTTTTTCTGTGTTGATACAAAAGTTTGTATTAATTTGTATAAATTATCTTTTAATAAACATGATTTTCTACAAAAATTACAAGAAAAAGAATGAATTAGCTTATAAATTTTGATTTATAGATTTTAAAGAGCGAATTGCCCGTTGAGGGCAGAGGGTACGCCTCTGGCTCGCTCTAACAGAATCTAAAAGAGATCTGATTTAGCAAACTTCGCGCCACGCCCTAGGTCCAGTCATTAGATGACCTATATGGTTTGTTCATTAATAAGTCAAAGACCGCGCGCGGCCACACACAAGACAGAAAAATGAAATGAAATCTCTTCAACTCAACACACTCATCGTCATATATTATATAGGAAAGGGCTATAACTTCTCCCCCAATGGGAAAAAACGTTGAATCATTGATCGTCAATAAATACCAATCGATCTTTTTCAAACAGCCATATATATATTGTATCTATTAATGACTAAACGCCAACTAAATAAATTAACTGTGCGATTAAAGTGCATTTAGGCCTGATTTATTAAATATCGTTTAAAGAGCACAAAAGTGCAATTGTATATATAATTTCATTTTGACTTCGACTTTAATTTTTTATTAAATTTTAATAAATTTTTAATTTAATTTAATAAATTAATAAAAATTTCTAGTAATTAAAACTAGTTAACAAATTCACACCATTTCAAATTTAGAGAGTAAGCTTTAAATTTGAATTAGTATGAATTCGTTCACTGGTTTAAATTAGTAGAAATTTTCACTAATTTTGAGTAAAATATTATTAATTGATTTAGTAATTTTTTTTTACTAAAGATTTAGTGAAAAATGTATAAAAACCATTTTGCATATAAATTGAAAATGAGTGTAAATGTAAACACAAATGTTATTGTAAATATATTTTCTTATTTTTAAATGTTCCACTTTTAAAACACGTACACACACACCGCCCTACTGGGGTTTTTTTTTTTGGTCTCTTTTTGCAAACATATAATATACACACACGCCCCTCATTCAATTCTATTCGAGAGTAAATCACACAGGAACTTGCTTTTCGACACTTCCAAGGATCCTTGGCATGAAAACTTGCTGAGAGACGCGCGAGGAAGCGCGCAAAAGAAAAAGTATATATAAAGTCGGAAAGACGAAAGAGGGATCGTGAATTGAAACTTTTCCTGGCAAACTTTTGGCTCTCCTTCTCTAAAAACTTCACGCCAGTGAACGGCCTTACAAAAAAAAATCAAAACTTTTTATATGTATATACTGAATTCATTTCCATGTTTTAAATTTCAAAAATTATACCTCTTCTATACTTAAAAATTGTGTCGTGTTTCCTATTTGCGAGAGAAAAGGGGTAATTTTTTAAATGGTTCTCTAAGATGAATGGAATTTATTTTTGAAAAGAGTTGGAACTGTCGAAATGGACACTTGAGAGTGTCCGCGCGCATTTTAGTGCTACTTGAAACGAAAAATAAAATTTTTGTTGAGAAGAGCCTTTTAGAAGGCCAACATGCTAATCCGGGGTTTTTCTACTTCTTGAATTTGCCCGGATCAACTTCTATTTAACAGAAGCGAAATTCGCGTCAGAGTTTTACGGATGAGGGAACATTGACTATAGATATAATATATATGTATATATACTACTGAAAGATGAAGACGGCTTTGCCGCGCCCTGAGAGGAATATTGAACGAGAGATGAGACACACAAACACAAAATAAGTGCGGGAAAGAGCGAGAAAAAGAAAAAAAAAAAAGTTTGTCTCAACAATGGTTCCTAACAAGCCGGATCGCGGTTCTTTGGGCTTTGGTGCCGTTTAGCGCTAGCACAAAAGGGCGTGCTATATTCTCTCTCTACTCTATGGCACGCACCCTCTTTCCGCTTCTCAAAAATGGAAAGAATAATAACAGAAGTGTCTATCTGAGGGTAACTTCGTTTTGTGCAAAAATTTAAGATTTTTCCACGGCTTTCGACGGTCAAAAAAAAAAATAAAATAAAATAAAATAGTTATAAAGAAAAAAGAAAAGTTAGGGGGGAGTGCGCGGGAACAGGAAGGAAAACGAGAATGTTACATACACACCTACTCTTGAATGACGACCTTTGGGATCTTCTCTCGAGGACCCTCGAACTCATCTCCTCCTCCTCCCTTCTGTATATGTGTATGTGTGTGCCGCGGGCACGCTCCATTATGAAGATCGCACCATTCAAAAGCTATTTACCCCACGTCAATGGCTCGTTTGCTTACCTTCCGCTTATGTATCCTTAAACTATAACGCCTTCTCTATAAATATACACGTTTAAATCCGTAAACCACAAGAAATACACTTTCCAAGGATAAATATCATGAAAATTATTTTCCAACTTTCTATCGTCGGACTAAAGAAGAAGACATACAAATTTTTTAAATAAAATAGAAAATTGTTTTTCATATATGAAAATTCCTTTTTTTGGGGGGGAGGAGCGAAATTTTCGAAATATTCTGACATTTTTGCCGTAAAGAAGATATTCAATTACTTTAGATCGGTGCAAAGATAAAGTGTGTGTGCAGCGTGACAACTATATAGAAACGGGTCAGTGTCCAAAAAAATGCCACCTTTCCACGAATAAATATCACGCGTTTTGCATGCAAGGATCCTGGCTATTCAGGGCCGTAGGTTCCCTTGGAAAAAAAATACCACCTACACATATTTTAATTTGTTAATCTAATAAAGCATCTAGAATTGAAAAAAATTCTTAAATAATTGAAATATATTAAAATTAATAACTGGTTTACATATCGATGAAGTTCACAACGTTTATGATCAACGATTTAGAAGAAAAATTATTTCACACTAAAAAATTTTTGGTGCAGCAGCTGCCACAAACAGAAAATTTCTATATTCTTTTAACTTCATACTTAATATTTATTATAAGTGAAGTTAATTGAATGTAAAAATTAGTAATACACGCCATCTGATGAGATTTTTCGAAATATTACCAATAGGTCACGTCTACAATTCAGAATCGCTTATAACCTTAGTGGCGAAAAATGGAACTACTACGAGTAGGTGAAAAACATAAACCACGCTACATAGAGAGATCACAATAATTGTTTAAACAAATTTTTATAACGTTTCTAGATCACTAATTGAAAAATAATAATTTGTAGATAAAATTTTTTATTATTTTCCAAATAAAAAATATTTGTTTTCAATCGTTAATCAAAAACCTTATGAACTTCATCAACGTAACTGTTTCGTAATTGAATCATTTGAGAATTTTTACCTCCGACAAGAAATAACATATCTTGTAGCACAGAAATATTCGCCTATTCTTTTCTCATTTTTTTTTTTTTTTTTTTTATTAGCTTTTAGTCTTTGACTGATTATATGTGCACCTGGAATATGGAGAGAAAGGCAAAGAGACAAATGGATAAAACCGTCCCTGGTAACTCTAGACGAGGCTCAAGCAGCATACCGTGGGCTCATGGCATGGCGCCCCTATCTTTTATAACAGCAGTTTCTGAAAATCTTTGAGTTTGATCTCTGGATGCTGTGTAGCTTACACAAACACAAGCATCTATACGCACATTATCCAAGTTTACATGAACACGTATATATAAACGTGATAACGGACAAGTGGAGACAAGAGAATCTGTCAGTTTTCATTCTTGGTGTTGTGTCTATATATACATGTGTTAAAGGTGTGTTATGTGCTGCTACAACGGTAGCATCCGACTCAGATAACATGCCAGGATATATGACTCTAAACTGCCTCTACGTGCAGGACACTGGGCTACCGAATTTTTCAGAATCAAGATGAAACTCGATTTTTTGGAATTCTCCCACAAAAACCGGATCAAACATTATATTATACTTCATATAAACATAATAGTGAATTTTTGTTCCCGCTGATGCTCGTTTAATTAATTGGGATGATAAAGAATTTATTCTATAATTTTTAAATATTAGTCAATAAATTATGTTCAATATTATGCTGAGTAATTCAAAATGAGGGTAAAAAACAATTTTTCTATATTTCCAAAGAAATACAATATTATATTTTTACAGATATATATCTGCGTGTTGGTAGAAAAAATGATTCTGTCACTATATATTTTAACTGATACAAATCTGTAAATTTTATAAATTTTTGTCTGTGTATACAATTTCGAATGTTAAACTCTTGGAAATGATATAGTCACTAATAATTCAATTCAGACACCTGGTTGGGAACTGTGGAATTCAGTGTATCGCATAACGTTAAAGTGGAGAAAAGTTATATCTTTAAAATTTTAAATCAATAATAACATTAAATTTAATTCTAATTAACAATAACATTTTTAAATTAATTTTAAAAAAGGGAAATTTTGATTTCTATCAAAAGATTTCGAGTAATATCTAAAAGAATTTATTTTTTTATTCTTCATTTTTTGTCTCTTTGTATCCAATTTTGTTAAAGTAATAATTTTTTTTAAGTCTCAGAAAAATGATATTCTATACAAATAGATGTAGTTTTAATTTATGATATGACAATAGTTTGAAGTTTCGTTTTCCATTAAAATGTGTTATAAAACTTCAAGCTTCATGGCAAATTTGTTGGTATCTGCTCCTTCTTTATTTGTTAAACTTTTAAACATGTGATTCCGTCAAAATTTCAAGAAGTTTGTATTTAGAGTCCCATAAAGTCTTTTATAATCTGTTTTAAAGGGGGCTTGAAGTCTATATCCTTGAAATCCTTTCAGCGTCCTTCAAATCCATTGAAATCTTATTAAACACGGTGTGCAAGCATTTAAAATCGTTTACAGTTCGAGTGACTTCAAGATATATTATATATATATATTTGTTTACTTCATTTAGTTTGTATATCTTACAAAATTTTGTTATATTTAAAACCCCTTTGATGATTTTTAAATTCTTAAATCTTTTCGTGAAGTAACATAAAAAATTAGAGAAAGAAAATTATATACATATAAGATTAATAAAAAATTATAAGAAATATAGATAGAAAACAAATAGTCGAATTATTATTGTTGGATATATAGAAACATCTGCCGATGGCGCTTTCTCATGTGTATATGTCTGTCTCCCTTTTATTGAAAATCAACATGGCGGAATGATCGGTGCATCAACTAGTAGTTAGGTTTAACCACGAATTTGCGGTTCTTTTTCATGTTTCTTTCTTTTCTTCGATTCTCTTCCTCTGATTCGCTCCCTTCGCTTATATTATGTCCGTTCGACCAGAGAATGTTTGCTTGGAGTAAAGGTGGAAAGTGGAAGTTTGCTCGTCACAATATCCGTGTAAACATGATAAACATCAAAACTCGATGAGCCGCATTGATCCATTCCTGAAAGCCATAAGTGTTGGCATGATGCTTCTCATGTTTGCTTATTTACACGGAAATATATAACATTAGCTGAGGCATATGAGTGTCAAAAAAAACTTGATGTCTTCAAAACATTAATGAAAAATTACTTGCAAACAAAATGATAATTTTGTTTCCTTTGTTAATTCGTTTCTAATTATTTTTTATTCATATTTTTTATTTCAGTTCCTTCAATGTAATGATTCACTTTGTATCTTCTTTCAATTTGAAACGTTTGAAAAATCTCTAAATCCTTTTATATCCCCATATAGAAATATATATTTATACTCTTAGAATTCATGTTGCTCCAGAATCGTAATAAAAGTCGAAAACGTTACTTTTTAGAGGTCCCATTCTTCACGAGTCAAGTCAAGCAAAGAACTATACAAAAGCTTTCATCATACGGGGGTATATGCCTTAAAATTTCTCAAATATAAAAGGTGTGGGAGGCTGCGAAAAACGAATCGTAATTTTTATAGTAGTCAACGAATGGTATACGCTATAAAATAGTTTGTACGGTCTATATAGGACCCTGAACTTTTTCATTTCTCAACAAATTTCTAAAATAGCCTCAAGAATTCATGGGAATTTAGTATACAATTAGTTATGTCAAATTAATCGGATTGGTAATTCAACTTTAATTAGTTCTGTATCTTTTATTAGTGATTTTTTTTTCTCGTTTCGGTGCAAAAAATAAACCAAAAAAAAAGTAATTCACAATTTATAGTAAAGTTAAGATCGATCTCCTTCGATCAATACAATGATGCGATCTATACAAATGGAATAATTCGATTTATCTCTATCCAATATCTGATCGTCCTAATCCGTTGACTTTTGATGTTGATCAACACAATCTCCTCGACTTGGAAAGTTTATCTTGGCCCGATCTACCTTTCTCGAGGGCGTTTTGATCGAGACTGGATCAATATACATATATGTATAGGGGGGAAAGAATAAGAATCGATCCCTTCACCCTTAATGTCGAACGTATAACAAGAAAATTATCCACTCGAGAACGCTTTAAAAATCAAGGAGAGTGGCTTCGGGGTGATTCGAGTTTTTTTTCACATACAATTTTCTCTATTTGAAAAAAAGGAGGGGTCGGAATTTCGGCAAGGTTGGCAACACTGTTTGGTGGCCCATACTGGTGTCCTCCCAATACAATGGACGCGAAAAATCATCCATTATACTCGAGGCCCCAACGATGCCTTGGTTCTATGGGACAATGGTGTACGCCCATATATCACTCGAAGCTTTTCCAAAAACTGCAGTTCAATGAGTTTCTTCCAAGATGCCCCCACGACTGGAAAACCAAACCCGCGTGTCCTGTCCATTTTTCTCGACCGCTTGCGTTTCAAAACTCGAAATCTATACCATATATTTCCCAACTAGAATCTCGTTTTAGTATATATATATATATACACTATTCGGAAATCGTCCTGCACTCTTTAGAAACGTTGTTCTCTTTTTTTAAAAAAAGCTGCTTCTCACTCGTGTTCCTGGAATACATTTCGGAATGTTGCTTTTAAATCTTTTTCTAAAATTACGTGTACGTGTGCACTAAAAATCAAAATTTTTCTTTTACAATGTTGTATAACAAAATGAATAACAATCACAAAAGAAAATTCCCGACGGTTTAAGAATCTTTGCTTTCTGAATGGAACAAATTCTGATAATTGGTAAAACAAGTTCTAATGATTAGTGGAACTAAATTCCAGAACAAAAATTAGGCGCGATAAAATAATTCATTATCATTTTCTACAAAGAATAACAGTAGTCCTTTCGGATTAGATGACATTCCACAGTACAATAAATTGTTTAAAATTTACTACATGGTTAAACTATTACTGCTCTCTTAATATGAATCAGTGAGAATCTTCACCGATATTAATTATAGTAACCCACACTTCTTACTATTTCAAACAATCAGAACTGGGCCACTATATTGAAATCAGTGAAATTTCCAATGATTCAGATTAATACAGTGGTTGTTGGTGGAATGTATGTCGATTTTAAAGAACAATGAAAGTAGAAGAAAAAAGTCAGAAGGATATTTCTGAGAAGGAGAGCGAATCACATAATGCACAGGTAGTCGCTTGTCTATCCTAAACTTCTCTTTTAGCAAAACGAGAACTCTTTAGAAACAGAAACTATTCGCCGATAATTCTGAGCTGCCAGATGTGATTGCGATCTACATTTTTCTAATCCAGTCATTTGTACATTATCGTCTTCTATTTGGAAACTTGGACGGGTTTTCGAGCAGCTACATGTATATATATATATATAGGCAGCAGTCAGATATAGCTTTACTGGAAGGCAGCAACAGTAAAGTGGGATAGGTAGGTATGTATCCAATCCCTGGCCTCGTCGAGCTAAAACGATTATAATAACTATTTTATCCCGCGTGGATCTGGGCCATTGTGCTCCCCATTCTGAAAGTCATAACACGATATCCACACACTACCACGAGAACACTTTGAGGATCGTGCCATCATTCTAGGATGGTCGCTCGATTTCGAGTTTACTACATACAATATATATATATATACCTTGCTAACCAATACACAAACAGTATACTTTTTATATCTCTGCTTTACTGATAGAGGAGAATATCACACACACATACACGCACGTGTATCATCTTCCTTGACTGTATATATACAATATAGAGGTACGTGGGGGCACACCAGCAGCAATATTTCACGGTATATTGTTGCCATCTGCACACGCAACCCCGTGCGACAGAATAGAGGACGTAGGACGAAGCTTTTATTTATCTGCTATTTATTTGCCGACGTGTTGCCGAGCTCTCGGGCCCTGCCGAGGACAGATTTGAAAAGTTATTAATCGTCCTGCTTCCGTGCCACGTCCAAATTTCACAACGTCTTGTGTATTATATATATATATGTATTCTTTACTCCAGACTAGCGAACCCATATGGACTACCTATATTATATATATAACTCGAATTAATCCTTCATATTCTCCACCTTCAAAGAATCAGAGCTCCAAATCAATTGAAAGATCACGGATTTTCCTCACAATTGAGTGTGAACTTGGGGATCAAATTTTAATGGATTGATATGAAGATATTATACTTTTTACGTCATTTAGAAAACGTATTTAAATTTACTTTATAGAATGATTTATCTTTTTCTAAATTATTTACAGCGGCAGAAAAATTTTATATACTGCAGAAACTAATATATCTTCAACATCATTTTAAAGTACAATGTACAAAATTATATACAGATCTGTTACTGATTTATATTTAGAAAACTCTAAGTGAAAACTTCGGAATGTTGGGTTGCGAGGTTTAGTAAAGGTTGTATAAATATTAAAATGTCCGCTCTGATTAAATGTTTGGTGCGTAAGTTCACTGAACATTTAAATTAAAAGTTCGTTAAATGTTCAGTGAACTTACGCACCAAACATTTAATCAGAACGGATATTTTAATATTTATACAACCTTTACTAAACTTCGCAACTCAACATTCCGAAGTTTGCATTTAAAGATTTATAAATGTGCAATAAATTTTCAGTACTGTGTGCGGGTTCAAATATAAAAAAATTTCGATTTTTAAATGATAATAATAAAGAATTCTTTTCATTGAAATAATTTTTAAAAATTAGATGCAGACAAAAAGAAAATTAACACGAATAGCACTCTCTTGAGAATAAGGAGGGTTTTCGCATTTCACTTATTTGCAAGATTGACATTACTTACAGTACATAAAGTTTCTGTCAACATTTTAAAAGAAGTGATATTCCCCTACACGTTTATGAATATTCAAAACTTTTTTTTGCGCATTCGTTTTATGGCAGTTGCGCGCGTACTCCCCCTTTTTCTCTCTCTCTCACTCACTCTACAGGAAACTGAGTGATTTGAATATAATCCATGTCACGAAGATAACTCGTTGGAACTACCATCGTTATCGTGCTTTTCGCACGTGAGACGAATAAGTACCGCTGCATCTTGTGGCCCAGGTGCGAATTTCGGTCGGCCGCCAGAGTTGGTTCGTCGGCCCATGGTCGGCCCAACTCTGGTTGCCGACCGGTCGGCAGCCAGAGTTGGGCCGACCATGGTAAATATTTGCACCCAAAGTTGGGCCGACTATGGCTGCCGACGTCGGCAGTCACAGTTGGGCCGACCATTGCAGCCATAGTTGGGCCGACTATGGGGGATTATGGTCGGCACAACCTTGGCAGCCATAGTTGGGCCAACCTTGGCTGCCATAGTTGGGCCGACCAGGGGGGGTAATGGTCGGTCCAACTATGGCAGCCACAGTTGGGCCAACCATGGCTGCCATAGTTGGGCCGACCATGGGGGTAATGGTCGGCACAACCTTGGCAGCCATGGTTGGCCCAACTGTGGCTGCCATAGTTGGGCCGACCATTCTTCCCCATAGTCGGTCCAACTATGGCAGCCACAGTTGGGCCGACTAAGGGGAAAATGGTTGGCACAACCTTGGCAGCCATAGTTGGGCCAACCTTGGCTGCCATAGTTGGGCCGACCATGGGGGACAATGGTCGGTACGACCTTGGCAGCCAAGGTCGGTCCAACCTTGGCTGCCATAGTTGGGCCGACCATTCTTCCCCATAGTCGGCCAAACTATGGCAGCCATAGTTGGGCCGACCATGGGGGACAATGGTCGGTACGACCTTGGCAGCCAAGGTCGGTCCAACCTTGGCTGCCATAGTTGGGCCGACCATTCTTCCCCATAGTCGGCCAAACTATGGCAGCCACAGTTGGGCCGACTAGGGGGAGAATGGTCGGCATGACTTTGAAATCATCAGTGGCGAATCCTCAAGTGTAATAAAGTTTGGAGAAATGTGTTAAGTTATTTTTTTCCAAGAACTTTTCAACCAACTTTATTATTATTTTTTTATTATTATTATATTGTACTGAAGCCATTTTTAATTATTAAAATATAAATACATAACAATTTACACGCAAAATTTATTTCCAATTGACTTTTTTTTTACCGCATGTATCAATAATAATAGAATAAACTATCAATTAGTAAAAGCTCAAAGTATCTAAAATAAAAATTTATTTAATTGTTACATAATTTTTATTTATTTTGAAATTAAAAGTTTTATATAAATAATTTTCTTATCTAAATTGTTTTATTTTTAGATTAATTTTTTTTTCATTATTATAATTAACATTTTATTTTTATTTCAATTTTCTGAAGAGACAGTCGGCCCGTCCAAGGCCCATAGTTGGGCCGACCATCATAAAGTAAATTTCTCTCCTACCATTGACAAATGTAAAATGTTTTTGTTAATTTACTTGTAATTGATTAATTTAAAAAGAAAAAAGGTTATATGTGATTAATTTATTATTTTGAATTACTAACTTTAATTTTTTTCAAGCTGTAGCTTATAACATTTATTTTTCTCCGTGACTCATATGTCATTGCGTAGTGTAGTGGTTAGCGTATTAGACTGCGGTGCGTTAGGTTGCGAGTTCGATCCCTGCGAGCGTTAAAAATTTTAATTTGTATATATGTATGTTTACGATTGCGTTTAGTGTTTAAGTATATAAAATAAATGTATAATGAATTTAAAATGATTACTAATATATGTTATTTGTATAACAAATTTTTATATTTTAATGTTTATGGTCGGCAAAATTTTAGCTGCCAAGGTTGGCCCAACCATGGCAGCCATAGTCGGGCCGACTATGGCTGCCGACCGTCAAGTTGGATGGTCGGCAGCCAAGGTCGGCCCGACTATGGTACCCATAGTCGGTCCAACTTAGTCGACCATAGGTCGGCCGACGTTATCAATTCGCTAGTTGGCCCGACCTCTGGCTGCCCGAGGTGGGCCGACCATGCACATGGTCGGCCCGACCATGGGCCGACCGACAATTCGCACCTGGGGGATAGCAGCAAAATTAATTAGCTTGTCCCAAGATACATCCTTGTTTTGCAAGAATATAAGGCGTGGATAAGCAACAAGGGTGTCAAGACTTTTTTATTAGATAAAAACAAATTATAATGTGTCAAGAATTGCATGATTGCATGATCAAAATTTAATGCCTTTAATCCTTTTAATATTACATTATATCTATTTTTCGTTATATATATTACAGTTTCAACATTTTTACAGTTCGAAAATTTTATTTTTTCTTAAATTATTAAGTTTGTAAAATGAGAGAAAACAAAATTAATGTTTCAAAATGGGGATGAGAGAAAAATTCGCGTACACCCTCTCTTTATTCACATGGCAAGAAAAAATAAAAAAAAAAAAAAAAAACAGAGAATATAAGTGTAACCAAGTCGCCATTTTTCTCATAAAAAATCCGCCAACTTTACGTTTCCGTTTCGCGCCTTAGCTCTTCTCAAGAGTAGGTGCCAGGAGGTTCGGAGGGGGTCTCTGGTAAAATATATTCCAGTCAACTTCCGTTAGAAATAAATAAAGTCACGCCACACGATTCTCGGAGCGTTCCGCCGACGGCGTCGTTGCACCCTGGCAAATATCAGCCATTCGCGTGCAAGGGTTTTATCTCTCGATATCTCCCATTGGCTTCTTGTAAGCAGCCAAAAAAAACTCTTTTTTTTAAATTACATTTTTTTTTCAAAAAAATTATGTTCTTTACATTTTTAATGAAAAATATTTTTTTTTCTTCCTTTATGAAAATTTTTGAAACTTACGTTATTATTATTATTATTATTATTATTACTATTATTATATATATAAAATTATGTTGTTGTTAATATGTATATAAAAGTACTTTTTTTATGATGCAATGTATATGGATTTTTGCGAGCTTTATATTTATAAATAAATGAAATTAAATTACAATCGTTCTTGTTTTTTCTATTTCAGGAGAGAAACCTTTCAAATGTGAATACAGCGGGTGTGACAGACGATTCGCAAATAGCAGCGATCGGAAAAAACACAGTCACGTCCACACGTCAGACAAGCCTTACAACTGTCGAGTTTCCGGCTGCGATAAGTCCTACACCCATCCGAGTTCATTGCGCAAACACATGAAGGTATGTTTTTCCTTTTTTTTTTTTAATTTTCACTTTCATCAAATCAATAAACAATCAATCAAGAATCTCAAGTCTATTTTTGAATACAGAAAATTTAGCATATAAAATCGATTGTCAAAAAAGAAACATAAACGAAACCAAATATAATATATTTGAGTTAAATAAACGTATATTTTTCTCACAGCCTACTAGCCTATTTATTTGGCGTAAATAAAATTTTTTATTTAAATCAAATAAAAATTTATTTGAATCAAATAAATATTTATCAGGCTGTAAGACAAATAAATCATATCTCTGGGTGTAAATATATAATAGAATATAGTATTTGCTATATTAATAGAAATTAACAATATTCGATTATAATTCATCATCTTTGTGCTGGTAAAAAATGAAATTCTAAATATAAAACACATTTCTCTGAACACGAATGAAATTTAACCATATATATATATATAAGATGAGAAGTTAAGCGCTTGCCATTTTAAAAAAAAAAGAATCCTCAAACCCTCCTGACCTTACCGATGATCCTCTATGCAAGTAGCAAAAGAGCTGACGTTCTGTCCATCTTGTGAAGAAATAAAGAAGGGAAGAGAAGTCAGACCTAGTGAAGTTTACGCGCGACCGAGCATGGAATCTTAATGGGAAATTACCTGTAGACCAGAACAAACCACTTTACCTAACTCCCGA
The DNA here is from genome assembly GCF_019393585.1 of Leptopilina boulardi. Classification (NCBI taxonomy): domain Eukaryota; kingdom Metazoa; phylum Arthropoda; class Insecta; order Hymenoptera; family Figitidae; genus Leptopilina; species Leptopilina boulardi. The sequence continues at coordinate 1,527,318 of NW_026137764.1, read as the reverse complement.
GATACGTGTTCAATATAGGCATATTCATATAGGCAATCTTGATTTTTCGTCGACGTTAAATAATTCGCGGAAGCTAGTCTCTTTCTCTCTTCTGAGATTAACTTAGGTACCGGGTATCTTTCTTCTGTATATCATCAAAAAGGGAGGTTTTTATTTTTCAAGAACACGAGACAGAGAGAGAGAGACATGACATTCTTTTTGATGGAGAAATCCTTTCACTATGTTCCTTTTGACTCCTGTCTTTCTCTTTTTATTATTATTATTATTATTATTATTATTATCTTTTTATTGTTTTCTCCTGTTTCCTACTCAATTTTTTTTATAAGATTAAATATAACAAAAATGAATAAATATTATAAGGCGAATATAGTTGAAAGAAAAATTAAAAGAAAAAATATTTAGAAAAATCATTTAGACTTTTAAATAGGGCTATAAAAATCATTAGTTAATTTTATTAAAGTAAAATAATTCTAATTTGACCGAATATTAATTTAGCAGAATTCTTATTTAACAGAATTTTAAGTAATTCAAATTTTTAAATTTAAAATTCGCGACGAAATCTTTTATGTCGATAAAATAAAAAAAAAATGGATACATTTGAAACACTTAAAATTTTTTTTAATGATAATTCTACTAAATTAATATATTCGGTTAAATTAGATGTTTTAAAATGAAAATTTGGGTGAAATTTGAAATTCTATTAAAATAAAAAGTCGCTACCTAAAAATTTTCTGAAGTAAAAATTCAATTAAAAAGAAATTCTGTCAAATGCTAATTTGAAAAATATGATAATTCGTATAAAAAAATAATTATATGGTCTAATGAAAATTTTAACTAATGATTTTCATGAGAAATTCATGTGCCCCTTTTAAATAATTAAAAAATGGCAAAATTTTTATTTTTGAAAAGTAAACATAAGATTCAAATTGTATACAATTTGTTAGATAAGAAGACAATAAGAAAACGAAGAATAATAAATATGTGATATGTTTCAATTTAAATACACCTAAAGTTTCATTTCTTTTTTGACTTTGAAGAATTGCATAAATATCAAAACAAACAAAAAAAATTTGTTTTTCAATTTTATCCTAACACTTGTATCGTTCATTGGAAACAATAAATCATGATAAGATTTTAGAAATCTCTTTTGCTTGAGAAAAAAAATTCTTTAATTAGAAGTAAACTAATATAGTGGAAGAAATTAATAAATGTTTTGTTTTTAATTAATCAGGTGCACGGAATGACATTGGGTGATGGAAAACTCGGAGGCGGTTACGAGAGTGAGGGAGAAGAAAGTAGCAGTAGTGGAGGAAGTTTATCAGTAACGGGACAAACGGAATCGCCACAACCTCAAACAGTTGTATCAGCAACAACAACATTGACAACAAATCCAACAACACATCTATCATCTAGGGGTCCTGAATTAACGGAATGGTACGTCTGTCAACCAACAACAGTAGGTCCCCAACACAGTCCCCTACCAGGTCCACCGCCACATCATCTTGGTCATCATTTTAATCCTTTGATGCATCATCAAGCGACTGCGTATTAGCCTATCTTACTTGATGATGAAAATCTTAATCTGATAAAATCTGTCATTAGAAAACGATAATAATCCATCTATATAGATTTTTAATAGTCACGATTTGGCGCAAAATTTCTTTTGGATGATTTAAAAAAAAAAAATACAACAGGACTAGTCCAAATCTGCAAAGTATTCATTATATTTATAAATCTAAATCACTAATGACAAATAACGTGACTAGTTTCGTGAGGATGATCCAGATTAAATATTTTTACGTCTACCGATATGGGATTAGGCCAATTGGGGATCGCATGGATATTTTTTTTTGTTGTTGTTGTTGTTCGATGTTTCGTCATCGATGCTTGGCTGTGGAACCTTCTCTGCAAAAATCGAATGTTTGAATCAGTTGGCAAATTGGTTTGATTGAATTATTTATATATATATATATATATATGTACGCACTTTTGTAAAAAATTTATTTTCATTCAAATTAGATATTAATTATTTTTTTAACACCATCAGCGATTTCTTTCCATATTTTTATTTTCTTTTATAATTTATGTATATATTAATTCTAAATTTCTTTATTTTTGAGATTAAACGAAATTTTTTTTGCTTTTATAAGTATGTAAAATATGCATCGTGAATCTGTGCTGGCGCAGATAATTATTTCACTTTTTTTTTCGAAAATTTGACAATTAAATTCGATGAGATATCAAATAATCATGCGGAAAGGAAATACAAACCTTTTTTTTTTTTAAATTCCTTTATTTAATTTATTTTGATAAATTTGTTGTAACAGTAATTTAATTAAAGTGTATTTATTTTTATCAGATATGTTACATTTTATATATAATTAGCACAACATTAATTTGCATACTTACTGAAACAAAATTTAAAATGTTTTTTCAACTTGTTACTGGAATGTATACCGTCTTTAAAATCTTTAAATTAAATGTTTTTCCATCGAAAAAATTAATGAAACCTATTTTTGAATACTTTATAGAATCGTAGAATTTAAATAAATAAAAAAAAAAAAAAAAAAAAAAAAAAAAAAAAAAAAAAGAAGCTTGATATATGGAAATCGCATTAGGTGATTGTATAAAAGTGCAACCACATTTGTGCCTCAATTTTACTTCAAACCAAATATATAGCAACAGTTTCAAAACTTTCGATGTGCACACGCCTAAAACGCTTCTTAATAGTCGTCACGTGAAATCTAGTATAATACCAACTAAGGAATATATTTCTGTTTCTTTTCCCTTGACGTATTTTTTTTTAATATTCTTAATAAGTAACATTACAACGAACAAAGTAATTTAAAAAAAAGTAAAAATTAATTATGAAATCAGAAAAATTTCACTGATTTAAATTGTAAACAGTATAATTTAAAAAAGCGCCATTTTTTTTGTCAGTATATTATTTAAAAATTGTTTAGTTTCATTGAATCAAATATTGAAAATTAAGAATATTAAAAAATAATTAACAACATTGAAAGTGTATTGCAAAAAAATTGCAGAGGAATATTTTATAGTCTAAGAAAAAATATTGCAAAATAGTAATTGAAAAGTGACATATGTGAATTATAGATAATAAAAATATATATATATATATATATATATATTACATATACATTTTTGGAACAAAATAGGTGTATATAATTTTTATAATTGTTTCATAGCTATATATGTTTTACTATATAGATGTAATATTTTTACTTAGAAATTATTTTCGAAATGGAAAATTTTTTGTAAATATTGTGTGAAAGACTATGTTTTGATTAAAAAAGTAAATAAATAAAACAAACAACTAGTGCTACTTGTAAGATATGTACTGCGATTTAATTGTGTGATATCCTGTACATATTAGTTATTTAAAACAAAAATTGTAAGACATTGAATTATATATATATATATGTATGATGTGAGAAAAATTATTAAGGAATGACTGAGCGAAACCATATAGATTTAAGTAATTTTATTGTAACAATATTTCGTTGTGTATACTGTATATGCTTTTTAGAATCGTGGAAAAGCAGTGACTGTACCATATAATATTTGTTTTTCAAAGATTCGAAATATATTGACGATGCGAGGTATACTGAAATTAAGTTTTATCACTTTACCCTTATTTTACACTAATTTTATTTTTTTAATTAATAATTCAAATAGTAGAATTATTTTCTTTTTAACTATTTAATAAAAGTATATTTAATTAATATTAACTAAAGTTTAGTAATAAATTGTAGATGATTTGAAATTATTTTTTTTAATAACTACTTTAAATGTGATATAATAAAAATTTTAATGTAATTAAGAATCGTTAATAAAAATAAGGGAAGCAAAAAATATTTTTCTCTGCAAAGAACAATGTGAAAAAAAATTGTTTTTAAATTTTCCGGACAATATAATAATTTTGAAAAAATTGTTCGCGCTCTTTCGATTGTTAAAGAAATCGTAAGTAGAAGAGTAATTTATTTTATTATTTAATAATAAATAGCAATTTTTATTTTAAAAAATTTTAAAGTACCTATATATAAAAATTGAGAGCAAATTTTTTTTTATAATCGAATCGAATTTAAGCAATGTGAAAGAAATAATAATTATAAAAATAAGTTTCCTCATGTCATTATACAATAATTCTTTTGCTGAATCAAGAGGTTTAAAAACACAAAGGTGGCACACGTATGGGTCGTCGTGAGAGGCCTCCGCGGAACCTCTTTTTTGGGTTGTTATAAGGAAGGTAGATATTTTATTTTCGTAGTAAAATTTATGAACGAACAAGATAATAAAATGCGCCCAAGTATTCCCTTGTATCGACCGGCAAAATGTCTCGAAGCTCTCGATTCCCAGATTACGTCGTGTCGATAAATAATAAAATTCTCTTATATAGCAAACCAACGAGATGAGTAGTGTCTTTTAATTATATGCAATAAAATACTAAAGTATCGCAGCAATATTCTATCATTTAACATCATAATAAACTTAATTTCTTAGAATTACCATATCTTTATTCCTTTTTTTTTATATTTAAACTAATTTTATTTTTAGACAGTTTTTTTTAACTTTAAATAATTCTCGTGATGAAATTAAGAATATTTTATTAAAATTAATTAAATAATTAAGTAATCATTATAATTAATAATAATAATAATAATAATATGACTTTACTTTTCATTTGTTAGATGACAAATTGAAAATTGTTGTGTGTCATGTGCTCAATATCTTGTTAGAATCGAACGAGTTCAAAATCGTTTCCTTCGATTTTTTACTAGACAAACTATAATGTTCGTTTTGACAGATTTTCACATAAATATGACAACTTGTTCATTGGCGAGCATACCCAGACTTGCATCTATAGATTTGACTATTTTGATTTACTTTTCTTTTTTTAAATTTTAACTGGATACATTGATTGCCCTCCTCTACTATCATTCATTAAATTTTCTATTCCTATACGTTATCCCAGACATTATGTACTATTTCAAATACCATTGTCTATAAAGGCGAATACGATTGCTAATAACATTGATTTTTTTAATATTAACTTAAATGCATTTAGTACGGCACTGCGTAATCTATTATTTAATAATTAATTTCTTTCTTTTCTAAATAGCAGCGTTATACGCAGATATATTATACAATTTGTATTTAGAGGGTACTTTATTTTAAAGTCCCGTATATAAATAAATATTCATCGATGTTTTGTTCCAATAAATAATTATTTTAATAAATTTGGGCATTTTGGAACAGGAAATGTTTTTTTTAATTGTATTTTTCAAAATTTTAAATATGTTCATTATTAACATAAATTAATAAAATTCTAATGAAGAAATCGGTACCAGTTTCGACACATTTAAAAAATGTCTAAAATATATTTTAGTGATCTATATATTGACAATTTTACAAAATTTTGATAATATCGGATAGTAATTTATAAAAATTTTACAAAGATTTATTAATTCATTCCTCGAGAGAAAAAAGAAAAAAAAATATATTATTAGAATATATTGTATACATCTATTTAATTCTCTGCTTTGCTGTTTTGGCTGGGTCATCAAGATTGTGAGTTTGTAAAATCGTCAGACGGAAGAAGAAACATGTATTAACCTGATCGACAAGCAGAATCTCTCGCATTTTTTTCCATTCTTTCTTTTCTTTTTTTTTTTTTTTTAGCGAGGAACGAAGAAAAGGTAAGATTTCAAAGTTGCTATAGCGGAATGTTGGAACTCTTGGCGCCACTATATAGAGTCTATAAGCACCCAAGAAAAGAAGTTATAGATAACATCGAATTCAGCGAGTCGTGGGTTTTATTGCCTGATATCTAGATGAATTTGTCAGATGATTTTTTGGCTGCGCCCGGATGATTTTATTATATATACTTCGCACACACAGGCGCGTCGGAATTTTGGTGGATGCTGTGAGAGAGAGAGGGGGGATTGGATCAGATCGAGATGACACGCCCATGGAGGAGAAAGAGAGAGAGAGAAAGATCCACGAAAGATATAGTGAGTTACTTGAGGTGTCTGTAGATCTCATGATTGTGTGATTGATGATTTTTTATATTGTCTGCATGAAGCGCGGTATTTGTCGATCGAAATTAATCGTCCTCGTCAAAATTTAAGATATTCCAATGCGGCATTTAAATATAAGCTATCGAAATTTTTTAACTCCTCCTATATCAAACATTTTTCAATAAGCAAAATATACTAAGCATCAAAATAATAATAAAACAAAATGAAATTTATTGCAATAAAAAATTACCACTAAAAATAAACCATAATTTTTGAGACAAAACCTCTATACATAAATTCATCGAATCAAAATTTTATAATTACGATTTGGCTAAAACAGTTATTTAATCAACAACTGTACAAATCATTCGCGAGTATATTTTTCAGTCACATAAATAACGAAATAGATGTAATTAATTTTGAATTTGAATTCAAAAGTGTTGCTAATTCAAATGCGTATATTATTGCTATATACTAAATTTTAGTTCAACGAGTAATTGTAGGTGGATTCATATATATACGTGTGTGTGCGGGTTCGATAAATAAAATTGAATAATATTAAATTATTCGTTTTTCACATACATACGTTGCCGGTGCGTTCGTTTTTATTAAGGCGCCTCTATATGCCTTTTTATGAATGCAAGATTCATATTTAAGAGTCAAGGTGTCATAATGAATATGACTAAGTCACGCAACCTGTCTTAATATAAAGCGACTGTTATGAAAAATGCGTTTTCTTTTATAAACACGCAAAACGCAAAAAATTTATTTGCATTTAAAACGATATCTATTGTTCTTTTTTCAAGAAAAAATTTTTTACACTTAATTCATATAATTACACTGAAAAAAAAATTATTTGATTTAAATAATCAGTTACTTGACTATTATCAAATAAATATTTATTTGTATCAAATATCAAATTTATAAAATTTTTCCAATAAATTAAAATATTTACCTTAATATAACGAATTTTCAGCTTCAAGGAGATTCTTTCAAACTAAATAGCCCTCGGAGATTCCTACTTTCAAGTTAAATTTCCATTCAGAAAATGTGAAAAATAACCGTAAAAATAGACCGAATTCTAAAAAAGTCTGAATATGAAGAATTCTGTGTCCTTCAAGATCCTTTTTTACTTTTGCCCTTATCTTTGAAGTATACGTGACACCACAAGCCATCGAGGATAGAATCTGCAAAAACAAAAATTAAAATACTGTCAGCGCTGTACTAACATGTAGTTTTAATCTTTAACCGGTCGGTAATATAGAAAGCTATAAAAAATTTCATTTACAAATTAAAAAAAAAATAAGTGTGGCACCGAGACTAAACTTAAAGTAATCGAATAACACAAAAATCTTGAAAATATGACATAGTTTTCGAGAACTCGGCGTCGATATGAATGCCAATAATTTTTCTTACTGATTCCCTAGACCTAGGAGTAAGATATTGTCGTACGTCAAAAATTTATTTGATTTAAATAATTGGTTACATGACTATTTACCAAATAAATATTTCTGCTTCTACCAAATAATTTTTATTTGAATTAAATAAATTGTATTCGAGCCAATAATTTCTGTATTTAAAACAAATACCATTTAATTGACTCAAAAAATAATTATTTAATACAAGAAATATTTATTTGAGAATATAGTCGTAATCGATTATTTAAGTCAAATAAATTTTTTCAATGTTTTAATAACCAGCGATTGACTCTTATTGTAATTTGTGGTTAAAAAATTTTCGAGGTCGCTGATGATTATAAATTCGAAGTCAGATTTTAAAAATTCAAAATGGCCGATCTAATATGGCGGACGATTTATTTGAAAACTCATTAAATATTGTTGAAACTTATTGTTGCCAATAGAACTTTTCGAGGTCGCTGCGATGATTACGAATCTGAAATCGGAATTTATAAATTAAAAATAGCGGATGAATTTCTAAAAAACGATTAGCAAAAACTTTCAAGTAATATAAGTTTTAATCAAATGCAATCAATTTTAAAAAAGCATATTGGTTTCGTCATTTTTAATGTTTTAAATTTGAAACAAGATCCGTAATAAACTGACCCCAAATACCACTATATAAGCAAAAAGTTTCATAAAAATTCAATGGCTTTTAAAAAATTCTTCTGATATTTTCAATTTTTAAATTCTACTAAACCATAAATTTAAAAAATCTAAATTTTTTTTAAATCTATAGTCAAAACATACAAAATTTGTATAAAATAATGATTATTTGAGTAAATTAAATGATATTTATTTCAAAGACAGAAACTATTTAAATTTCAAATACAATTTATTTAATTCAAATAATAATTGAAGGGTAGAATGACAAAAGGGGTCAAGCGCCAATTTATCGAAAATGAGGTTTTTGCATAAAAAAATCAAGAAAATTCATTTACACATTTCTGTAGAAGGATTTCCTTTTTTATTGCGTATTTAAATCAGTTTTTAATAAAAATTAAATTAATAAAATAGCCTCAAATTTACTTTATTGCAACCTGATTGAAAAACAAAAGAAAGTGGTGTTCAATTTTGATCAAAAATATTATTTTTTTAGGTTTTATTTTAATATTTTATTTTAATTTTATTTTAATTTTATTTTAATTTTATTTTAATTAATAAAATTAATAATAATAATAATAATATATTTTCAATTTTAAACAATTTTAAAATCATTTTGTTATTAATTTTTAAATATTTTTATGATTATACTAAGTGAACAATTGAATTTAAAGATGAAAGTATTGCTCAATTCCAAAGCAAGCAATTAATTCGTAATTTTCTTGAAAACAAACAATTTTTTAAAGGAATTTTTTTTTCTATTCATTTCGTCGATTCCATAGAAAGAAACTAATTTTCAAGTTTTTCTTTAAACTGTATATTTTTTTTATAATTAATGCTTAAAGAAAATGTGCGCAGTTGATATAACCTCAAGGCACCACAGTTTTTTTTAATTTTATCGTTAATATGTAGGTTTATTTCAACAAATTGTTGTTTATTTATTAAAACATACTAATATATCGAAACGGTTTTCTCAGTTTTTTTTAAATGACATGCAAAATTTTTAAAAATGTTTTTTTTACTTCCTGTAAAAACAGTGAATTGGCGCTTGACCCCTTTTGTCATTCTACCCTTCAATTATTCAATACAAATATATTTTTTTAGTGTACATATTTTAAACAGAAGCAAATAAAAAATGACTTGACAGTAACATATATGAAACTCATTGTACTTGAAGGTCATATAGTTAAAAGATCATTAAATATAACTTTGTTTAAAGTTTTAATAATTAAATGACAAAAAGATGAATATATATATATAAAAATGCTCTCTTTTTAAAGAAAATAATTTAAATATGCGACTATAAAATTGTCAGAAAGTTGTAAATCATATAGATTAGTTATGAAAAATTATATATACTTGTCTTCGTGTGTTATATATTTTATATAATATACTTTGTCAGAGAGTTCCTTATTGCAACCGTGTTGCTCACAAGCAATGGTCCATTCTCTTGACAATAATGATCGAGAATATGAACTCTGTCAGTGAAGAAAATATGTATACAACGAGAAACCAAGAGAAGAGGTTATTTTGAAATTTATTGAAGAAGTGATAGAGCGACATGTTTTATGCTACATCATATATAATATAAAAGCCTTACAAAGGATAATGTGAACTTTAACAATAAAAATATCATTTAAAAATACACGATACTGCGATTTATATAGTCAACAAAATTTCTATTTAATAATTATATATTGTTTATTTATAATTAAAAATAAAGCTTTAAATATATATTGTAGCAACAATATGTTAAAAAAAATTCTTTTAATAACATTTATTGAAAATTTGATTTAAAAAAAATTTAGGTAATAAATCTCTATTTTATTATTATTTATTTTTTTATTTATTAAAATTCACATTGTATAAGGAAATATATCAAATAGTTGCAAATCGTATAATTTCGATTTGGTCTATTGTATATATCGAAACGCGAACGTCGTGCACGAACTGAATTCTTAAATCATATATACATACATTTGAACAAACAAGTTAGGAAGAACTTTTGTTCAAAAGGGCAAGGGCCGTGTGTGTATTATTATGCAAACATTGCGGATTTCAATTAAAATAAAAAATCCAAATTTTTTTTTCAATTAAAATTATATATTAATGACAAATTATTGATGATAATAATATTATTACAAACAATAACTAATACAATAAAGATAGTTAATAATAATTATTAACAATATTATTGATATTTCTTTCGTAATTGGTTATAATAATTATTAATTTGAAAAAAATATGAAATTTTGCATTCCAATTATTTATAAACCAACAATTTTACTGAGAATATAAAAAATACAAGATACAAATTATTGTCCATGCAATTTAATTGGATCATATATGTATTGAAGATGTTTAAAAATGAAAATAAGTCGAACAAGGACATAAAATGGGAAGGAAAAAAAAATTCTTAATTTCCGTGTTTCATTTTGTGGCATAATCTCACTTTATATGTGAAAACCCGAACGATTAAAAATATTCGTTTCCCTAGTCATAAAATCATTAGCATATAAGAATTCCTCTACCTGCTCTCACTCTCCTCAACGGGCGGAGGCGCGCACACCGTATACTTTTTGTTTCGTCGTGTTTTATTCGTCGCTGAGGCTGATTTATAAACATATAATATGACGGGGGGAGTGGTCGAAGCCTCGCTACCACATAATGATAGCCAACGTTCTTATGATACCTCTAACACCACTCATCCGTGAATCTTCGCAAAAAAAATCAAAACAAAACTTTTACTATTTACAAAAAAATTTTTTTTTAATCTTTATGCGTTATTAAAAAAAAGAATTAAACATATATTATATTTTGTTCAGATATTTATATTTCCTGTTTTGAATTTCTTAATTTAACCATGACTTTTTATATACTTTGAATTAGTGAGAATTAGGGGAGGCCGGGGCTGTTTGGCGCAGGGGTTGCTTGGCGCACTTGAGTTTATTCAAAAGTGTTAAATTACATTAATTTTTCTCTATATTCTGCTTAAAGTACTTGATGAACTGTATGTTTTGTACAAAATTTCATTAATATTCATTAATTATTGTGGAGTATAAATTAAAATAACTGATTTTGGCACTCCAAAATAATTTTTTAACCTCTTCATTTTTTTGTGATATCTCTTTAAAAAATTAATTTTAGAAGAGCTCAAATATTAAGTTCTGAGCTCTATACATTTGATTTATATTAACAGTTTTTATAAAAAATTAATAAATATTTCAAAAGTACATTCGGGGTTAGGTGGCGCGGTGATCTGAAAATTTCGTTAAATATTAATAAAATCAAGTTGATTATATGAAATTTACATATTAATAAGCACCAATAACAATCCTTTTCAAAAAATTTAACCGAATAATGGTTTTTAAATATTCACAGCGTTATTATCAAAAAAAAAAAATATTTTTTGCTAATTTTACGATTTCATTCAATTTAAATGAAACTAGCGATGTATACCTCGCTCGCACGGTTATAGTTGTACTTATTATTGTTTACTTATTGTAGTTTATGTATATTATATATAATTTATGTTTTAAATTAATATCTTATTAATATTGTATAAAATTTATCTTAATTTTAAAAAATTAGGCACAATATTATAGGTTCCTAACTAAAAATTTAAAAAACAACAATAAATAATTAAAAAAAACCATAAAAAATTGAAAAAAAATTGTTTATATGTAACTTTTTAAAAATATAATAATTTTAAAGGTATATATCCAAAAATTCGTAAAAAATTGCATAAAATTGCAAAATAACCCTTTTTTGGGTTAAAATTGAAAAAACATGTTACAAAAAAAAGTATGTAAGATTTTCTAAAAGCATATGGCAAAATATTTTGATTTATTTGAAAATAAGTGAAAATAGATTTTCCAAGGACGGTGTCGGTGTCGTTTTTGGAAATTTGTTAACTTAATATTTAAATGAAATTTTCTAATTTTTAAATTTAAAATAATTTTATTGTAAAATTACAGTACAAGACTTATTTTGTTAAGTCTTATATTATTTAAACTTTAAATCACATAATTTAATTTTAATTTCACTCCTGCGCCACGCAACCCTGGGCCGGGGTTGCTTGGCGCGCTTTGCACAGCTTCAAATAAAGTGGTATGAAAATAAAAGTATTAAATATATTTCAACTTTCTTTTTTTTTAATTAAAGCTGATATGTTACAACAAGTTTTCTAAACATTAACTTTTTAAAAAAAGCAAAAATGAGTGAGTTACACAACAAAGAGTAAAAAGTGCGCCAAGTAACCCCGGTCTCCCCTAGTTCACTAATTTGAATTAGTAAAAATTTCTATTAATTTTTAGTCATTTTTCATAAAAACTTTAGTAAATAAAAATTATTACTAAAATTAGTGAAAATTTCTTCCATTTTGAATTTTTACAAAAGTAGCCAAAGATCATTATCTTATAAATTTACTAAATCCTACTCATTGTGCGCAAATTCATACAAAAACGAGATTGCAAAACAAAAAGTAAGAAAATAATATATAATGACAGGTACATTACCTCCTGCCGCCGTCAGATGGCAGAAACATGCAGGGAGCACAAAGTATAGCAGCTGTTATTAGATTAATTTTCGTTTTGAAATTGTGTTTTTCTATGGATTCGTAAAGTCTTTTGGATTTAGAAAATTTATAAGATAAGGATTTTGTCTGATTTTGTAAAAAGTGTCCGTGTTTCGATAAAAAAATATTTTAAAATCAATATTATTTCGCGTTCAGAACGGTATAATTAAAGTTCTCTTCTTGACAAAGAATTTCAGATACCGTTCGACACTCTTAATGTATAAATATAAAAACGAAACAAGAAAATAACTTCAATGTTAATAAATTTATATGAACACAAATCTAAAACATCTGTTATCTATATACAAAATATATACATTAAATAAATCCTGGTTCCCCATAAAACACTATTTTTGTATTAAGACTCAATTACTTTTTTTAAATTGGGCACGTAAACTGATTTTAAAACCTATTGATGAATGTTTTTTATTCATCTAAGAACCATAATCAAAAAGAATTTTTAAGTACTAACTCATTTTTATTTAAACCTCCTTCTAGCGCACCGTGAGGGAGTGCATTATATACAATTAAAACAATGTTCCTTTATCTAACAAAATGTTATTTAATAACATTATATGAAAATTAAATAATTATACAATTATTTATACTAAAAGAAATTATTATAATTAATTAAATACATTTATAAGAAAAAGCTTCTTTTAATTAATCTTTTGAATAATATCATTAAAAAAATTTGTTACTGTTTTGAATTGTGTATTATTTAAACGTATTTCTCCCCACTCATATATATATAGACCAAACAAAATAAACTGACTTTTGAAATCCAATAGTTTAGACGGTGAGACGAGTTGAAATATCATGTTGAATCCCCCATATGTTAATCATGGCATTAGCATAATACTGTGATTATTCAAGGATCATTTGGAAACGCAAATAAATAATTTATAATAATACCACTGGACCCATTTTTGTTGTGGCATAGCCAATGTATATATATATAGGATCGTTCGCTTTCACGCAATGTCCGTGCAAGAATAGACATATGGTTTCCTCGAAAGAATAGTTAGGAGTTTAATTTGTGAATTCATTTGATTTATCACTCTCAATTAATGAACAAATTAATCAAAATAATCAAAGATTTTTCATTCATTTTAAGAATTGACATTCTGCACCTATATACATTTATTCATTATTATTGAGATCCCAATCTCTTAAATCACAGGGAGGAGGGGAACCACACTCATTGGGAAAAAATTTGAAAAAACATAGATATTTTTTAATCTTTTTTCTCTTTTAATAGTAGTATCGAAAAAGTGTTCTTTGTTTATATTGGAATTTTGATTTTACAAAATATTGATAAGAAATTTGTCAAGTTTTTCCAAAATTAAATTCATTTAATTTTTGAATAATTAAATAATTTATTTATTTGGTCGAATTAGTGTAAAGATGCATTTAAATTTCGAGCTTAAATTTTTACTCCATTTTACCGACCCATGATAAGAATCTATCAACTTAAATTAAATATTAAACTTAAATTGAACAATTCGTTTAATCATAAAAATTCTATTATATATAAAATAGCTGAAAAATGATTAAAAATAAAAAGGAGAAAATAAATTTTTTCTTATTAATTTTCAAACTGTAAAATGTTGATTTAAACAAATTCTTAAAAAAATTTCATTTAACAGTAAGTATTACTATTTATCCAAATGTTTATTATACATAACATAATTTTCATTTAGGTAGCAAAATTTTTATTTAACCTAATTTTTATTTTGACAAATTTAAGAGTATCAAATTAAGCCATAAATAAAAATTCAGCTAATGAAAGTCTGGTAAAATTAAAATTCTTTGAATTAAAATTTTGGTTTAACAGAATTTCTGTTAAATGAAGTATGATTTACCTAATTAAAAATTTTATTAAATGAAAATTCCATGAAATATATTTGAAAAAAAGAAAGTCATGTATGAGTCACAAAAAAATGGCTCATGTTGCCTGAAAGCAACACTGGGACATACACGAAGATTCGGTATGAAAATGAAATTGATTACAAAAAAATTAAATAATAAAATATTAAATAGAAATTCTGTTAAATAAAAATTTAGTAAAATATAGAACCTACTTTATGAACATTTTAACAGAAGAATGAGGAGAGTGGAGAACAAACAAACATGAATGACAAATCATTGTGTAATATAAACATTTAAAAAGAAAATAGCAACTCGAAAGGATATAAAACGACAAACAAATGACCCTAATTCAGTTGACGAGACAGAATTGAAATAAAGCGCTCATTAAAATTAAAATTGTTCAAGCCTCGTCTGTCTTAACGAGTGTCGCGGAATTTTATTAGCCGTAAAGAATCTTCGCTTTTTGAGTTAACCCAGGAGTGCAATGAAACAGGAATGCAACAACGAACAAACTATAGCAGTCTAAATCCACCCACTTGTTTTTCAGAGACACGGTTAATGAATCGACTTTATGATTTTTATGCCAACCTCAACCCATATACGATCTTCTAAGATTTTTATGCTTCCCTAACGTCAATGGTTCGCGTTCCATTTCGTTCTTGGTGATATAGCTGTTTTTTTATTTTTATTTTTTTATTTATTTTTACCAAGACGTAAAATATGATGCCTATCGACTTTCGTGTACCTGAGCGTCCCATCTTTGGATTTTTTAATATATCGGAATACTGAATTGTATATATATATATATATATCTATAGCTCGAGGCTCATTTTACGTCCCAAACTTTGAGAGATGTGCTCACGAAAATCTCGAAAGTCGACCAAAGTCATTCTCAGAATCGTCGCCTCGTATATAAAGTCATTTTGTTTGAGAATTTATACATGGCTCTCTTTAATTTGTACAATAAAAAAAACTCCGTTATTGATAATGTTAAGAATTATATAAAATTATTTTCTTTTTATTGAAAAATAAACGAAGCTGAAGTACGCAACGTTTATGATAAACGATTTTTAAAGAAATAATTTTTTTAAATGAAAAATTCTAGAAATTTTTCACCTAAAAAATATTTCTTGTAGTTTTCAGTAATGAACAAAGTATAAAAAAATATTTTTCAGGCAAAAAATTAGAGAATTTTTCATTTGAAAAAATTATTTCTTTAAAAATCGTTTATCATAAACGTTGCGTACTTCAGCTTCGTAAAAATAATTTATTTATTTCAAATAATCAGTTACTTGACTATTATCAAATAAATATTTACTTGAACCAATAATTTCTGCATTTGAAACAAAATTCCATTTAATTGACTCAAACAATATAAATAAATATTTATTTGTAGTCAAGTAACAGATTATTTGAATTTGAATACAATTTACTGAAAGTAATTCACAGAAAATTAAAAGGTATTAAAATAAGCTGCAACGCTTCTTATTTTAATCCATTTTTACTTATTTTAATACCAAAATGGATTAAAATAAGAAAAATTTGATTAAAATAAGAAGCGTTGCAGCTTATTTTAATACCTTTTAGTTTTCTGTGTTCCCCTGAATTAATTTTATAACAAGAAACATAAAAAGAATTAACAACAATTTAGCAAAAATGTTTGAATTGATGATTTCTGTGAACAAGAGGGGAAGTGTATATTAAGTTCAACGCTGTCATGTGGCATGTAAATCACTTTTGCGTATACCTATTTGTATTTATTAAAAAGGAAAAGAAAGAATTGCACCTTGCGTTATTCGTCGGCCTCTTGCATTAATATAGCAAACTCGTAAGTGAATAAGTACACGAGTATATACGAAGTACATATATTTAAAGGAGAGAAAAGACAAGAGTTCATATCTGTCAAGGTGTCGAGACGTTTGTCCGTATACATATATATATACATATGTATTCATGTGGGTGGATCGACTCAGCTGTTAGTGCACCTGCACTAACACCGACACAAGAAACTCCCAGCGAAATGCCCTCTTGTCTACATTTACATACGCGGGCACATCGCGATTTAATGTAATTGTTATCTCATAATACTGCGCTACCATGCGTCCCTTTTGATGATGGCTCACTCTTTGATGATTCTTTTTCAATCACCTTCTTCTATTTTAATTTGTCCTCTTTTTGTTCAATTCAGTATAAAACTGGTTGTTTCATTTTATTTCCAAAAAGAAAGAAATTTATTTTTATAACTCTTAGACGAAGAGGAAATTTTTTATAATATGATTGAAGCAATTGCATAATTATATTCCTATTTTCATTTTTGTTATATACATATATTGTTTCGAGATAATGGATCTGATAAGAGCGATTGAACAACAATTGTTGAATCATGTAAGAAAAGGGGAGTTAAATTCACCTGCACATCTCTTTCTCTCCTCTGGCTATGGAACAGACAAGATGAGAGGATATGAGAAAAGGGTCGATAAAAAAAAACAAATATATATATATACCCATCTGCATTGTCCACGTGAGAGAAACGAGAGTCGAATGAGAATGAGAGGCAGAGAGCGCAATTTGTAGCTGCTCTCATTTGTCACTGCACCTCCTACTCTTTTCACCCTCTCGACCTTACACAGTGGCGTATCTCATTTTTAAAGTACAAATAAAAAAGTTCCATCACAATAAAAATGATCAAACTTTACATATTCAACATTGCCAGCAAATCATTGTTACACTAAAAAAAAAAATTTTTTTTACTCAAATACTCTACTATTACTTGACTATTATCAAATAAATCAATTGAATTATTTTTTAGAAAAATTTCACGTCTTATTTGTAAACTATTTCTTGGTTAGTTCAGTCTTGTGGAATATAATTTACGAGAAAAAGAGTTTAGCAAGTAATATATAAATTGGTTCAAAAAAAAAAATATATGAAAATTAATATTTGTATATTTTGATTTCAAAGATACGTTTCAAAATTACCGTTTTGTACCCTTCAAAAAAGATCTTCATGATTTTTTCAAATTCATTCATCAAGCCGTTTACAAGATATGAATTTTTCAAAATTTAAGAATTTTAATGATTTTTTAATTTTTGAATGCTCATAACATTCTTATAAATGCGTCAATTTTAAGTTGTTTTTTTTCAAAATGTGTGTTTTCAACTGAACTTTTCAACAATTTCATGCAAAAATTTATACAATTAAAATTTACTATATTTTTTGTATAATTTAAAAGTTAAAATCTTGTTTTTGAAACTATTGGTATCCTTCGATTTTTTTTTAAATTTTCAAAAAAACAATTTCCTTTTACAAAAATTTTAAGCCTGGTTTTGTAATGTATAAAAACAATTTTTTTCAATATTCTCAGAATTTTTTTACATTTTCGAAATTTTGCATTTTTTTTTTAAATGTCTCCGGTTTTTTTTATACTACGTACTTTTATGTATTTTGATGCGCTGATTACGAAAATGATATAGTGATACAATACCCAAAAAATTGGATTTTTATGGTGAAAACCATGAAAAAGTCCTAAAAATTTTTTAATTTTTTTTTTTTTTTTTGTTTAGTGGACAAAAATATGCAAAATTTTCAAAAAGTGCATAAGGTATAAAAAAATGCAGTCTTTCAATTCAAAATTTTGAAAATGTTTTAAAAATTTCGAAAATATTGAAAAAATTGTTTTCCCACGACCAGACTAGGCATAAAATTGTTGTAAAAGGAAATAGTTTTTTGAAAATAAAAAGAAAAAGAAATGGAAGAATAGAAACAATTTTAAAAACATAAGAATTTAATGTTTAAATTACAAAAAATATAGTAAATTTTAATTGTATAAATTTTTGCATGAAATTGTTGAAAAATTCAGTTAAAAACACACATTTTGAAAAAAAAAACTGAAAACTGATGGATTTATAAGAAAGTTTTTCAAAAAAATAAAAATTCATTAAAATTCTTAAATTTTGAAAAATTCATATCTCGTAAACGGCTTGATGAAAAAATTTGAAAAAATCTCCCGGTATAAAATTTAAATCCCGGCTTTTTCTCGGTTTTCTCCCGATTGAAATTTTTCCCGGTTTTTTCCTAGTTCTCGCAATTGGGTGGCTATCCTGAGTAGTGTAATAATGAAAAGAATATAAAACTTTATAAACAATAAAAGAAGAATAAAACGCTGACAAAGTTGAAGTATAAATTTGTGTGTATTCGTTTTATGAATACTTTTGCTTCCTCATGAAACAAAAGGGATTTTATTTATTTATAAAGCATATTAGTGTTTAAATAAAAAAAAAAGATTACATACCTTAAGTCAGTGAAGTTAACAATAACATTTATGAACAAAGATATGGAAAAAAAAATATTTTTCTATGCAAATTATTATTTTTTTATCTAACAAATTTTTTGTAACGTTTCTTGATCAATAATTTTGTAAAGAAAAATTAGTTATTATTTTTTGAGTTAAAAAAATATTTTTTTTTCAATCGCTGCGGTCATTAACGTTATGAACTTTACAGACGTAATGACTTTTTAGAATCAATATTTAAAACACCTACCCGTGTAGAAATTTCCACATTTTGTCTAAGTTACCTATCAGGTCCTGATCAGGTTTTCCTAATCCAGCCCCTACTAATGAAATATTCTGGCCCTGAACAGGGCCTGAAGTATGGTGAGGCGAACCAGGAGCTTGATCACCTCAGGGTTTATGTACATTTGTCAATATACGTATTAGGTTAAATGCATAATTTAATTATAATTAAAATATGCCGAAAAAGAACAGTACTCAGCATGTTAAGTTGCATCGTGCATTTAAAAAAATTAAAAAAAAATTCCAGATCCCATTCAAAGTAAGTAAAATTCAATATAGTATAATTATCTGCAACTGTATTATACTTTAAAAAGAGGTTATGTTAACTAGTAGATGTGGTACAATTTTATTGATTTATCGATTTTACGAAGCTTTTTAATAACGAAAAAACATTAAAAGATCAAAAAAGCGTTACTTTAACTAATTATTTTAATGACAAAATATGAGCCAAAAGTTTTGAACGTTCAAATGAACAAAATATTTTTTGCACTCTATAAATTATTAGAAATTATAATGTCAATGTAAAATAACACAATAAATTAAACAAATATTAAATTAATAACTTCTTTTTAGATATTTAAAACAATATTTTGTAATAAAATTCATACTTAAAGAAGTTACAAAAAAAAAATTTGTTCATTTGAACGTTCAAAACTTTTGGCGGTGTGTTTCATCCTGATCTGATCCTGATCAAAGTTTCCACACCAGACCCTGACTAATCCCTAACAGGCCCTGATCGAGACCATAACAAAATTTCTACACGGTTATGTAAATGAGTTTTGGATCAGCTATACAGTTTGTACTAAAAATGTCATAGGTATTTTATTTTCAATTTAATGAACTAATTTTTTATTTTATTTTGTAAAAGTGAGATGAAAAAAGTAGTACAACGTTTATGGTCAACGATTAGGAATCAATTTTTTATTTAATACGAAAAATTATAAAATTGTTTACCTAAAAAAATATTTTTTTATAATTTGTTGATTAAAAAAAATACAAGAAATATTTTTTAGACAAAAAATTATAGAATTTTTCCTTTTAAAAAATAATTTTTTTTAAAAAAATCGTTTATCATAAACGTTGCGTACTTCAGCTTTGTAGAAACTATAACTTCCATCAGTATAGATGGCGCATGAGTTTTTGTAAATTTATCAAGAAATTTTTTTCCGTACAATTTTCGTCTAAATTATTTTTAAGTACAAGGTGAAATTTTAATATTTATATACTAAAAAACAGATTTATAGTAATTGTTTTACTAATTCAATTAGTAAATCTAATTTATTAGTACACGGAGAAAAATGTAAAAATGAATAAAGTAACTTTTACCACTTTAAAAGTAAAACTGGAACTGTCCGCAGTTTCTGCGCATTTCTGGCAATTTTTACTTTAGAAATAGTAAATTTTACTATTTCTGCAGTAAAAATTAACAGAAATGCACAGAAACTGCGAACAGTTTCGGTTTTTCTTTTAATGTATAGTAAAAGTTACTTTATTCGTTTTTCCTGTTTTCTCCGTGTAAAATATAATAAAACTACTATATAATTAAATTAGTAAAAATTCAACAAACTCAGATTTAGAGACTATATACATATGAAACAGGAGTACGTAGAGGAAAAGGTTTCTCTAACTTGAAATCGAATAAATTTGATTCCCCTCGGTGCATTATATTGCGATATAGCAGTTGATTTTACAGCATGTTCTGATAATGAAATCAATTCCAGGTGAAATTAACTTGTAGATTCAAATTGCTTTGCATTATCATGGTTTCCGTGTATATGAATGTTCGCGTAACGAGTGTACTTGAAGAGATAACACAATGAATCTCTGGCAGGTGGTTTACATATGCTGTTAGCGATTGTATTGCACATGCTCGCTTATTTTTTCAGACTCTAAATAGGTCGAAATTAGCATCACGCTCATTTAATTGCAAACCAACATTTACTGCTCAAGTTACTACCGTGTTTTCTATTGTATACATACTGCAGAGTACATATTCTCTTATCCTTATATAGAAAGAGAAATAAATCATTTTTTTTAAATTTTTTGTAAAAGACACGAATAGTTGATTCTGACATATTGTACAAAAGTTTATAGGTAATGGCACAGTAAGAGAGTAAAGAAAACAATCTAATCGCGAACGCCATTTTGTATAGTTGATATATGATGGCTGAACCTGATCCTTATAGGTATATAATCTCGGTTGCACTGGCAATTAAAATTCTTTGCTGCCGCCATGTTTGCTTCTCCTGCTGCTTCTCAATATATACTTTCATGTTTCCTTGTTCTTCACCTGTTTTATATAGCTTCAACGCGAATATGGATAGACACATTGCAATTAAAAGTATCAACATTACTTCTTGGGATTTTCCCTAATTAAGCTTTTCGAAAAAGCCAATCTAAAGAGATATTTTTTTTTTCTTAAATTCTTTACAATATTATCGACAAGTGTCAAACCAAATTTTTTTTTAATATTTATTGATAAACTTTTTGAGAAAAATAAAATTAGAAATAATAAAATGAATAGAACATGAACAAGAAAATTTTTTTTAGATTCCAAATACAAATGATAAATTCCTGACCGAGGAATAAAAATCCAAAATTGAAAATAAGACATTTTCAAATAATATTCATAAAAGCAAAATACATCAACAAATATTTTTTTCACGATGATAATCATAATTTCAGTAAATCGTAAAAATAATTATAAAATAGTCAATATTTTATAGAAAAAAAAACATGTTCCATCCCAATGATTTTATAGATCATTATAGAAAATATCAGTAGCAGTGTATATATAATTATGTGATTAAAAATTATATAATATAATTCATTCAAAATAAACGGATGAAATATCAACATCAAGTGGTAGCATGTACACATGTTTTTTCTGTCAGTTAAGGCGTCAGAAAGGCGTAATTCACAACAGTGAATTACCGAGGTAAATGTATACGAACGCGCAATACCTGGGAGCAGGTGATTCTTAACAACCTTTTACTCAGATATGTTTCCTTATAATCTTGTACTCTTTTTGCTAAATTGTGTTTCACGCCATTGTGGAACCTTTTTTCTCACTCTTTTACAATGACTCAAATCTCTCCCCCATCTGTATATAAGCGCACTGAACATGCAGTATTCAAAACATTTTATTATTGTATATTAATTATTATTAACCAAGTTTCACTTCGAATTTTGTAGAATATATTCAAAATTAGAAAAAAACGAACTGTATAAAATTTAACTCGAGTTTGTTTATTAAATAATTAAATTTTCACGTGGGAAATTTTAATAATTAGGCTTTACAGCATAAAATTTTCTAAAAAAAAAGGGGAATAGAGAAAATTTTGTTTGAAAAAAGGGGAAAAATAAGGTGAAATCTAAATGTATATATTTTCCTTAACCAAAATGCTTTAAAGTTGTTTTAAATTACGCTACCGGTGAAAATTTTGAGACCATCCATTTTCTTGATGAATAAAAAAAATCTTAAAACATAGAAAGTATAGAAACCAAAATTTTTTTCCAAATTTTTTAAAAGATGATAAATTTATAAAGAAAAGTGAGATTTAAAGGAGATATTTTCCCAGTAGAGTAAATAATTATTTTTTTAAATGTCATTTTAATTTTACAATTAATTTTCCACAAATTGAAAATTATTTCTAAACTAATTTTTTTCTTGAAAAATGCAAGTAATTTTTTATTTTATCAAACTAAAACCCGTCTTATAAAATAAACAAAACTTGATTTTATTAATATTTTTCAAAGAAACTGAAAATTTTAATTTATTCTAATTAAATTTGTTTAAATTAAAAATTAATTTTCTGTTAAAAAAAAGAATTCCAATTTTCCTAATTCAGTAGGAAATAAATTTTGAAAAATAATAATTTAAAGTTATATTAAAAGAAGAAAAAATTCCAAGTGATTGTACAAATTATTCGAATTCAGAATTTTAACAAATGTTTTAAATAATTAAATTTTTAAAGAAATTGATTAAAATATTTTTGAAAAAAATTAATTTATTAATTGAAATTGTTGTAAATTTGAAATGTTGAAAATTATTGAGAAAATTTTAAACAGTAATTGAATTTTAAAGAATTTTTAATAAAAGAATTTGAATTTTTGAAAAATTGAATTACAATGATTGCATTATTTAATTTAGCGAAGAATTTTAGACAAAAATTTTAAAAGTAATCAAATTTGGAAGAAATATATTTAAGTTTTTCAGAAATAATTAAAATTTCAGGAGATATACAATAAGAATTTTGGTAAATTTGAATTGAGGAAGATTTTTTATAAAGTTCAGAAGATAATTGAATTTAAAAAAAATTTTAATTGAGAAACGTGTTAATTAAATATTAATTAAATTTTTTGAAGACTTTGATTAAAGTTAACAGTAATAATTAATTCAACAAAAAACTTAAGTTAAATATTTTAAAAACTATCAAATTTTAAAATAGTTGCAGTTACAATTGTTAAAAACAATTGAATTTCAAGAGATTTTTAATCAAAATTTTCGTAAATTTAAATTGCTGAATATTTTTTTTATAAGATTTAGACAATAGCTAAATTTTAGAACAAATTTTATTGAGAGAGTGTTTTAAATAATACAATTTTTAGAAAATTTTGATAAAAGTATATTTTATTCAAAAAAGTCGAAATAATAAAATTCATTGAAAAAAGTCAATAAAATCGAAAAAGTCGTCCAATCCGAGGCTTGCAATTTTTTGGTTCAACTTTGGATTTTTATAAAATATCCCATTATTCGAGTTTCAACATAAAATAGGGGAAATGAGTGAAAAAAAGGGGAATTATTTATAAAAAAGGGGGGAAAAAGGGGAATTTTGTAAAATAGAGGAAAAATAGGGAAATATGGGAAACACTGTGAAGCCTGAATGATTGTAAAAAAACAGTAATCAATTTTTAAAAAAAATTTAAAGTAATATACTATAGTAACAATAAAGTAATTATTGTTAATAAATAAAATGTTAGCATTTTGTTGTATTAACAAATGTGAACTCATTTGAATTTTTAAAATTGTCAATAAGTTAACAAATATATAGTTTTTAAGTAACCAAAAATTAATTAATATAACAATAAAAAAAATTTCTCTGTTAATGAAATTAGTTTTGTTGTTTTAACAAAAATTTGATTAGTTTCAAAAACATTTCGTTAACTAAATTTTAATCGGCAATAAATATTTTGTCAGCCTAACAAAAATTTGTTGGGCAACAACAAATTTTTTCAAAAAAATGTATGGTATAAATTTATAAATATGTCATTTGACATAAATCTTTAAATACAATTAATTTTAGCAATACAATATAAATTTTTAATATAAGATAATATAAATGATGGAGAGAAATGAAAAAAAGTATTTCATGTGAAATAAAACAATTACATATTGAATTAAAAATTTTTTTTTTTGATATATGTATAGAATATTAGAAAAACGTATTTAAAAAAGATTAAAGTAATATTCAAACAAAAATACACTTTTCATTTCAAGAATAGTAATCAGCGTAATATGTAAACAATTTAAAATTAACCTTAAATGACATTTGTCAAAGGGTTGCACTCCAATGATGATTTTTCTTTCCACATGATGCCAAGAATAAAATAAAAGATTTAAAAGTTTACTAACACTCCCGATTTTATTAAAATAGAAAATATTCTACTATTTAACACTCTAATAAACGATCGCGATTTCGTTCACTCCCGAAACTAACCTAACTTTGCGATAATAATTCTAACAAAAATTGTTTACAAAAAAAAAGATATCCAAACAGACTTAAAGCCCTTCCAATACTATTAAAATTATTGAAAACTAATTACTTACTTTTTAAAGAAAAAAGAAACATGACTTGACATGGTCGCGCACATGCTTGGTGTTAAACTGAGACTATATTATCAAAAATAAAATTACCCAATTGCAGGTTGCAAACACTTCCGAAACTATTGTAATGAACTATTAACGAGTTTAAATATTCAATTTATCTTAAAAATTGTACTTTTCAACAAATAAAAACACAACTCTTGCACTGTCCACCCATTGTTTCTGATCAATGCTGATCGAAGTCAGTATAGACTAGGTTGGGGTGAGGTCAATCAACTCATCTAAAAACCGGGAAAAATGCAACAATTTTATTGGTCTATTGAATCAAATTACCAATATTTGTCTACCAAGCAAGCCAATCAGTTGCTTCACAGATTTTGCGTGCAGGAAGGGGCGAGATTTATCATAAAGGCGAGTTTACAAAATTACACAATTAATTTTTAAGTAAAACAGAAAAATAAAACAAACAAAGTAAAAGAAAAAATTGTTGATTATTCTTGATAGAATAGAAGAAAATATTGATTACAATACAACTTTAAGTATAATATGCCCTAAATTTTATTAATGATGGTACTTTTATATTCCGCGGTTGGTACTAATGAATTCCGATGAATTCGACTGATACGCAACTTCAGATCACATATGCATAAGTTGGAAGTTGCAAGTCGTGTAAGTTTAATAGAAAAATTTATTTGTTTTATATACTTATTAAATATTTTAAACTATTTGTATATATAATTATTCAATCGACATGTTTGAGTGATTTATATCTTTTTACTCGTTTGAATCTTATATTCGTATAAACTATTAGCAAAAACTCGAATACTCGATGGCGACATATTATTGTTTACAGAGTGGTAAACTGTTTCTGAGTTTAATCATTCAATCTCTCTCCAACAAATTTTAACTTTAAAACCGAATAATAAGTTAGCGAAAAAATAATTAACTTGACAAAATACAGAAATTCGATATTTATAAATTTAAAGAAACGCCAATTAATGAACTTTAATTTTTGAGGTTAAACATCCACTTCACGCTTTGGAAATACATAGACAAAAATACGACAAATTGATTATATGATTCATACGATTTAAATATCTATGAAGTTTATTTAGAATGAATATTTCATTCTTGTGTTGTTATCATTTACTATGCTTTTGTTTTAATATACATATATTTCCATTTTCTTTCTTTATTTTATGTACAATTTTGATAATCTGATTTAAATATATTTCTCTTAATTTTCCAGTGTTATTATTTTTGACAAGACGGAATGGTTGAGAAATAAGTGTCCAATTCATATTCTACAACAAAAGTTAAAATTAATTTACAAAACTATAGAGGAATACAAAAAAAAAAAGATTTAAAAAATGAACCATTTCATTAAAAATAACGTGGCTAATTGAAAACCAATATGACAACAAATATTTGAAGTTGGGATACATTAAGAAGTTCACAAAAACCACATGGATATGGATTTGATGATAAAGACTACACGTATTAGGAAAAGGTAAAAAAATTAATTATTAAAAATTTTTTAGTGAGAATAAAAATTGAATAATTAAAAAAAATTAATTGCAAGAAAATTTTAATAATGAATTCTTATTTTTAAAAATATTTAATTAATTATACATAGATATAAAAACCAAATTTTATAATAATTTTAGAAAAATTAGATGCAATTATTTTATTGGATATTTTATTTAATATTACTATATTTTTATATTATTGAATTTGTATTATTAATAATATTTCAACCTATTATTGAAATTTTATTTTTTGAAAAGCGATTTTTGTATATGTTGCATAAAATCTTACAATTATTACAATTTTTTTAAAGATTAAAGGTAATGTTTGTTTCTCACCAAAATATTGACGAAGCTGAAGTATACGCAACTTTTATGATAAACGATTTTTATAGAAATAATTTTTTTAAAATGAAAAATTCTATAATTTTTGCCATAAAAAATATTTCTTGTAGCTTTTATTAATCAACAAATTATAAAAAAATATTTTTTTAGTTTTAAACAATTTTATAATTTTCCGTGTTAAATAAAAATTGATTTCTAATTGTTAATCATAAACGTTGCGTATATACTTCAAAGCATCGTAAATATATTTAAAATATGAGATACTTGTTTAAAAAAAATATTAAATATAGAATTTCTAAAAAATCTTGGATTAAACAAAAAGTTTTCTATTAATTTTAATTTTATGTTTTTAAAATGTTATATGAAAATATATTTTAAAAATTAAAAGTTAATACAAATTTAAAATTTTGTGCTTTTAAATAGAAAAAAAAACAATTTTCATATTCTGGATTATTATGTTAGTACTTGAATTATTTCCTACTGTCTGAAAATGTTAATTTTTATACAAATGCAATGCAGTTCAAAATATTAAAAATTTAAGTTATTTATATTTGCACTACAATATTTTTAAATTGTAAATTGTTTTCTTTTTCTTAACAATACAAAAAGATGGAGTCAAACTAACTTTTGTTTCGATTGTTTCTCTGATTTTAATTAAATGGTAATTAAAATTATAAAGAAAATTAAAAACTTGTGAAAAAGAAAAAGTAAATAAAAATGATTTTAACATTTAAATATTTTTCAGATACATAATATGTTACTAAAATTTTAAATTTAGTAAATTAAACAAAAAGGGATGAAATACAATTTTTCTCTAAAAAGAAGCTTTATATGAACAAAGATGTGTTTCTCAAAATTACCATCCTCCAAAAACAGCTTCCAAATAAACATCTATATGCAGACTATATAAGGTAAGGCTGAATTATTTTTAAAATGAAAACAAAATTTATATGTAGCCCTCAGAGTTTTAATACTCCGGACACTTAAAATGTTGTTTTTACTATAATTTTCCAGTACTTTTCAAATATTATCATATAAAATGTTTATGAATTGGAAAAAAAAAAAAAAAAATTCGTTATTACAATGCTTCCTCCACGAGGAAGTAATATTTGGTGTAATATTTTTTTAATGACATTAAAATTAAGTTTCTGAATCAAATAAACAGAGTTTAAGTGTCCGGAATCAGCCCTCCAGTTTGAATTTACCCCAGTTGACGGAACTTGAAACAAATGAATTTTTTTTTCAATGTATTAATAAATAATTATTAGTTGAAAATGAGTGAAAAATGACTAAAAGTTCAGTTACTTTTGACTAATTTGCAATTTAATATTTCGCTAAAGGTGTTATTGAAAATTCTTCATGAAATTTTCATTGATTGTTTTATGCATTTAAAGAAAAATTGAACACACAATCAAAATAAAGTTACTTTAATTCCATATTTGGATATTTCTAAAATGATAATATAATTTATATAGTTAAAATGTGATTTAGTGAAAGTATGCAAACAACTTTTTTTTTGTCACTTTGAACGATTAAAAGTTGACATAAATAAATATGTTATTCATAAATATAAAAAATTGTTGAGATTAAAAAAGAAGAAACAATTTTGATAACAAAATAGAAAAGATTTATAATTTTTATAAATTTTATCAATTTTATAAATTTATATACATTAAATCATATTAAGGGTTCAAGTAAAAAACATCATGATGTAATTTTATAAATTATAAAGTTTTATAAATTTTTTAATCTTTATTGAATGGCATGTTTTAATAGTTCAAAAGCCTCAAAAATAATAATGTTCACACTTTCACTCAGAGAAATCTTTTATTTGTGTTTATTTGAGACAAATAAAATTTATTTGAAGCAAATAAAAATATGTTTGTCTCAGAGTCTAATAACTTTTTATTTATTTTAAATAAAAAAATATATTTAACACAAACAAAATTTTTGACTTTATACCTCATATTTCACAGGTAGCAGTACAGAAGGTCCAAAATAAAAGGTCCAAGACAGATTATCCTAACCGAAAGGTCCAAAGGACAAAAAGTCCAAAGGTTGAAAAATCCAAAATCTGGAAAGTCCAACATCTAAAAAGTTCAAAAAATCCAAAAGTCCAAAACTAAAAATTTATTTAATTGATTGATATTTAGCCAATGTTATTAAAATATACATAATTTTTAAATATTTCAGAAACATTGTTTCCATTGTTTTCAATCTGCACCGCCAATATATTTTTGTATTCTTACCCGCCGAATGTTTGGTGTACAAAAACCCATCGATATGTAAATAAGGCGTTTTTCCCAGTAATATAACTTCCGCGGTTGCGTTATACATTTTTTAAATAAATTAAATCACAACAAATTTAAGATTGAAAATTAAACACAAAAAATTTCAAATGATACCACGAAGAGAATTTACATGTCAAATGATGCAAAACATTGAAACTATGAAACCAAGATTACACGTTAAACAACTTCATGTGAAACAAATGAAAGTGGAATATACAATTTCTTTCCCGCTGAAATAAAATAAAATTTTATTGGACTTTATATTTGTTGTACTTTTCAATATTGGGCAATTTTTATTTTGGACTTTTTGGTTGTTTTGGACCTTCTAATTATTGGACTTTTTGTATTTTGTGACTTTCTAATTATTGGACCTTTCGTCCATTGGACCTTCTAATTATTGGACCTTTCGTCTATTGGACATTTTATTTTGGACTTTTTGTACTGTAATCATTTCACAATATCACATCAATTATAGGAATATCAATATCATTTTAGATTCAATTAGCAATCACCATATAAATTACTATTGCGAGTGAGTGATATGCAGCCCTTGTGTTTATAGTTTTCTCTATGTTCACTACATCCAGAGAAAAGATATATTTGTCTCAGAGCCTAATAAATATTTATTTGTTTCAAAAAAATTTTATTTGCTTGAAATAAATTTTATTTGTTTCAAATAAATAAAATATTTATCTAGATGTAAATATCCCATTATGATAAGACGCTTTAAAAATAGATAATAACAAATCTATATAAAATATTAATTTTTAAACACGTCATATGTAGTGGAACACACACTTATAGTATATATTCATATATCGGAACAAAGAGAAGTTACTAATTTCGTACAAGCTTATTCGGTCAGACTATCGTGTGTACCTCATCTTTTGTTCCTGTTGTTTTTAATATCGTAGCGTTCAGACGATATGCTTCTCCATAATATGCGAGTCCAAGAGTATGAACGTGCGGACCTTGTCGGCCGTAGGATGTCCGACCTTAACGTTGGCTAAGCGTGTATGCATGTTCGGTGCATAAATAAGAAGCACAGCTCGGGAGGCATTAAATCACGTGTGTGCGCTCGGACTTGCATACACACACACACTCACACATGCACACGGATGGACGAACGAGAAAGAGACAGAATAGATAGCGTCAGGATATAGGAAGAGACAAAAGTAAAAGAAAGAGAGAGGAGAGAATGTGAGACTCGTTCGCGAATACGAACCTCTATAAAGGGCCCATAAGCCATCATAAGGGACTTAAGATTACCCGCGCGCACCCCGTCGAGCCAATATGCCCTTCACATCACCAACCTTCCTTCTTGAGTAGTCGCACGATTAGAAGCAGCCAAGTACGTACATTTTAGTAGCGAGCTTACCGTATTATATACCCCCTCAGGCTAGCAGAAATTATATTCGCGATTTTCATCTTTATTTGGCATCACGTCAACTCCCCCATTACTTTCAAAATTAATTTACACTTCAGAAATATCTAATTTTCACCAATGCAGTTAAATTTCTTTTTTGTATTTATAACAACATTATGCGATAATTCCAAAATTGTCTTTCTCAATTCAATTTCTTTATTCTCTCTTTTTTCCTCGACGATGATGGTTTTAGCTCAAATTTTTCTGTCATATTACCCACATGACTTTTCGTATATCCATCACCGATATATAAGTCAGATCGAGGGTATATATAATTGGCGGACAAGACGAATGACGGTACTTATTTGTACTCGCGGTCTTTGGAATTAAAAGTTCCCAAGTACGAGGTTCATTAATCTTGACAGAACCCTGAGGTTAAGGGGATGATGATGAAGAAGAAGAGGAATAATAAGAAGAAAGAATTGAAGAAAGAGGGAAGAAAACAGAGGAGAAGACAGAAACCTAGTGCTACTGGAGAACGCGCGTTCTCCACAGGACGTAATCGGCAAACAAACTCAACTTCTGGCTGAACAAGATTTATGCAACTTGGGCGCAATAAGGCTTTTTCTTCCTCGTGTCTCTTTATAAGCTCTTGTTTCCCCCATCCTTCTCCTCAACAAGCAGAATCATAAAAGCGTTTAATAATATAATATTCTCGTTTGTTTTTGCACATAGAATTCATAAGAGAAATGATGATTTACAGTAAATAACTTGATGGTGTTCCAATTACTTTTAGCTACTTTCGACAGATATCTTTTGAGGGAGGGAGAGAATAAAAAAGTTGTTTGAAATTTTTTTCACTTTGGAATAATGTTTTATAGGTATATTCTCTCTTGACGACCTGATGTTTCGTTTTAGTTATTCTTTTTCTGCCAAGTTTCAACCTTATAGTTATATATATATATATAGGTACTTGAGAAGCTGACTTGACCCTGCGGGGGGTGGCTCATGCGCATTGGTCTTCCCTTGCAGACTGCACCACATTAACATTCCTAACCCTGCTTCTTGTTTGACTCTTTGCTTTTGATAGATTATGGGAACGATTTCGGACATTGGATCCAGGGGTTTTAACCAAATTTTCCCCTATTTCTTTATATCAAATTTTGTATTTCATTTACTTCGCAAATTGATTGGAAAATTCATTCTAACTGCGTTCAAAAGAAATCAATTTTATATAATAAAATTATGTCACATATTTGTAAAACAAGAAGTTTTTAAATAATGGAAAATTTAAATTGTAGGGAAACAATCGTAATAATGATACATAAGATTTGTTTGTTGAATGTCAAACTTTTACACGCGCTTACCACCCGAGTGCCCAAATTAGAAGAATACCTGATTTACATTTCACGATCTCGAATGAAGCTATAAATAATGTGGCCGCGAGCCTGCGAAGAACGCAAAAACGAATGTTCCTTGGACCCCCCGCCAATACCACATCTACTGTCGTATGAAATATTGCCATGATTCTTTTAGATACATTCCTACACTTGTAGACCAAATATACGTCACATGAGATGAATTAATTTTCCCTCATGGCCTATTAATTAATTAACATTTTGTTTTATTTATTATAATTGATTTATAAATTGTTAATTTGGATAAATATTTATTTGGGTGAAAATGTTAACAATTTTTCAAAATAGAAAAGGGATCCTAAGAGGGTAGAAAGGGAGAGAGAGAGAAAGAGTATTGGGAATCTGATCGAGAAAACGACGAGGAGGAGGGTTAAAGCTGTCAGAGGCAGAGACGGTCGGGGATGACTCCCATCCACGACCTCGTCCTCGTCTGTAATCGCAGGGGCGGCGACATTCTGTCCCAGACAGGATCAAATCGCTACTGAACTGCTACTGTCCTCAGTCGCCTGGTCTACACACTGCCAATTGCATTCCCTTAACACAAAATTAAATCCAGTAATAGTTACATTGTTTGACTGTTTCCCTACCTTCATCACTGGTTAGAAAGTCCTATTAAAAATCAGTTTTTGGTACTATATTATTAATTGAATATATATACTGTTGCAGCTGATTTTGCCACAATTTGAAACTACATTCAAATTAGTGTTTACAGTTATTTTATACTATTGTTTAAAGCACAAACCTTTTTTTAATGGTATTGGCATCCATAGCAATTGATACATACTTAAAATGCTTTATCCTAAAATTAGCATAAAGCACAACGTATAACACAAAATTTGTAAGAATACAATACGGAAATTTTTATAACAGATAATGATCTATTTTCCAACGAAATTTGATATCTGCAACCAGGCACGCATGTGTAATTTCAAAGTTTGAGAAACTCTCTTTTTTGTGCAGCTACCAACTTCCTTTCCTGTTATCATAATGATGATCTCGTCAGATTGTCGGGAGAGGAAAGAAGAAAGAATTAATTGTAACTTATCTAGAAGCATTAGGTTGCCTAGATAAATATAAATACTTATTGGTGAATGGTTCAAGTTGTATACGTGAGTCTTACTACACACATTTGTATATGGTGAGACTGTGTTTAAGACATGATACATAGACTTCCACTGGCTAGTGGACCAAGCGACGCTAACAATCCTGCAGGTACCGACCTGGTTGAGCCTCGAATAATTAATATGGTCTCTGACACTGAAGGTCGGGATGTAGGTACACCAGTCTGCTGCCTGTGGAACAAACCAACCTCCCTCAAACATAAACACGTTGATGGTATTTATACATACGAAATTCACACGAGCTGATATCTTTCAGCTTGAGGGCATATATATAGCATTCCTGGCGTGCCAGGATATTAGCTTACACTACGCATATATAGACTCGAGGATTTAATTTAAAAAAAAGACACAATCATCTTTTCCATTATATTATATTATTACATCATCATTATATGCATTATTAAGCAACTTTTCTTTTAAGACAATATCAGATTTTCATATTTATTTCTATTGTTTATCTACTAATTAAATTAGTATAGATATGTAAATTGGATGATAGGTATATATATATTGTTCCGTTACTCACTCTATCTATTCGATACAAAAAACACTATAGTACAAAATAAACTATAAAAATGCAGTTTAGTATAACATATGATGTATTCCACGCAATTGCATCTCCAATTTTTTTGAGATTTTTTTTTCTTTTAGTACTACACGGAAAGAAAAGGTATCGTTGTCTCAACCATAAAAATATTGTTGGTCATAATATTGTTGAGGCATCCATACATATAGCTGAAGCAGCATTCAGTATGGATACATTGACAAAAAAGAATGGTTGTGGCAACCATATAATATTTGTACCTATGATATGGATATATCAACCATAGCTTTAGTTGAGGTAACAATATTGGTTTGGATTTTAACAATTTTGTTATCCTATCCATTTTTGAATTGCTAAGGCCCCTATAGACGCCTGCGCACCTTGTCTGCGCGGTGATGCAATATATTACTCGCATTAATTCCAAGCGTCGCGAAACGTGTCCGCAGTCCTAAACATTTTCTATAATCATTTAAGAATTATATTGATCCCGGTTAATGTGTTTTTTAAGTTAAAAAATGGAAGCTGAGTGCATTGATTTCCTTAAAAAAAAATAGGCTTCGAAGTTGACTGCGTCCATTTAAACAATTTACATTCACCTTTCCCAGTCATAATTTGTAAATGGGGAAATTCTTCAATGTTTGCGACACTTAGGAACGCACTATAATTATAATACTATAATAAAAGGTGCGATACGATTGTTTATTTTGTTAACGAATTTGTATTTGGTGATTATTTCAAAAAAATACACGGAAAAAAATCAATGGTTGCCACAGCCATACCTTTGGTTGTTGCCACAACCATTCTTTTTTGTCAATGTATCCATACTGAAAGCTGCTTCAGCTATATGTATGGATGCCTCAACAATATTATGACCAACAATATTTTTATGGTTGAGACAACGATACCTTTTCTTCCCGTGTAAATACGTTTTTCTGGGACTCAATGTTTTAAATTAATCAAAAATAACCTTATTGATAATATTAAACAAATAAAATAAACATAAATTGTAACCATATAAAATGGTTGCTTCAACAATATTAATATGGTACACTAAATAATGGTCGAAGCATCAATTAAAAATGGTTGTCACATCCATATTAGCATTTGTATGTTTTCCAAATATATGGTTCCCAAAGCCATATATTCTAGTTGTGCTAACAATTTAAAGATAGCTATTTAATATGGCTGGAGCTACCGGAGGTATGGTTGGGACGTATTTTTTAATATAATATGGTTGAGACAACCAAAGGTATGGCTGTGGCAACTATTGATTTTTTTCCGTGTAATTGAGACTAGCTTCCATGAATTTTTTCAAATTATTTTAGCGAGCCGTTTTCGAGCTATGGAATTTTGAAAATTGGAGAATTTTCATGACTTTTAATTTTTGAATGCTCATAACTTCCTTAAAAATGCATCAATTTTAAAAGTCTTTTTTTCAAAATGTGTGTTTTTAAATGTACTTTTCAAAAAAAAAATTCGAAATTTTTTTTTCAACGATATTACTATCAAATTTTTGAGTTTTAATTATAAAAAGTCATTTTTCTCATTTGACGTACTGATCGATTTTTTCAAAAAAATTTTCCAAAAAACTACTTCTTTTTACGAAACTTTTAAGCCTAGCCCGATAATGAGGAAACAATTTTTACAATATTTTCGAAATTTTTAAAAAATTCAAAATTCAAAAATTTTCGAAAAATTCCAAAAATATTGTAAAAATTGTTGGATTCCCTGGAATACATCATATACAGCGCCTACTGTTGGATATGTATATCTGAAAAAATTATAGCAAATGGCACTATCTGTTTAGTTATAATTCAAAATTAACGATTCTGTTTAGTTGATTCTACTCGTATATCTCGTATTCTTGTGCAACAATAAATTAAACAAAATTTTGCTTAATACCTATATTTAATAGCGTACAACAAAATTATAGAAAGGATTATAAAATCTATACCTAAAAAAATCTGTAACACTTTTTGTATACAATATAGAAATAGCGGGCGCATGATTACCCCAAAAAATTCATTAGTTATAATTTCCTTTTTAGCCCAATTTTTAAATAATAGAATTTTTAGTTATAAATAAATGAATAAACGAACAAACAACCGACAAAACGATTTCGGAGCGAATTTAAAACATTAACCAATCATAATTATCTTGATAATTTCTTATTATAGACGATTTTAAAAATGTCAATGGCTCTCTCTAAAAATTAAAATCACAAAAACTTCTGTTGCACAGAAAAAACCTGAATTCAAAATTCCAACTCAATTTATGAAGTGCAACAAAAATGAGTCAGTAAGCTGTAGCCACGTTCTATTAAAAATTCAGCGATCTAGAAATTCTGTCGTAAAAATTTGTTTAATAAGAAATTACATCAATTGCTATTGCGAAAAATGAAAATTCGGCTAAAAAGAAATTCTATTCAATGTAATTCTATATATCTAATGAAATTTTTTTAAATTAAAATTTTAACTAATGAATTGTGTAGATATAGATTATCTTATATTATTATAATTATAGAATATCTTATACAGTAGCATTTTGATATATCTTTAAGCGGTTGGATAGTAAGAGGAAAAAAAAAAGTTTACGAAGCGAAGTTAATCAAAGGAGTCTTACTGATGCTGTTATATAGAGTAAGGCTTTTCTGCCGCTCCTTAATTCTTTCAGGAAGACTCTCCTTATTTATCTTAGAAGTCCTCCCTCTGCCTCATCGTCAAGCAACTCGGCAGATCGGGTTACTTTCGACA
Organism: Leptopilina boulardi; assembly: GCF_019393585.1. Taxonomy (NCBI): domain Eukaryota; kingdom Metazoa; phylum Arthropoda; class Insecta; order Hymenoptera; family Figitidae; genus Leptopilina; species Leptopilina boulardi. The sequence goes on along the minus strand of NW_026137764.1, from coordinate 1,491,008 downwards.
ATATCTCTAATGTTTTGATCGACGAGCGGTGGATTCTATTTCACCAGTTAATTGGGATGTTAGTCATCTAGAGAAAAAGAAATGAAATCTCTATATATATATATATATATATATATATATATATATATATATATATATATATATATATGTGTGTGTGCATATATCTATATGTTTGTACTTTGAGATACGATGTATACAAGCAGCTTCTGGTTTGTGAATTGTGGACCCGGGACCGATTAATCGTTCAAGTTAATCGATGTCCAAAGTTTTCAGAGTACATTCGTTTTTCTCATCGCAATTGTCGACCAAACGAAGCGACACTGCTTTTTATTCGAACCACCAACGACGCCAGTCTGATTTACCGCGACTTCGGTGTATAGCGACAAATAATTACCAATTAGCTCTCTTTTCAATTATTTCCTATGCAATCAATTTTAAATGGCTTCATGCTCTTCGTATAGTTTATATTCTATAATCTAGCTTATTTAATCTAATTTTATAAAAAAAATTGAAAAATGTATAAATGTAATTAAAAATGTTTTCTTTTTTCATATAATGAAACTAAAAAGTATATATATATATACAATTATTTATTGTTAATGATTTAAAACAAAAATTATGCAAAGAAAATAGGAATTATTTATAGTAAAAAAAAGTTAATTGATTCGAAAATATTGGCAATATCTTGTCATTTTTCATGTATATAATTCTAAAAAAAACAATCGGCAGCAAAATTATTGCATATATCGAGATGAGAGTGTTGCGTAAAAAGACTCTCACTGGGAACACGAAATACTTTATTCATACACATTAGCGGGGTAGAATGTGGGTATAGGTAGTCATGTTTTAGCGGTAGAGTATAGAGTTGCCAATAAATATGTCTCCGGCAGCATGCAATATTTATGCCCAGCGTCTGCGGATACGCATTGGCTCAAGAGAGACCTTCGTCATTCATTGGTAAAAAAAAGTCGCCCTTTTAGTTAGGCGTCAGCGAACTTTGCAGATATATTGAGACGAGTCGTTGGACAAATAACATTGAAAAGTTTACAGAAAAAAATTTATACAAGAAAGTTACAATCTAAATTGATACTTTTCACTCTTAATTATATATATTTTTATTTATATATAACGTTCATTTTTGTCATCTATACAGTGATTTTTTTCAATAAAAATGGTAAATTTCATAAATATAAAACCACGATAGAAATTGCGGATAAAACACATATATATGTTCTTTGTGTCATGTATCAATGAACTTCGTAATAGTATCCGATAGTTTCCCGTTCAGTACAGAATCGGTAAAATTGAATACTCGTGTTGATATTGGTGTTAGGGAGTTGATCCACGCCCAGTGATAACAACAATAATAACACCATCAACATCCCTCTGGCACCATCATTTCGCTCTCTCTCTCTCTCTCACGCACCCCAACCGGATTCCGGTTTACGCAGACTTCCTGGATCCGATCATCTATGCGCACGCCATATTATACTATATATTGTAGAGAGAAGAGGACTCATCGAGCATGGAACATAAGCGCACGTAGTATTTCCATTATCAAACTGCCAGAGAGGAGAAACATACGCGTGAGACTGTATCAGCGTCATAAGTCTAAACTTAGAGATACCGCATCTCTGTGTACAGGGTGATGATTTACCGCACATCAAGGTCCGGAATGGGGTCGTCTTTGTCCTTGGTGCGAATTTGCCGTATTCCATATATATATACACATTGAAGAGGGTGGCTGACGCTTGATTGTTTGCATTATTTATGGTAATGCCGTGGCAGTCGCCTATATGAATTTGATATTCTCCGATTAAATTACTCGAGCAAACATATAAAGAAAAATCTGAGTAATGTACACTTATTACAATTTCAATTGTGTGAGTGCAAAGATATATTTTTTGTCTAAAAAGATTTATTTTCGTATACATAAGAAAAATATATAATATCATATTTGAAGGATACGCATATCAATATTTCCTATAAAAATTATTAGTTACATAATTTTTTATTGCGGTTCGAAATATACGTAAAGTTAAATTTAAATGTAAGAAATGAATAAATTAAAGATAGATAAACGAAGTGAAATAAATTCGCGTCCGCGCAGAACGGACGAAAAAGAAGATACCCGGCGTGCAGAAAATTTGACCGGGCCCCGGTTGGCCCAGACCAGGCACGATCAGGGCCAGATCTGTCAATCTGATCTGGCCCCGATGGAAATGAAACAGGGAACCCGATCGGGGCCATGCCAATTTGCCCGTTCTGAAATCCTGGTCGGGACCCGACCAGGGTCATGGTAATTTGCCCGATCTTATAGTAATTGTAATTTTCAATAAATTATAATTATTTTTCTCTAATTGATAAATAAAACAATAGAATTAATCAATATTATTTTATTTTATGAATCTGCATTTAAAAAAACACCTTATAAAATGAAAAGGAAATATAAGTTGAAAAAAATTATTTGAATAATTGTTTCGTTTACTCTCTAAATCTCAATTAGTAAAAATGTTTACTAATTTAAATTAGTGGCTTATGGCTTATGGCAAAAAGCTTATAAATTAGTAAAATTTTACTAACAATTCGTAAAATTTAAGAGGGACTCACTTTTTGATTTAGAATTAGTTAAATTTTACTAATTGTTAGTAACATTTTACTTATTCATAAGTTATAATAAATGTATGTATTTTTACTAGTTTTTTTTTAAATTTTAAAAATGACAACCAGGCCTGGCCCTTGTCGGGCCCATAGTAATTTACTAACCCGGATCCTGAACAGGAAATCGGATCGGGGCCAGGTCGGTAATCGGGATGAAAAGTGCAATTTCTGCACGGGTATCAATTGCATTTTTGAGTATTCTACGCAGACGCGAATTTAACCTACTACTTTATCCACCTTAATTTATACGTTCCCTACTTTACCCTTCGCGATGAAAACGACCTCTAAGTTCCATAAAAATCAAACAATTTTTTTAAATTCCTTTCAACATTTTGAATTTTTCAAATTTAATCTCAAATTCGTAATAAGCCATCCCAAAAACTTAAATATACAATTTTTATATGCGGAATGTACATTGACTAATGTTTGCGTTCATATTTTTATGCCTTTTTGGGGCTTGTGACTCTAGGGAGTCAGTCAGAAAAAAAAACTATAAGTCATATTTTCAAGATTTTTGTGTTATTCGATTACTTTAGGTTTAGTCTCGATGCCGCACTTATTTTTGTCAAATTTGGAAATGAATTTTTTATAACTTTCTATATTATCGACCAGTCAAAGATTTAACTACATGTTAGTACAGCGCTGACAGTATTTTAATTTTTCTTTTTGCAGATTCTATCCTCGATGGCTTGTGGTGTCACGTATATATTTCAAAGATAAGGGCAAAAGTAAAAAAGGATCTTGAAGGACACAGAATTCTTCATATTCAGACTTTTTAGAACTCGGTCTATTTTTACGGTTATTTCTCACATTTTCTTAATGGAAATTTAACTTGGAAAGTATAGGGATCTCCGAGGGCTATTTAGTTTGAAAGAATCTCCTTGAAGCTGAAAGTTCCTTATTAAGGTAAATATTTTAATTTATTGGAAAAATTTTATTACAAAAAATTTAGTTATATTTTTTGACGTGAAAACGTCTTACTCATAATTAATTATTATTATTATTCTTTGAATCAATTAAATGGTATTTGTTTCAAATACAAAAATTATTGGTTCAAATACAATTTATTTAATTCAAATAAAAATTATTTGGTTTAAGTAAATATTTATTTGATAATAATCAAGTAATCAAGTATGTATGTATCTTATAAAATATATTTTAATTAGTTCAAAAAGACGTTGCTACGATCAAAATTCTCTGTCCGCGTAATGAATACAGACCCTGCTAGTTTTATTTTACATCTTAGAATTATTACTATTAAATGAAACTTTTATTAAACCAAATTTTATTTAAGAGTGACGAATTGAAATTCTTTGGAAAAAAGAGACCTTTAATTATCGCCCTATAAAAACGGCAGTGAACGTGAAAATGGTAAACATTGATTTTAAAATACTTTTTTCTCGAAACACGGACATTTTTTTCAAAATCGGTCAAATTCAAAGGATTCTTATCTTATAAATTTCCTAAATCCGAAAGATTGTGCGAATTCATACAAAAATGGGATTAAAAACGAAAAGTAGGAAAGTAATATACTGACAGCTGCGACATTGTGCTCCCTGCATGCTTCTGCCACCTGACGGCTGCAGGACGTAATAAAGCAGTCATTATATTAGTTTTCTACTTGTCCTTTTTTAATCGCGTTTTTGTATGGATTACTACAATTTTTCGGATTTAGGATTAGGTAAAAAGTGTCAGTATTTCGAGAAAAAAGTATTTTAAAATCAATGTTTACCATTTTCATGTTCAGTGCCGTTTTTATACTGCGATAATTAAAGGTCTCTTTTTGCCGATTAATTTGAACGTTTTTAAAACGTTTCATGTCTGCCGAATAATGTTCTGGAACATTTTTTGGCTGACATGAAACGTTTTAAGAACGAACATGGTTTTTTGCCCACTGATGGGTGGTGAATATAGCTAGACACCGGTTACTGAATATCATTTAGTGAAATTTTCACTAGAAATCAGTGATATATGTACTATGACTGATTTTCAGCGAAAATTTCACTAAATGATTCAGTAACTTCTAATTTTACAGTTTTTTTAATTATTAGTGAAATTTCTTTTATTTTTTATTGTTTCCTTTTATAAAATCAATTTAAATCCTATTAAATATATGAAGATAAAGAAAACTCTTTGCATAGATTTATATAATTTGTTAAATTTTTTTAATTACTGGAAGTTATATAATTAAAGAAGATAATTAATAAAACTTGGCAGAGATGTATTATAAAATGGTTTTAATAGACGCGTAAAAACGAGAGTAACACGTGACTCGAGATGTGAAGATAAAGAGATAGGGGACGAAAGTGTCACAAGCAGCCCCTTGGGACTAGTTATGAGTTTACTGAGGGGTGATGTATAAACTGCACTCTGTTACGTTCATTGACCAAATTTTCATTGAGTGAGTAAATTAAATGCTTCATCGCAGTTTTTCAGTAAATTCTCTGTTCACAATAACCATATTCTACGCGAGAAAATGAAACAAAATTTTCTACATAAAAAGTAGTATAGAAAAAATAAATTTTTTAATAATTTCAAATACAATTCACCAAATGTCAAATTTTCTATTTGATAGAATAATATTAATAAAATTATAATACGTGACAATTCACTCAGCATCTCAAACATGTGGAATTGTGTGATAATTTAAATAACCAATTCGATGTATCTTTTTTTGCATATGTATAAATGACATAATCCTTTATAATTGGAATCGTTATTATATAGAAATGCCTAATGAACGAGTCAAATCGTTAAGTTAGCACGAATGAACGGTCAATCAACAGAAGGAATAATAAAAAAAAAATTAAAAAAAAAGTTGAATTAAATGAGAAAGGAAAGAGAACCAGAGAATGCACGGCGCAAGGTGCACGATCCTGAGAGTTATTTCGTGGCGGGCACGGACAAAAAGGGACACAATACAAGGCGAGAGATCGATTCTCCTCGGCTTAGATACTAGAAGACCACAGACGGACTGGCAGACGGAAGATGAAACAGAGAAGAGAATGCACTGTTCTCTTTCTCTTTCTGCTTAAGATAATGTTGGAGAAGGAGGACATTGTTGTCCAAGAGCTAGTCGACCCGCTTCGGAAAACAACGAGCCACCAGCTGTAATTAATCACTTTTCTTACGCGCGTATAAAGGAAACTCTGCGTATCAAGGAATACCAACATCAACCATATATATGTATATACTCTAAAAAGGAAGAGACTCTTCTATAAAAGAACTCTGAAGATAAATAATGCTTCGCAATTGTTTTCTTATGTGATTTTCAATCTGAAACAGTCGCAACGTGTTTTGTATAATAATACCTCGCATTGTTTTTATTTCCATTTCTATTTATATTTACTTCTCGATTAAAGTTGTATAATTTATTTTTAAAAAATTGTTTCTTTTATTATTCTTAAATAATCGTGAATGAAGGATCTATAAATTATTGAAAGAATTCGACAAATATTCTGATTTGCTGTCAAAGAGATTCAATAATAGGACGACAAGAAATTTATATTAAAAGAGTTGTGAGTTCCCATGAAGAGATAGCGTGCGAACCAAATCTTCTTTAACGGTCAAAAGTTTTCGACATGATCTGGTAATTACAGAAGGTAGAGAGAGAGAGAGAGAGAGAGAGGTCGTCGGGGCTGTTAACGTTAATGGTATGCACAAGGGACTATATATATGGAGTGTGGCCCAATGGAAAGAATATATATAATATAAAAAATGGTGGAAGAAGAAGAAAAGAGAAGAAAAGAAGGGACGCGTTCTCGGACAGAGGAATTAAGAGGAAATAAAAATAGGCGAGAGTCCGAGTCTGGGCGCACCGGCTCCAGTCCGAAACGACTTTACGGGAATTAAACGCGAGAAATCGAGGAGATATGGAACCGCGAAATGCGATGTGGCCATCCGTCAACATGTCCACCAATTACAGCTTATACCGCACTCGCACAGGTGGCTTCTCCTCGTTCTCTTTCAAACCATTCTATGTTGCCTCTTTCATTCAGATCTGTCATCTGGTGCATCTCTCTTATTAATAGAGGTACTCTTTTTTTTTATTATTATTATTATATGCTTTTCGTTCTTTCCAAAGTCCGAGGTGATCTCTCTAATTACCTTACAAAAATTCATATTTCACAAAATCTCATTTGCCTTCAGGTATGGTTCTCAGTTTATTTGCTCTCACATTTACTTATCGCGTTCAGAAACAATTTTTTTTTTTTTGACATCACTGGAAAAACTATCCGTCTTAAAAGTGCAAAAAACGTCTTGTTTTAAGACACATTTGGTGTCTTAGACGGGAAAAACGTCTTAAAACTAGACGTTTTTTGCACTTTTAAGACGGACAGTTTTTACAGTGATTGACTTGTACAAACAAATTCAAAGATTTCAAACATCTGAAGGGAAAATGTCAATACTACATCAATTCAGCTGTTTATAGAAACTCCATCAGTACACTGAGGAAACTGTTTGGTATCATCTACTGAAGTTTGGTTCTCCAAACCAAATTTTTTATTTGATATATGTGCAACTAATCCGTTTGGTTCGGGCTACTCAATTTTTTCGTTGAATCATTTTGTTCGGTCTACCAAATTTTTTGTTTTGCACAACTAACTTATTGTTTTTAAGCAAACAAAAAATTTAGTTAAATGAAAAAAATTTTGTTCTTTTCTCAACCAAATTATTTTTTGGCTCACACTTATATTTTTTATTTTTCACTTAATTTTATCACTTTTGTTATCCTCTTTTATTACCCTATGTCTACTTAAATTAATTTCTATTGCGGAAAAACCTAACACTGCTGGAGATCGAACCCTCAGACTACGCAACGCAAATCAAGAACGCTGACCACTACACTAAGAATCCTAGTGACAATGTGAGTGTAAATTATTTTCATAAAGTATACAGGCTGGAGAAAAACTTCCGTTCTTTTAACAAGCTTTATTCTCTCTGTTCGATATGCATCACTACACACACTTTTTTACCGAATTTCTGAAACACATAAAAATCCCGAAAACACTTGAATAAAACTGGACGACACGAAGAGCGAAGCATGGTTAACGTGTGACATATTTACGAGAACAGCGCATGCGCAATTGAGCATTCAGACGGTTTGGTTTGGAGAACCAAATTATTCAGTTAACAGACGCAAAAGCTTGAACGAAATTTTTGGTACAGCCAACTAAATTTCTCGATTGATTGCTTCTTTCGTTACTGTTATGTCAACTAAATTTTTGTAATCTTAACTAAAAGTGCTCCACCAAATTATTTTATTAACATTACATTTTTTTTCTCAGTGTAGAGGGCGCAAGAGTTTCATTAAATTTCTTTCCGTGCAATAAAAAATTATTTAATCTATTATATATTGCAAAAAGTAATATCTATTTAAATTATTGTTATTAAAATTCACAAAATGTATTTCCAATAATTGTCAGTTGTTTATATCATTCTCCATTTAAGGAAATTATTCTCTTGGAAAATTAGTTGACATAAAGACTTTGCGGAGATTTTCTGCAGCCTGAATTGAAATCTTAAGTAGCATCAGTAGATCATCAGTTCTTTTACTATATATATATATAAATATATGTATGCGGGAAGTAAACAAAAATCTACTTTAGAAAAACTCATTAAAACGACCCCCACGGGGACGATAGTGTATATATATATATATATATATATACAAAACTCACGATCCTCGATGATCCTGATCTCGGCAGACAGAGTGGAGTCTTACAGAATTCCTGGAATAAAAGACTCTCCCGACGATCCTCTTACCTGGACAGGTGCACGTTTCTGCCCTCAAGCTAGAAACGGGTGGGTGTCAGAAATGTATTCTTTGAATTATTGCATTTTTCAAGTTCTACAGATACACGTCCTAATGATTTTTTATCCCGAGAATCGTTGGTATCCCCCTAAATCCACTGATGCTTATTTTATGATACACAGGAATCATATAAACTATCTCATTAAGAGTTTGACATTCCAAGAATTTTCCTATACTTTTTTTTCTAAATTGTGTGCATCTAACTTTACGGTGTTATCTATGTATAAATTTACATTTGTGATTTTTCAATTTTCTACTTTTTAATCTGTATTTTATTATATAACGGGGTGCCATTTTTATGTTCGGTTTTTTTTATACTACGTTTTTTTTACATTTTGATGCGCTGATTACGAAAATCATAGTGACAATACCCAAAAATTTGATTTTTATGGCAAAAATCATAAAAAAGTCTCAAAATTTATGGTTTTTTTCGTTTATTGGGTAAAATATACAAAATTTAAAAAAAAAATGTATTTTAATAAGATCTATAACTTTTGTTTGAAAGTTTTTTTTTTGATTTTGCATATTTTACCCAATAAACGAAAAAAAACATAAATTTTGGGACTTTTTTATGGTTTTTGCCATAAAAATCAAATTTTTGGGTATTGTCACTATGATTTTCGTAATCAGCGCATCAAAATACATAAAAATACGTAGTATAAAAGAAGACCAAAAATATTTTTAAAAAATTCAAAATTGAAAAATTTTTGAAAAATTTCGACAATATTGTAAAAATCGTTTGCCCATTATCGGGATAGGCTTAAAAGTTTCGTAAAAAGTAGTTTTTTTGAAAAAAATCGATCAGTATATACGTCAAATGAGAAAAATGATTTTTTATAATTAAAACTCAAAAATTTGATAGTAATATCGTTGAAAAAAAAATTTCGAATTTTTTTTTGAAAAGTACGTTTAAAGACACATATTTAGAAAAAAGAGACTTTTAAAATTGATGCATTTTTAAGGAAGTTATGAGCATTCAAAAATTAAAAGTCATGAAAATTCTCCAATTTTTAAAATTCCATAACTCGAAAACGGCTTGCTAAAAAAAATTGAAAAAATCCATGGAAGCTAGTCTCATTTAGTACTAAAAAAAAAAATCGGAGTTGCAATTGCAGATGGACTTACACTTTGGCGTTGAATACATCATATACACTGAGAAAAATGAAAAAACGAAAAAGTAACTTTTTCTTTTTTTAAAAGTAAAACCAGAACTGTCCGCAGTTTTTGCGCATTTCTGGCAATTTTTACTCCAAAAATAGTAAAATTTATCCCTAAAGTAGTAAAAATTTTTCCGGAAATAGTAAATTTTACTATTTCTGTAGTAAAACTTGAAAGAAATGCGCAGAAACTACGGACAGTTCAGGTTTTACTTTTAAAGTACATATATAGTAAAAGTTACTTTATTCGTTTTTTCATTTTTCTCCGTGTACAACTTTGTGTTGTGACTTGTAAATTTTTTGACTGTCTCAACCAAATTATAATTAGGGAATACCAAAAATTATTTAGTGGTTCTAACCAAATAACATGCATTGTACAGAAAAAACCTGGTCTCGGAAGGAGAAAAACCTGGTTTTGGAAGTGCAGAAAAAATGAGCCTGGTTGGTGGCGCCACTGTCTATAACGTTTAGCATTGGCTCATTTTGAGTTGCAACAAAAATGAGACTAGGTTTTTCTGTATATATTCATGGTTGCAACAAGAATAAATTTTAATAAATAATAAATAAATGTACTAAATGTTAGGCGCAAATTACAGCCCGATCTAAGAAATTTTTTTTTGAATTGGATCACTTCAGAAATTTTGTCTCATCTATATAAATATATATATCATTTAAGTGCTATTTACAGCACGGTTATATTACATTTTGATCCGTGAGTGAGAATTTCTATTGTTGACGTTTATTGAAAGTGTAACACCCGCAGAATTTTATAATAGTTTGGAACCTGTCAAGATTTCGAACACGCCCGATATAAAACACGTTGAAAAATGCTGGGCGGTCGAATGATAAATGACCACAAACTCATAAATGGCCAAATGATACACTTGGAAGCTTATTGTCAGAGTGAAGTTTTCACGTGGTTCCCATTGTTAAGAGGGTGAAGCGCACTGTTGTATCGCCTTGGCACCTTTGCATTATGTTTCATCGCGAGATGAAACGAACAAAAAACGCTGGTGAACCTCTCAAATATATAAAAGAGAAACGAAGGGGGAAAAGAGAGGGGATATCTATATGTATACCATTTTTAAGCGCGATGCCGTAAAGTGTGTAACGAAATCATCTATATAACCATACACACATCTCCCACATTGTACGAAAAATATCGCTCTCGAAGAATAAAGAATTTTGTTCCAGTTTTCTGATATTAAATCGAAGCAATCAAAAGAATAACTTTTTTTTCTTATATTTTGGGATTAAGTGATATATAAACTATAATATATATAACTTGGAAAATTGTAAGTAAAAATGTTATTCTTTTGAAAAATTGATATAAATGATTCTCCACGAGAAAGGGAACCTTTTAATAAAAAAATGTTTTAGGTTATGTTTGTGATTTTTTAAGTGAAAATACCTAAACGAAAAGAATCGACTCTTATAATACAAAATATTTATGTTTATATCTTCATTACATTAGAAAAATTCAATAAAAAATATTTTTAAAAACTTATTTTTGATTATTTGATTTAAATGAAAAATTTCGTAAAATCAAGGAAATATTTCTTTGATTTAAAGAAACGTTCTTTGAAACAAAAAAACTTTTTCTTGGTGTAGAGTGAGTGCTCCTTATAATATTTAAGGTCCCTTTTCTCGTGGAGCGTCACATATTTGCAAAGTACTTTTTTATATGGAAATGGCAAAATTGATGGAAAAAGTTTGACAAATAGAACAGAATTTAATTGGACTGTAATGAAATATATATATATAAGTAAAAATGGTATAGGAGATAAATAAAGTATAAAATATTATTTTTATATTCACTGTGTTTTCATGATTAACTTTATTACATAAGTATGCTGTTAAATTTAATTATTTTTGCTTTGAAATGGTTTATACCGATTAAATAGCGCAAGTTACGTGTAGTGTACTTCTATAAAGCGTCAGTTTGTGTATATAATGAAATATATACTACTCTGTAAAGTTGAATATTCTCCATAAATGGGCCCATAAAAAGCAATCTCCTCTGGAGTAAAGCTCTTGGGCGCGATCATCTCCTTTTCCCATGATTGACAAATACGATAAAAAGCTTCAAACTTCATTCATATAGATTCTTTATTTCATCTCAGAGGCTGAATTTAATGAGATTTACTCGTTTGGAAAAAAACAAGTCGATCGGCCTATAATAGTCAGCTTTCCAGTTATAAACCGTATAATTTTTCTTGCTATAAGGAATATTATGAAAAAGTTCTCGCATAAATTATAAATTGCAAAATAATGTTTATTCCATATGTTTAAATCAAAGAAATTGATTTGTTTAGTTTAAGTGAATTTTGTTTAAAAGTAACCTATAAAATACTTGGTTCAAACATAACTTCTTTCTGAGTGCTGTTTGATCCGCAGGCCGAACATAAACTTGTTTTATGCGAGTAATAATACATGTAAAAAGATATGCGGGTATCAATTTTCGTAACAATAAGTGAATTTAAGGGGAGAAATTGTGTATGTCATTTAGAGAGACATTGGTCACGATAATTGTAATTTCAGGATTTCAGGTAGAATGAAATCAAGTTTGTCGTTGAATAATTTCGAATGCTGGACAGTGACCCGAGGATACCCCTTAGCTTTCGCGGTTGCTGTCATTGTCTCATTGTATTATAAACGCATTGCGTCCGCTCAGTGCGTGAGTATCGATTGCCCTTGCCCCGCCTGCTGGCGTCGTCATGACGACACTCTAACCCCTAACCTAACCTCCACCTTGTATATTCACCCTCAAACCCCACATCATCCGGAGGACAAGAGGTGACAGTGGACAAGGAAGACTCTGTCGCCGCCTCTCGCTCTCATCCTCCATCCAGTTCACCTTCTTCTGATGTTGTCAAAGGCTTTCCAACTTCGACAACAAACCTCTCTCTTATTATTCTCCCAAAGACGACTTTTCATTTCACTCGCAAATTCACTATACAGATTTATAATCTCCAAAAAAAATAAACGTATCAGACAATACCTGCGTCTTTGTATATAAATTCACTTCCGTAAACATATCGTCGTCTCTTTAGATTATAATATTTTGACCAACATTTTCAATAAATGTTTACATTAGAACAACACAAAAAGAGTTTTGACTTATAATGAACCCACATAGAAATAAAAATTTGGACTCATTTTGAGTTGGGTCCTGGTCGGAATTTGCAAGTTATTTTATATTAAATTATTTTTTCTAATATTTCAACAATACCAGAAAGATTTTCTTTATCAGTACAAATATTTAGTAATTTTTAAGTAAAAAATTTTAATTACACAGCCACACAAAAAAAAAGTTCTGACCTGGAGGTCTGACTATGTTTACTATATACGTTTTTGGGGTCACTGAATCCGAATCCGGGGTCCATTTGACCCCATCAGATCAGGATTTTGACATAACCTCAAAAAACCAATATGACGGACATTTTTTGTAAAAATTCACCAAATTCGATTGAAACTCTCGGGGATTTTCGTGGTCGCTGGTTATAAATATAATGGGGTTAAATGGGCCTTGAATTAGTATAATTAGCGAAGAATAACGAGTTTCAAGCGAATCTGGTGAATTTTTCCATAAAAAGTGTCCGTCATATTGGTTTTTTGAGGTTATGTCAAAATCCTGAGCTGATGGGGTCAAATGGACTCCAGATTCGGATTCAGCGTCCCCACACGGAGAAAAAAGATTTCTTTTATAAAGTAACTTTTACTACTTTCAGAGTAAAACTGGACCAACTCGAAGTTTCTGCGCATCTCTGGCAATTTTTACTCCAAAAATAGTAAAATTTACTCTAGAAATAGTAAAACTTACTACGGAAACAGTAAAATTTACTACAGAAATAATAAATTTTACTATTTTTGGAGTAAAAATTGCCAGAGATGCGCAGAAACTTCGAGTTGGTCCAGTTTTACTCTGAAAGTAGTAAAAATTACTTTTTCTTTTTCTCCGTGCAAAAAACGTATAGTAAACATAGTCAGACCTTCAGGAATAATGTAATAATCATTTGCCATCGCAGAGGATTTTTTCGCATTAAACAATAATTTTTTTTCCTTCAAATTTATAAATTGAATAAGTGATGGAAAAAAATTTCAAAACAGAATTCCTCGAAAAAGAAGATAAATGTTTATGGATCCTACGGTATCGGTCTCACGAATTTTCGAATTACGGGACCCCGCAATACAATATACGACTCATTATATTATCCGCGCATCTCGTCATGAGGTCATTTATCATTGTTCAGGTATAACATACTGGCAACAAGAAGCGAACGATGCGTAATGAGATCTTCTTTTCTTTTCAATTTTAATAATTCTGAATTTTGCAGTCAGTAGTAGAAACGAATAATTTTAAATTAATGATTTAAATTATTTAATTCCAATAAAATCTGTTAAAGGACCCCGCATTTTTTTGTACAGAAATTGCGGCTTTCAGACAATTTTTCTAAAACTCTTCAGTTTAAGGCTTTCTGAACAAAAAATGTCAATTACAAAATTTAAAAATAATGGCTAGTTTTTGAGATACAGTAGCTCAAAGTTGAAAATAATGTTTTTGGGAATGTTCTGTTCTTAAAAATCAATCAAAATCACTCAGAATCTGTTACTCGGGGGGTTTTTGAGGTCACTGATCACGAATCTAAAGGCAGAATTTCAGAATTTAAAATGGCGGACGAATTTTGGAAAAATCAATCGAATTAACTCAGAATCTGTTACTTAGGGGTAACAGATTCTAAGTGATTTTGATTGATTTTTAAGTACAGAACATTCCAAAAAACATTATTTATTATGTTATTATTTTTCAACTTTGAGCTACTGTATCTCAAAAACTACACTGAAAAAAAAGTCTGGTTAAAATAACCAGAATTCTGGTTAATCTAACCAGAATAAAAAGTTATATATACCCTTACTACTTTTTCTGGTTAAAAGTACTAGAAAATTTGGTTAAAAAATTCTGGTTAATTTTACCAGAATTTCAAGTTAATCTTACTAGAATTTCAAGTTAATCTTACTAGAATTTTTCTAGTTAAAAATTTTGGGTTAACTTTTTCATCCATTCTTGCGATCCGCACGATAAACTATTCGAAAAAGAACAACAGACGCTATGCAGTGTCCGCGAACGCGCGTTTTTAACCAGAATAATTTAACCATACTTATTTAACTAGAACTGTTTAGTCTTTTTAACTATATTTTCTTGTTAAAATAACTAGAAATTTTTTAACCAAACGCATCTAGTAACTTTAACCAGAACTTTTGTTTCAGTGTATAGCCATTATTTTTAAATTTTGTTATTGACATTTTTTATTCAGAAGGCCTTAAACTACAAAACTGCAGAGTTTAAAAAAAAAACTCATTTAGATAACGATTAAGTATTATAAGATAAAGATGATTTATATTCATTTAAAAACATCCGTTTACATGATTTTTGTATATGTAAAATAGATGCAAAATTTGTTAATTAAAAATTCTTTTATAGAAACTCATATAATGTTATACAATACAAATTATAAGATTTGCTTGGAGATATTTTCGCTCATGTTATGTATACATATATATAACTACATTGTGTAGTATATATACATGTATGTGTAAAACAAACTGGATCCACAGAGTTTGGTCCAGAGTTGCAATGTATATATATGAGAAAGAAAAATCATCCATCACGTTCGAGGCCATCGGACACAGTGATGGGCGGACGATGTTTTAGGTTTCAGTTTTCTATAGGAGCACGTCATAAAATTGATGAGCGTCTTTGACTAATTTATTACATCGAAAAAAGCGTACAAAATCCATAATGATCATATAGTAAGACCGTTCTTACTTAATTTCCACACAAGAAATACTTATATCAACTCATTTTACGATTTCTGATTGTAAACCATGATATTTATTCTATAATATAAGGGTAAGAATTCCTGAAGTGGCCCCCTAATATTTTTTGTGTAATAGAAAAAAGTGATACCCACATATTTTGGTAGTCCATGATGTCACTAAAAAACCCCTGAAACGATTTTTCAAAATTCGCATTTTTTTAAAAGTTATAAACAATTAAACTTTTTTGCAACGTTTTGGAAAAAATTCTGTATCTTGAAATTGGCCGAACCGATTTTAATAAAAATTGATTTGGAGAAAGATTAAGATGCGTACTTTTGATAAATAAATAAATTATGAATAAAAAGTATAATTTGTTTAAACAAATTATATTGTTAATTTTTAACTTTATAAATTAACAATGTTCTCAGTCGATTTTTCCAATTTTTTTTATAGAATCATAAAAAGGGGCTTTTCACGATTCCATGACAAAAATAAAAAAGTGGGATTCTCAAAAACTTTAGAAGATACAGAATTTTTAGTCTTAACGCGCGCGAGTTTTCTGAGCAGCTCACGCATACGGCGCGGCATCTCCCGCGCGCCCCGCGCCAACCAAGACTCCATGAGAGTTCCCGATTATAATATTTTATTAACTCAATTAAACTAAACAGTTGTTTATATGTATTTTATTATTCATATCATTTTTGTTTATATTTAATAATTTTTATTATTTATAAAATTTCTGTTTATAATAAGTTTCTGATTATTTAATTTTAATGATAAATTTTCAACGTTTTTTAATTGTTTTTTTTTGTTAAATGTGTTGATGGCTGCTTTGCACGAAAAACAAATGAACTGTCCTATTAAATTTTTAAATCTATAATTCCACGAATTAGGCACTTTCACAAGATTTTTATAAACTGCTTTATGTTCGTTTTTTTCAACGGGTTGCAGCAAGTATTTGCTTTTGGCATATTTTAAGATTTGTTTTTATAGCACATACGCGAAAAAGTAAAATTTTTAATATACAACGTGAAAAATACTAATCGAAACAACAAACACGGACTTACATTTATGTATACGTAAAGAAAATACTATGATCTAAAAACGAAATTATCATGTTAGGTGAATGACCAGACGATTGTCGCGATTCTTTTGTTTTCACGTGAAAACGCGCAAATTTTCATTCAGTGCGCATAAACGTGAAATTTGTTAAAATTTTGACAGCAAACGTTAAACAATGCGGTCTAGAAAAATAAAACACGGATTCGCAATAATATATTTTATTATTCATTGATACATAAACAAAACAATTAAAAAACGTTGAAAATTTATCATTAAAATTAAATAATCAGAAACTTATTATAAACAGAAATTTTATAAATAATAAAAATTATTAAATATAAACAAAAATGATATGAATAATAAAATACATATAAACAACTGTTTAGTTTAATTGAGTTAATAAAATATTATAATCGGGAACTCTCATGGAGTCTTGGTTGGCGCGGGGCGCGCGGGAGATGCCGCGCCGTATGCGTGAGCTGCTCAGAAAACTCGCGCGCGTTAAGACTAAAAATTCTGTATCTTCTAAAGTTTTTGAGAATCCCACTTTTTTATTTTTGTCATGGAATCGTGAAAAGCCCCTTTTTATGATTCTATAAAAAAAATTGGAAAAATCGACTGAGAACATTGTTAATTTATAAAGTTAAAAATTAACAATATAATTTGTTTAAACAAATTATACTTTTTATTCATAATTTATTTATTTATCAAAAGTACGTATCTTAATCTTTCTCCAAACCAATTTTTATTAAAATCGGTTCGGCCAATTTCAAGATACAGAATTTTTTCCAAAACGTTGCAAAAAAGTTTAATTGTTTATAACTTTTAAAAAAATTCGAATTTTGAAAAATCGTTTCAGGGGTTTTTTAGTGACATCATGGACTACCAAAATATGTGGGTATCACTTTTTTCTATTACACAAAAAATATTAGGGGGCCACTTCAGGAATTCTTACCCATAATTAATTAGTTACTATATAGAATTAAACCAATATTTATTCGAATCGACAAAGAAATTTCTCAAATTTTATTGCTATGAATTTACAAAAAATAATTTAAAACAATGATTTAAATAATTGAATATAATATTCTATTTAAAGAATCGAAAATTATGAATAAGGACTAAAAAATTGTACATCGAATACAATATATGGAAAAATGAATTTTTATTTATTTATTTACAAGTAACGTTCACTTGTTACGACGGGTATTTAATTAATAATCTCATGCGATCTTATCGCTAACAAGGAACATCCTGCCTCTTAGTGCTTTACAGCTTTTTACTCTCAGTCAAAGAGTATTTTGAATTTTTTAATCAAACACGATTACAACCATGAAAAATGATGCAATTCTCACGGAGACACTCGTATCTGAAACCTGGATCTCTTTATTACGAATGACAAGTACGTGAAATAAGTACTTCCATATGTACTGGATGTCAGTTATTTACTATATTCAGTCCCTCAAGATATAAATCGCACTAGGATATTAGCTTTTAATATTCCCCCTCTGTACAATATTGTTTTATAATAATTTTGTGATATATTTAAAACAAAAATTTAACAGAACGCAAATTTTGTTTTCTTTATAGTTTATTACGAAAAACTAGTATATTGAATCAAGAAAACCGTAGGGGAGACCGGGGCTGTTTGGCGCAGGGGTTGCTTGGCGCACTTGAGTTTATTCAAAAGTGTTAAGTTACATTAATTTTTCTCTTTATTCTGCTTAAAGTACTTGATGAACTGTAAGTTTGTACAAAATTTCATTAATATTCATTCATTATTATTGTGGAGTATAGGTTAAAATAACTGATTTTGGCACTCCAAAGTAATTTTTTAACCTCTTCATTTTTTTGTGATATCTCTTTAAAAAATTCATTTTAGAAGAGCTCAAATATTAAATTTTGAGCTCTATACATTTGATTTATAAATTAATAAATATTTCAAAAGTACATTCGGGGTTAGGTGGTGCGGTTATCTGAAAATTTCGTTAAATATTAATAAAATGAAGTTGATTATATGAAATTTACACATTAATAAGCACCAATAACAATCCTATTCAAAAAATTTAACCGAATAAAGGTTTTTAAATATTCACAGCGTTATTATAAAAAAAAAATATTTTTAGGTATTTTACGATTTCATTTAATTTTTAAATGAAATTTTCTAATTTTTAAGTTTCAACAGTGGTATAAAAATAAAAGTATTAAATATATTTCAACTTTCTTTTCTTTTAATTAAAGCTGATATATTACATGTTACATGTTACATTACATGTTACAGTACATGTTACAAAGCAACTGACTCACAAGTGAACCTAATACCCAAGAACACGCCGATTTGTATGAAACTTGGCACACTTTTAGAACTCGGAAATCAAAATTGCAGATTCAATATGGCAGATTGAATTTTTTAAAAATTGTTAGTTTTTTACGGAACTTTGTATCTGGGGTTTTTTGGGGTCTCTGATTACGAATCTGAGATCAAATTTGCAAAATTTAAAATAGCGGATTGAATTTTTAAAAAATTGTTCGCTTTCTATGAAACTTGGTATCGGGGTGGGGAGGGGGGGGGGTCGTTTCACCCCCTAAACTTTCGTCTTTGCACAGAAAATTAAAAGGCATTAAAATAAGCTGCAACGCTTATTATTTTAATGCCTTCTAATTTTCTGTGTGCCGATACATTTAAAAATTCGTATCACTTAAAATTCTGTTGAATGGGAATTATGCTAAATTAGAATTCTTTTGGGTAGCAAGAAATTCTGTGAAATAAAAATTCTAACAAAATAAAAGTTGGATACCTAAACATTTTGTTAAGTAAAAATTTATTCAAAAATAAATTATGTTAATAAAGGCTAATTCAGAAAATGAAAATTTGTCTAAAATGTATCTGATAAAATTTTTTAAATTGAAAATTCTAATTATTTTTATGGAATAATCATGAACCTCTTAACATCAAGTTTTTGTGAAACAATATTATTATTATTATTTTGATTTTTGTGAACTTTTTATATTTATTTGCTCCTTCATTTTCTTTTTGAAATTAACACTGACAAGACAACTTCTGTGAAGAAACATTGTCGAGGAGTAATAAAAAAAAAAGATAAAAGAATCAGCTAAAAAGTGATGAAATAAGTCGTGCGGGTGAAAAATGAAAATTTAAACAATGGTCAGGCATAAAAGTGTCGACAAACGAAAAAGGATAGAAGCAAGATGTTAAAAAAAGAGAGAAGAAACAGAAAAGACCTTGAATTCTTGAAGGAAGTGAGGAGAATATAAAGAAATCCTTGTAATCCCGAAAAGCTAAGCTGACAAGGAGGATGGAGATCATCCTCCGTAGTGGAAGATCTCTTTGAGCTTGAGAACAAACAGTGAAGTCAAGCCCGAACCACTCAAGCGCAGGACACGAGCACAAAGGACCAACAATATTCAGAACGATACACAGCTGGCTTGTAAAACACAGAGATCCTGTGAGATACCATGCTACCGCGTTTATAGTTAGTCGGGTGGTCTAACAAAAAAATAAAAAAAAAAAAAAATGAAAATAAATCGCTTCTCTATCGTTTTTCTCAGAGATTTTTCCCTTTAAATAACATTCATTCTACATTCGTAATAGATGTTCTTTCGTATATCCCTTCCCTTATTTTATTCCAAGAAAATTGAAATTAATGGAAAACTATTTTTCAAGAAACACACGTCGTTCATTTATACAAATTATATCCACACTCTTTTTAAATCTTGTCCAAATAACGTAGCTTTATATATACGCAATATAGTTGAGTTTTAATGTTAGATTGGCGTCAGGATCAATAATACATATGATTTTAATAGTTTGAAATTGCAATTTTAAGTTATTAAAAATTTTCAATGTTTTTAATTCAATTTTTAAAATATTTATAAACAGAATATTTTTTATATGTGACAGATTTTTTTTTATAATAAAATTTCAACATATTAATGAAAGTGTATTGTAAAGAATAAATAACAGAACAGGCAGCAAAAAAGAAGGAATATTCAAAAAGATTTACTATTTTTATATACATAGTGAAGATAAAAGAAAAAAAATCCGTTTTATCCTTGTAAAGTTGATGATAATAGAAAAATCATTTACGGGTCGACGATTTACGGTTCTGGACTGTTTTGTAGCGCGACGAGATTGTAATAATCTGCTTAAAATGGGCGCTTTCATTGTTTACTATCCTATCATCGTCAAGGAGCGATGAAATAGCAGCTTTTCAAACCCTCTCTATCCCTCTCTCATTCTCTATACACCTGGGTCAATCTTATATTCATGATACAATGAGTAAGAAATTTTAAGCGAGAAAATTGACCAGTCATATATATATAATTCGTTTTGAGAAATAATTGATTCACGATAAAACACAACTATAGTTTTTCTTTTAATGTTTTCCACCATAGGAATTCCTAATTATATAACGCATACATAACACTAATAAAATGTTTCAAACATTTTTTTTTAAATATTATTAAAATATGATGAGGAAGGTCTATTATGTGCGAAAACTGAAATATTTTGTTTAAAAAATTAGGGACGCACGAATAAGTTCTAAAAATCAATTGTTAAAATTTTCATATAATAAAATTATAAATATAATTTTCATTGAGCCGAATTTTATTGGTTTGCATTATTATATTTTGCAAAATTTTTATTTGACATAATATTGACATTTTTTAATGAATTTTTATTAGGTAGATTTTCATTTACATATAAAAATTTTTTAAAATAAATTTTCATTTGTTGGAATTATTAAATTCTGATGAAAATTTTGCAAAATAATAATTTTTAAAAAAACATACATAACACTTACATATCCCAGGTAGAAAAATTAACATTACTAACGTTACTAATATTACTAACGTTACTAATGTTACTAACGTTAGTACATATAAAACAAGGAGGGGGTCCTTTATGTTTATTTCATAAACATTATGCTTCCTCATTCTGTGAAGCAAAAAATTCGCTTCCTCGTGAAGGAAGCAATGAATTTGTCCAATTGAATTGATTGATTTAAAAAATTTCGAGTTAAAAATGTTTTAAATTAATTAAATTTTTTGAAAAATAAAGAAAATTTTAATTAATTTTGAGTGTAACATAAACTTTATATATGGGTGATTCTCCAGAAACAGGTCACTTTTGATTCTTTGATTAATTAGTTAATAAATATTATCTAGAATTGGTTTATTTTTTTTTTAATTTCTTCATTTTAATGATCTTTAATAAACTCATTATCAATATAATGATATTTTACTTCCCAAAATTTATTTTGTCATCTGAAATATGCTAAAAATATACTTTTGCTCGTTCCACACATGGATTTTGCTATTTTTGAATAAGATTTTTGACATTAAAATTAAAAAAATAAAATTTGTCATTATAGTCATTTTAAAGTATTGCTGAAAAACTGTTATTCCCTAAAAGGGTTTTTAATTTTTCGTCCATTTAAATAAAAAAATGTTTATTTATAATGTTTCTTCGTAAATTTTTTTCTGGATCCGGAGTTGAGAATTTGACTAGTTTTTCGAGGTTTTGCTTGTTATTTTCATTGTAACTAAAGCAATTTTTTGATAAATATGTGTAAAAATCCCAATTGAATAAAAATCAACGGTACTAATTAACTAATTAACTTTTAAATTTATATTATTAAACAATACAATTTGCGTATTTTTATTATGTCTCAACTCCGAACCTGTTTAAAACAATCGTTTTTCAAAATAATTTTGAATTTCAACCTATAGTATCGATAAAAGTAATAAAATTGTATAAAATCCCTAAAGGATTTTTTATTTAGTCCTTAATTAACAAAGTAATTAATGTTTTTCATTTGTTTCTCAACTCCAGCTCTCTCAACTCCGGCCCCCGAAATTTTATTGAGCATGCGCAAGTTTCGCGCGAGCAGAAACGACACTCAACTACAGGGCCGTCATTCAGCTTTTCAGTTCCCTTGCGTTTAAGAAACTTAATTTTTTTTCTCTATTTTTATAAAAAAAAGCCGAGATAAATTTCTACAAAACAATTAATTTTTGCAAAGAAATTATTGTTTTGTTCTCGAAAAATTAAATATTAAAAATTTAATTACATGTCTGCGCAAAAACAATGGTGCCTGGGGCCCCGGCCGCCCTTGCTACGCTATTGCGCTGAAAGTACTACAATACATATTTATCGTTAAAATTACATTAAAAACGATTTTTAAGCTCAAATATTTATTAGAATCACTTGTTCCAATCATAATTAATAAAAAGGATGCAATAAACATGTATTTTTAAATAATTTTGAAAAAAAAATTCCTTATTCAAAAGTGACCCGTTTCTGGAGAATCACCCATATACGAATCGATTCATTTTAATGCAAGGAATACAATTATTTTATTCATCAACTTGAATTTAAAAAAAACACAAAATTTTTTAGCTAAAATATGAATTTTCGATTTTTCAATTTTTATTAATTCTCAAATTTTAAATCAAATCTATACTTTATATATACCAACCAATTCGTTTCAATGCAGGGAATAAAATTATTTCATATATAAACATGAATTTAAATAAACACATCATTTTTTAGCTAAAATGAGAATTTTTGATTTTTTAACTTTCATTAATTCTTTAAATTGCAATAAAATCTATACTTTATATATATCAATCGATTCATCTTGACATAAAGAAGACGATTATATTATATATTACCTTAAATTTTTCGATTTAAAAATTTTTTCAATTAAAAAAAAATTGTTAGAAAAAAGACGATAAAATTTTTTTTTTGGGGTATTTTTAAAAATCCTCTCGTCATTTTTGAGAGATTAATGTGTTAAATAAGCCTACCAAATTTTATCCAAATCCATTAAAACCTGTTAAAGATATCGTGTTCACAAAAACGATCCACACACACATACATACATCCGGACAATTGATCAGGATCTCATATAACATGTTTCTATATAGAGGAAAATTTGTTTTCACCATTTTTAAAAAGTTTATAAACGAAAGGACTACATAGCTTCCTCCACGAGGAAGCAAAAATTAAGAAAATGTTTCTAAATTGTATTTTTGCAGAAACTTGTCGAAAATCGACCATCAGGAAGTATTTAATGTTCTTACCCGCACTTTTTATAATTTTCATTTCTATTATCACTTCCACTTTTTTATTTTCATTACCGTTTCCACTTTCACTTTTTCTAATTCTCTTTCGCACTTCCATTCCCACTTCCACTCTTTCTAATTCTCATTTCCACTTTCACTTCCACTTTCACTTTTTTATTTTCATTACCACTTCCACTTTTTCTAATTTTTATTCCCACTTCCCTTTTTCTAATTTTCATTCCCACTTCTACTCCCATTTTTTCCACTTCTAATTTTCATTAGCTGTTGCCATTTCGACTAAAACTCTTTCTAATTTCCATTTACACAACCATTTCCACTTTTTTTAATTACCATGGATGGAAATTAGAAAAAGTGAAAGTGATAATGAAAATTTAAAAAATTAGGAATGGAAGTGGGAGTGAAAATATAAAAAAGTTGTAATGAAAATAAAAAAGTAAAAGATGAAATGGGAATGAAAATTGGAACAAGTGGAAGTGAAAGTGTGAATGAGAATTAGAAAAAGTGGTAGTGGCAATGAATATAAAAAACTGGAAGTGGAAATGGGAATGAAAATTAGAAAAAGTGGAAGTGAAGTGGGAATGAGAATTAGAAAGAGTAGAAGTGAGAATGGAAGTGCGAATGAGAATTAGAAAAAGTATAAGTGGAAATGGGAATGAAAATTATAAAAAGTTTAAGTGGAAGTGAAAGTGATAATGGGAAAGTAGTGTCAAAGTTTCTGTGAAAATATATTTTAGAAACTCTTAATTTTTTTATAGGTACTAACGTTAGTAACATTAGTAATGTCAGTAACATTAGTAACGTTAGTAACGTTAATTTTTTCACCTGGGATGTTTTTTCATTGCAAGGCAGTACCTATAATAGTGTTTGAAATAAAATTAGTTCAATTGCTTATTTGTTTGCTTGAATTTTTTAAAACATTTTTTATTTTTTCAGTTTAAATTCATATTTATAACATTACCTGAAGAACTGAAGGGATGTGAACGATGGAAAAGCACGCCCTGCATTCTGTTTTAAAAGTGTGGTACCAATGCAGTCTCTGACAAGTGATTCCACAATCGGTAAGTTGTTTTTTATTCATTTTGACTCTAGGGAGTCAGTCAGAAAAATTGCCGTTCATATTGACGTCGAGTTCTCGAAAACTATAAGTTATATTTTTAAGATTTTTCTGTTATTCGATTAAAAAATTAAAAAAGACGTTATTTATATTTTACTCCTTTCTTTTTTGAGGAAGATGAATTTTTTTTTAATTTTCATAACCAAGTGGGATTGTACGCATAGGTGAAAAAACCTTTCTTTCAAAAAGTGCTCATATTTAGATAATTTTTTCAATTAAATAATGAAATAAACGTAAATGTGAGATAGAATAAAATTCTCTAATAAATTGTTTCAAAAATCAGTATTTGATTGATAAAAAAATTTTGAATATTGTCAGTGAACAAATTGTGCGCCTCGCGAAGAATCACCTATATATATGTTGAAGATATCCTATTTCCGTGATAAATTTATTTATATATATAGAAAATGGTAGATCTTTGAGACCTTTATACGCGACCACCATTGTTCCTTCGATGACAGGTGAGCTTGTTCTCAGAAAGAATGGACGCTCCTTTCGTGGTTTTACTTCGAAATTGCTCGCGTAAATTTCGGTGCCTTCGTGTGATTTACGCAACGACCTAACTCAGAATGTATGAGGAAGACACCCTTTAAACCAACTCCTACATAGTACATAGATTTATCTATATATATTGTATATCTACAGCTCGATATTACGACACATCGATATTTCTATACAGAACTTAATTGCGACATCCCCATTGGATGTTTATAATTTTACGGCCTGGTAAAATTTATATCCCCTTCACTGTTGTGGTGAGCTACCGTTGCAGTTAATGTCAATAGATGATATTTTCAATAAAAAAAGTATATTCTTGTCACAATATTTATTTTAAAAAGCGCATTTTGTGATATACTGCAAATTCGATTTTTTTTTGCATTTTTTTCCGTTTTTTTTAGTCTTACAGCACCCAAAATTTGAACATCGTAAAATATATATGTCGTGAGTTTTTTCATAATTTAATTATCAGCATGGTTATCCCGTGTAGAAATTGACCGACTTTGCCTTATTTAAAGTAATGCATTGGTAAGGGCCTCATCAGTTTTTCCTGTTTGAGCAAATTGTTTCATTAATGAGCAGTTTTTACGAGTTATATTAAAAAACAAAAAAAATATCACACGGTGACATCGAGGTGATATCATGTTGATATTTTACAGGGATTTAAAATTTTTTATTTATTATTATTTTTTAAATTATTAAAAATTTTAAATCCCTGTAAAATATCAATATGATATCACGGTGATATCACCATGATATCATCGTTATATGACTGTGATATCACCTTGATATCACCTCGATGTCACCGTGTGATATCACCGTAAGGCGGACATTTTGACATTTTCCTGATGTCACGGTGATATTCCCCGGTGATATCACCATGACATCTGGTTGATATATCGTGCTACTTGGGTATATTTTTAGATTTACAAATTTGAATAGTATATAATATTAGAAAATAGGATATTCGTATGGAAAACTGGTAAGCCCCTTGCCTTGCTCTGATCAGTTTTCTTGACAAGGTCCTTACCAGAGATCGGGAAAATTAGTAAGTACCCTATGAGGCCCACATCACGATTTCTGTACGGGTATAAATTGAAACGAACATAACCTCAAAAATCAAAGTCATTATGTCCAAAACTTTGGTTTTTGACGGAATTGAGACGAACATAACCTCAAAATTAGGGTCCATAGGTTAGAAGGACATCATGCGTGGTGCATATTGGAAACAAATTCTTTAAAATGAAATAATAAAAATTTTTCTTAAAGAATTTGGCTAAAATCAATCTTTGAAAATATATGAAAACTTATTACGTTCCTAATTAATTTTTTAATTTCAGAATAGATGAAAATTTAGTTTACGGATGCAAGTTGAAATATACAGGTTTATATGTATATTAAAATGTACATAAATTCATGTAATTATAAAAATTTATATATATATATATATATATATATATATATATAAATTGTTATAATTACATGAATACAACACTATAATTTTGAGTATTAAATAGATCTGATAGCTGACTATTATTAAATCACTTTGTCAGCAATCAAGCAGTTTACAAGAATATGGTTGTTATTACACCTGTTTTGGGATCATCAGAGTCACCAAATTTTAGTTTTTTTTTAAATAAAAATATATATATAATATGTATGATTATTCCTTTTTTTCTTTTCATGAGAAAGAGTCGCAGTTTTATACTATACTTATAGATCGAATCATTTCTATTAAGTACACATTTCTATGCAGAGGATAGTCGAGATTTAATATACATGTAAATTATATACCTACATTTCCATAATTTATGTACTTAAAAATTTTAATTTTAATACTTTATTCTTATTTTCGAAAAGTTTTTCCCCCAAATAAAAATTTCGTGAATTCTAATTTAATCTCCAAATTTCTTGGGAACGATATTTATGACTATAGATTCTATATGAAAGATAAAAAATTTATTTTTTCATTCTTTCAATATAATATATTATTTCCAGTTTAATTGAGATAATGTTGAAGAAAAAGACAAATCTTCAATATCCGAAACAAATTTATGGAAACATATTGAACTATATATGAGAAGTTAAACTTTTTTTTCCTAAGTAGGTGTAATTTTTGGATTGTATGTCACCTTTTTTTAAACTTTCTTGTCATTCTTCGAATATGTGAAATTGTTTGCTTTAGGTGAATATTGAAAGCTGAGAAACTTGTTGAAATAGGGAATTATTGTTGGATAAAATATAAAAAGAAAGTCAGACATAACGATCAAATTGTCATGCGTGGAATCATGCCCTCTTCCAGGTTGGTAAAGTGCCTACTGTATACATATATATATATATATATATACAATGGCAACTAACTAGGCGTGCAGTGGTTGATACATTTTGAGGAGGGTTCCACCAGGTATATGTCATGCGTGCGGTTTATATATATGTATTCTCTCTTGTCTTCTGTCAAGGAATATACAAGTGTCAAAAGCCCCAAGCGTTTCTTGTCATGACAGACATATATATATTTCTACTTTGAAAATCCTTCAAAAATTCGCGCAATTAAATAGCCTCACATATGGAATAATATTTTTCCCTTGGGATATATTATTATATATACCTCCACTGACCTCCAAACATCTCACACTCACATACACACACTCTAACCCTTTTTCAGAGATCTACTTTTTTAACCTTTCTGTCAACTTTATTCATGTTGATCAACTTATTATTCCTCAAGTATATGCGTATACCTCGTTTAATATCTGTTTGTAAATTCATCAGAGTCACTAAAATTAATATTAAACAGGGATAAAAAATAGACAACAGATGTTTTCAATTTATTAAATTTTGCAATTTCTTTTTTTTTCAGATTACATATATATCTAACATTTGTCAATCAGAACTGTTATACACAATAATAATAAAATTTAATTCCTAAATCATCACACAGCTTTTTTAAATGTATCAAAATAATACCTTAAATCGGATCATATTGCATCATTTTGATAGCTATAGGTTGTATTAATTTGATACAAAAAAAAAGGATTATTTTTAACATTGACCCGGGAATAGACTTGAAGAATTTTATTAATTTAAGGGAAAGGTCCTAGTAAGGCAGCACCATATATATCGAAACAAAAGTTTCGAAAAATTTTTAACAGTATTTACTTGAAAACAAGAAAATAAAATGCTTTGTCCCTTAGGATAATTTATTGGCAAGAAATACACCAGCTAAAACTTATTTTGAGTTAAAATAATAAAAAAAAATTAAAGTCGATAAATTAAATATGAGCACTTTTTTACGAAAAACTGTAACAGCACTTTCTCGGAAATAACAAACAAGAATACAATTTTCATTTAGAGAATTAATAAAAACTAAAAAATACACCAGCTAAGATTCACCAATCACGAAAATAACAACAAAAACTTTTTTTTAGCATAATCACATTAACACCATTTTACTGATTTTGACAGCCATTTGGTAGGTAATATGTCAATAAAGGTTTCGCGTTTCTGCCTACAGATGGAGATTGGCGCTGTTGGTAATAAAAACAAATAGGTATATTATGTACTTGGCAAATGGCTGTTAAAATCAGTAAATTAGTGTCGATATGTTATGTTAAAAATAAAAGTTTTTATTGTTATTTTCGTGATTGGTGAATCTTAGTTGGTGTATTTTTTAGTTTTTATTAATTCTCCAAATGAAAATTACATTCTTTGTTTGTTATTTCCGAGAAAGTACTGTTACAATTTTTCGTAATAAAGTGCTCATATTTAATTTATCGACATTCATTTTTTTCATTATTTTAACTCAAAGTAAGTTTTAGCTGATGGTGTATTTCTTGCCAATAATCAATTATCCTAAAGGACAAAGCATTTTATTTTCTTGTTTTCAAGTAAATACTGTAAAAAATTTTCCGAAACTTTTTTTTCGATATAGATTGTGCTGCCTTACTAGGACCTATCCTTAAGCTGTACTTCTAGCTTTTAAAAATTTCAATCAATTTCCAAAAATTCAAAATTTTTGAGTGTAGATCAAAATCTGTTTTCAGGATTTTAACTTCATATTACATAGAAAGTAATTTTCTTTCCAAACTTTGGATTTGTATACTCAAATTTTAAAGTATTGGGAATTGTAAACTCACTTTTAATTTGTTGTGAGAAGTGTAACTTAAAAATTTTTTTTCTAATGTGTACGAAATTTATATGTTAGTTTGCTTATACATTTTAAAATGAGGGACTAAAAGTCGAGATTTTTTTCTATGTATTAGGGTATATACAGACCTAAATCTTTTCAAGTCTTGTGCAAACAAAATATAACTATTTCATTTTGCGGTGGTATTAGGAAGAATGCTTTACCCTCTGGCACGTACCCTTGTCGTTTGGACCTTACACTATATATATATGTGTGTGTACATAAAAAATTTCGATGTGCGTTTATAAACATATTCTATACACAAGTGAAAAAGTGAGTGTCATTGTCGCACGTGGCTGATCCATACCCGTTAATAATAAAACCGTGTAATATTGTGGGGAGGATGAAAATGAAATGCGGTAATGTATGTGACTTCAACCACCGAGGGTGATGCTAACTTTCGAAAGCGGGATTTTAATTAGATTATGAACGATCGGTGCGCGCAACACGTTTATATCTTCATTTATATATTATAAATTTATTACAAAGTCAGTTGTAAATTAATATTACATTTTAAAAAAATATTCAAATTAAATATTGCTGTAATTTTTATTATTTTCAATTTTTTTTTATATATAGTATTCAAACTAAAATCTTGAATTTAATTTGAATTCAGAAATATTCATAATATTTGATTGGGGAACAAAAGTTTCAAAAAGATTCGAAATTTTTTTTTTCCAAAGTGATAAAATTTTTGTTTCCAAATCAATCCGAAGCTAAATTTTAATTCTTTTAAATTATGAAATTTCATTCCGAATATAAATCTGAATCAATTCGTTTCCAAGCCAATAGAATATTGAATCGGAATTAAATTTCAGAATCCAAAAGGATTAAAATTTTGTTACAGAATAAAACGAATTGATCCGGATAAAATATTTTGTTAAGTTACATTAAAATTTAGATTCGGATACACTGAAAAAAAAATTTATTTGATTCAAATACCAGTGTATTTGGTTATTATCAAATAAATATTTACTTGAATCAAATATTTCTTATTTGAATCAAATAAATGATATTTGCTTCAAATACTGTAATATTTGATTCAAGTAAATATTTATTTGATAATAACCAAATACACCGGTATTTAAATCAAATAAAATTTTTTTTCAGTATAGAAACTGATTGGCTCGAAAACAAATTTCGGAATGTCTCGGAATAAAATTGATTGAAATTTAATCCGAAACATTAGTTCTGCCATAGTATATTTACTTTTTATTTAACTAAAATTTATATAATTATGCATTAAAATTTCGGAAACAGCGCACGTCGAATGTCAATTATATATTGAAAATAACAACAAATTAATATTTCCTGACTTGAAGTTGCATTTTAAAATTTGAAAAATAAAAAAAAAACTAATGTTTGGGAAAAACGACTATTAGAAGAAATTTTGAAAAAAATGTTCTTTGGGAAAAAGAATTTTTGGAAAAATAATAACTTGGGCCTTTAGGAATTTGAACTTTTGTCTTTATAACTATGGGGCTATCCATAAACTTTTTTTCAGGGGGGGCTGAGGGTCAAAAACTCTATAAAAATGCATTTAACGCAATGTTAACAAGGGGGGTGAGGGGTTCTAAAAAGAATGAAAAATTGGTAACGTTGTTTATGAATAGCCCCTAATATTTAATTATAATAAATTTTATAAATTTATAATAAATACACATTTATATACAATTGATTATAAATCTTAGAGTTTATCCATTGAAATAATGTGAGGCAATTTGATTTTGTAATTGACATGAAAATGTGTCACTTTATTTCTACATATATGTGAAACAATTGAATGGGAAGATTTGAATGTAATTTTTTTCAATTTTGTAACAAATTTTTATAAATTACTACCATTAGTGAAATGTCAAATAAAGTGCGCTATCTACCGGGATTTTCTGGGTTTATTGTTTCTGGAGAACATATATAATAATATCTTGATAATTGTTTGTGTCATTTTTTTCTTAAATAAAATAATAGAATTTATTAGAAAAAAAGGTTCTCTCTCAATATATCTAATAAATAAGTCCCATCTATATTTGCCTGACAAAAGTGAAAAAAGATTTAGTAATATATGTAGTTTAAAGTATAATAAATAGGTGCTTCACTCCGAATTCCCATTAAATAAATCTCACACGCATACACAAATGAAAGTGCACATGAAGATATAAACGTGCGCATTTTATAATAGGATTTTATGATTTACACTCTGTAATTTACAGCTATAATGTTTGTTTCAAAAATTAATAAAAAAAAAGAATAGGTATTCAAAAATTACAGTTAATATATTTTAAAATTAGTTTTATATTCTATCGTAATTATATGATGTTTTTTTTTTAATTATTTATTTTTTCTTGTATATGACAAACAAAATTTTTATTACCTTTTTTTACAAGCTATGCATTTGAATAGTGGCACGTACTGGTTTATTGTTTTCGTAATTTTTATTAGAAGGGTTCAAAGAAAATGAGGTTTTAGAGAGATAAATTTATCAAAGAGTGAGAAAGGAGGTGTATGAGATCAACAGGGATCAGATGTAAATCAGATTCATTAAACAGTCAGAGAGAAAGAGAGGTGGAGGTCCGATCACGACCCCTTATTGTAAACAGAAGCGGGGGTGTGCCAATCCACAGAGGGAAACATATAAGGAGAAAAAATTATTACAATATGAATTTAAATTTTATAAATAAGAAAAATAAATTTTTAATTAACATTATGCAGTTTTATAAATATTTTCTAATTTTTAATTATTTTCATTCTCCCTACTCTTTAAATCTAAATTAGTCACTTTTGACTTTTTCACTTTTGATTTATAGCAAAAAGTTAGTTACAATTTTTACTCATTTAAGTTTACATAAAAGAACGTCTCTTGTAAAAAAAAAAATAAAATAATAATTATTTAACTCTGAAATAAATATATAAATTTTTTTCTCTGGATGTAAAAGGGTTGAACAAGCGAATCTGGATCAATGATTGGAAATGTGAAAATATATATATATATATATATATATATATATATATATATATATATGAGTGATAAACATTCTGAAATACAGACGTTTTTGGATTCCCAGAATTGAGTTCCCCTCGGGATTATGAGGATTATAGAAATATTGAATCACTTTCCTATATATCTATTCTTTACTACTGCATTCTCTTTTTCTGACACTGATTTATTTTCATTTTTTAAAAAATGAACTTTAAGTCATACATATTTTCCAATCCCTCATAATATCCACTTTTGTTCATGATTTACAAATTCAAAATTTTTAAATATTTCATCTATTTCTTTTTTAAATTTATATTTAAGCGTTGAACGTTAAAAATGAATAAAATTTTACTTTTAGTTGGATCAGAATTTCTCAAACGGATCACCTAAAATTAAGAAATTTAATTTTCAGTGTTAAATGGTTTTTTTTTACTCTTTATACCTACTGTGATTAAAATAAGTTTCTGAAAATATTACAACAAAAAATTTTTTTTATAAAGTTTTAAATAATTAAAATTTTGAAACAACTTTTAAATTTTACATCATGTGTTTTTTTTTTATTAACATTTTATAAATAAACAATTTAAAAAACTATTTAAAATAATAATTTTTTAAAATTATTTTTAAATACCACATTCCAAGACGAGAAAACACTTTTTTATGTTTTTAAATTTGTCAACTGGATCTCGTGAAATTGTTTTTTATTTAATCCTTAAAGTACACACTGGGTGCAAATCGATCATGTGTTTTTTTTTAAATTGGGGGCCTTCTTTTAAAACATGTGATTATTTATTTTTGAATATTTAAAAAAAAAATTAATTTTACCTATATCAATAAAACTATTTTTTCATGTTCCTGAGAAAATTTTTTATCGATTAAAAAAAATCGAATGAATTTAAACAACTTGAGCTAAAGACGCATATAAGCTTTCAAAGTATTCCTGGGTACAAATCGCCCATGTGTGTATTTATCGTACGTTTTTTAAATTCGTATTTTATAAGGATTAAGACAGCTAAAAATTTGATGTGTTTATAACTTTAACAAAAAAGAATTTTTTTTGTCTAATATTTTCAAAAACTTATTTTGATTACAGTAGAAGTAAAAAAAAATATTTTTACATTAAAAAATTAATTAATTTTTGAAAATTTTAGGTAATCCGTTTGAGAAATTCTTATTCGTTCGGTACAATATTATTATATAATAATAAGAAACAACAATATTAATGGATAATACAATTGTAGGTCATGTGATATATGTTCATATAAAGTTTTAGTAATTTATGTAATAATGTTACTTATTATATTCGAAGAAGGTGAATTAAGCTGAATATAAAGGCTGAAAAGATATAACTTGAGCCAGGAGCGTAATGCTTGCGCACCCAACATAACGTTGAGACAGCCAAAGCTAATCTGACTTTGATTAAACTTTTAGCGACACCTAAAAGGGGTGGTAACCAATAGGTCGCTTATAACCTAGGCGACATGTAAGCCGATTTTTATACCCTCTCGCGCATAAATTAACCATCAACTCGATGTGTAAAGACTATATATGCCTTACATCTTATTGACGCCTTCGGATTAACGTAATAACAATGTCACAAAGTCAACATATAATTTACTATTTTCACACCCTATAAATTTAAAAAAAAAAGACTTTTACAACTCCTAATTAACTAAGCAGCTTACCATAATTTCATCATTTGTTTCGTTCCAAAAATAAAACTCATTTTATTTGTAAATGCAAACTTGGATGACTTGTTTATGGCGAATATAAATTTGTTTTTTAATTTAAATGTTTATTATTGATTATTAATTATACGGTTTTTTTATTCATTCAACATAAATGATTAGGTAATTCGACAATATATTAAATGATTAGGAATTGTTTATTTATATTTTATAAATTATTTTAATTACACTGTAAAAACTGGTCATCTTAAAAGTGCAAAAACCGTCTTGTTTTAAGACGTTTTTTGCGTCTAAGACACCAAATGTGTCTTAAAAAAAGACGTTTTTTGCACTTTTAAGACGGCTAGTTTTTGCAGTGTAAGTACTTCTAAACACTCTCTAAATCTGAATTAGTAGTTTTCTACTAATGAAAGAGTGCGTATTCGTTTACTAATTGAATTAGTAACAGTTTTGACTAATTTGTAGTAAAAAAACTACTAACTGCTAGTAGAAAACTACTAATTCAAGGAGTAAATCGGCTTACTAATTTGAAATAGTAAAAAATACTACTTACTCCATGAATTAGTAGTTTTCTACTATCAATTAGTAGTTTTTTAATACACTGAAAAAAAACTTGTAGGTTTTACTACTTTTTAACTACTCTGAGTAGTACAATAGGTCCTCAACTGAATTTAAACGGTTCTATTAACTATATAAAAATAGTTAAACCAATTAAAAATGTAATTGGTAGAATGACATTTTGTGATTGTATTAACTCAATTTAAAAATGTTAAAACAACTCAAGATGTAAGTAGTAGATTTTACTACTTAAAGTGGTTCAATAGGCTTCAAGAACATTTTTTTGGTACATTTAATAAATATTTTGCAATTAAAACTACTACTTTAAGTAGTAGATTTTACTACTTAAAATAGGAAAATAAAATTATTCTTTATTTATAATTGTTTATTATTAATAGAATTGACTTTTTCATCCTCTCTCCTATACTGACGCTTATTTTATGCCCTAACGATTATGTACCAAACAGAGAAAATTTCTAATTGACGGGAATTGAACCCTCGACCCTAACGCTCGCTATCCGATACCTTAACCGACTAACCATGCACGCTCGCTACGACAGTCTGCAAACTACTCGAAGACTACTTTCTGCTTGTCCAATTGGTAATTTAACTATTTAAAGTAGTCATTTTTACTACTTTTATTAGTTGCTATAACTATCCTTTTTAAGTTTTGACTTGTAAATTTTTCATCTTTTAATTATATTATAAGTTGTTTAATTGCATAGTGCAGTAAAATCTACTACTTAAAGTGATAGTTTTAATCACAAAGGATTTGTTAATTCTACAACAAAAATGTTCTTAAAGCCTATTGTACCACTTTGAGTAGTAAAGTCTACTACTTAAAGTAGTAGTTTTAACTGGAAACGATTTGTAAATTTTACATAAAAAATCTTCTTTAAGTTTAACGAATTAATTAAAATAGTAAAAATCTACTACTGAAAGTTGTAGTTTTAATTACAGACGACTTGTTAATTCTACAACAAAAATTTTATTGAATCATAGAAATTAATAAAAAATTTACTACTCAAAAAGCAGTTATATTAATTAAAGAAAATAATTCCTTTTACTACATTTCATATAACTGGTGAACAATAGTTATGGATTTACTGCTCTTCAAATTTTGAGTTGACTATAGTCAATTCCACAATTCCACTTGTTTTTACTACCTTATAAGAAAGTTAATTTTACTACCGAGCTGTAGTTGTACATTAACTACATATTTACGTAAAATCAACTATTACTTATTAACTTCTTAAAAATAGTTACATTAACTACATGAACATGATTAGATTAACTAAAAAAGTAGTTATTTTAACTACTTTCTAGTCAACTACCCAATAGTAGTTGAGTTTCTCGGCAACATTTTTTTCAGTGTACAAATTAGTCAAAACTGTTACTAATTATCAATTGGTAAACAAATACGCACTCTTTCATTAGTAGAATAAACTACTAATTCAGATTTAGAGAGCAAGTAATTATATAAATACTTGTAATAATGATTAAATAATTTCAATTTGTTGTTAATTGTATCTATCTATATAATTTTAAAAATTATGTGAAATTCACACAAACTGATGTAAATTATTTAGGGTCTTGACAATTGGCAGCAAGATAATTCAAGTTACTGCTTAATGCATAAAAACTTGAAAATCAAAGTCAAACTGTTTTGGTATTTTGTCTCGCATTTGAAAGAAAACAGACTTAAAAATCATAAAAAAAATTTTTCTTATTCTTTCACTGAAAAAAAGGTTTGGTATTAACAACCAAACGTTTGATTGGTATTTAAGCATCCAAAAATTTTTTGTTGAATCAACAAAATTTTAATTGTCTCAATAAATTTTTTTTTGACACAACCAAAATTAGAAAAAAAGGATTTTTGTTGTCCTAACTAAAGTTTGATTGGGGACAACCAAAATTTTGTTGATTCAACAAAAAAATTTTGATTGCTTAAATACCAACCAAACGTTTGGTTGTCAATGCCAAACCCTTTTTTCAGTGTTATGACTCCCATAGCAGAAATTGACTTGAATTTTTGATTTTTGTCAATTTAGTTAATAATAACAAGCTGTCCCAATTTACTCCGAGAATTTGAAAACTCGGGGTAAATGGGGCCAAAATTTGGAATACATTTTTAATTCTGAATTTTTTCAAATTCTAATTTAATATTTCATTACTAAATTTTCAAAATGTATTTTCTATACCTATTATATATTCAGTATTCTTTATAAAAAGAGAAACCATGGGTGCCATCTAGATCATGATTTCTGTACTACAAAGAAGAATATATTGTTAGAATTTCAATTCTTTTTATTTGACAATAAAAAGATAACGAAACTAAAAGATTATTTTTAATATTTGTAATTAAATACAGTGAATGTATTTCTTACTAATTCAAATATTTAAAATTATTACATCGATACTGCAATATTTCTTCCTTTAGGTATCTGAATAATATCCAGATGGCGCCAGTTATATGTGCCCGTTGAAGAAGGAAACTATCAAAATTCCCCAACGGCAGATTTCCCCAAGCGGCGTTTGACCCAATATGCTATAGTTAGTGTTATTCTCGATGGTGGATGAGAAATCTGTAAAAATGATAAAAGTGAAGGTCTGAGAAGCCCGCGAGATGTCTATAGTATCACAGTTTGTGTATTATTACAAATAGACATTGGCGTGGAGATTTAGGGAATGCAGAAAATAAAGTGAAATAGTTTTCTTCGCGGAAATAGTGAACGTGATGTTTTTATAAATAAGTAAATTGCTTATTTGATTAATTAATCAATTAATATTATGAATTAATTAATGAATTAATATTATGAATTAATTAATTAATATTATGAATTGATGGAATAATTAATTAATTAATATTATCAATCAATTAATTAATTAATTAACAGTGACTGGAAGAAATAACGAGTAGTAAAATTATGGATACCAATTTTGAGGTTAGTTTAAATTTTATTTTCAATGAAAATAATAATAATTTTGCGATTGCATAAAAAATGATTTTTTTCAGCGATCTCATGTAATGAATTTTCATCTAATTACATCAATTTAAACGCATGTAAAATTCACTGCAAAAGTCTACTCAACTGTAAATTAGTTTTCATTAAGAAAATATTTTCACAACAAACATAGAATAAGTTAACAATGATTAGACACCTTCTAAATCATATTGGCATTTTTTATTTTTAGAAATAAAATTTTTATAATATTCTCCAAGTATGCTAATTGAAAAAATTCTATTCCTAGCCTAATAGACGCAAGAGTTATTATTGTTATTGTGAACATGGGCCTAATTATTGTTTGATTTAGTAAACAATAATTTTTCGACTGGATAAAAAATGATTTTTTTCAGCGATCTCAAGTAATGAATTTTCATCTAATTAGATCAGTTTGATAACGCATGTAAAATTCACTGTAAAAGGTTTTCTCAACTGTAAATTGGTTTTCATTAAGAAAATATTTTTAGAACAAATATAGAATATGTTAATAATAATTTGTACACCATCCAAATCATATTGGCATTTTTTATTTTTGGAAATAAAATTTTTATTCTATTCTGAAACCATGCTAATTAAAAAAATTCGATTCCTAGCCTAATAGACGCCAGAGTTATGATTGTTATTGTGAACATTTGCCTAACTGTTGTTCGATTTAGTAAACAATTATTTTTCGATTGGATAAATAATTATTTTTTTTAGCGATTTCATGTAATGAATTTTCATCTAATTAGATCAATTTAAACGCATGTAAAATGGTAAATAAAATATCAAACTGCGAAGGTTTACTCAACTGTAAATTGGTTTTCATTTAGAAAATATTTCTACAACAAACATAGAATAAGTTAATAATAATAATAATTTCAAATTCCTTATAAATTATGATGGCATTTTTTACTTTTGGAAATAAAATTTTTATCCTATTCTCCAACTATGCTAATTAAAAAAATTCTATTCCTAGCCTAATAGACGCCAGAGTTATGATTGTTATTGTGAACATGGGCCTAATTCTTGTTCGATTTAGTAAACAATTATTGTTCGATTGTAAAAAAAATAATTTTTTTCCTCGATCTCGCATGTAATGAATTTTCATCTAATTAGACCAGTTTAAACGCATGTTTAAATTCACTGCGAAGGTTTACTCAGCTGTAAATTGATTTTCATTTAGAAAATATTTCTACAACAAACATAGAATAAGTTAATAATAATTTCAAATTCCTTATCAATTATGATGGCATTTTTTACTTTTGGAAATAAAATTTTTATCCTATTCTCCAACTATGCTGATTACAATAATTCTATTCCTTGCTTGATAGTCACCAGGGTTATCACAGTTATTGTAAACATGAGCCTAATTGTTGTTCGATTTAGTAAACAATTATTTTTCGATTGGATAAAAAATTATTTTTTTCAGCGATCTCATGTAATGAATTTTCATCCAATTAGATCAGTTTAAACGCATGTAAAATGGTAAATAAAATATCAAACTGCGAAGGTTTACTCAACTGTAAATTGGTTTTCATTTAGAAAATATTTCTACAACAAACATAGAATAAGTTAATAATAATAATAATTTCAAATTCCTTATAAATTATGATGGCATTTTTTACTTTTGGAAATAAAATTTTTATCCTATTCTCCAACTATGCTAATTAAAAAAATTCTATTCCTAGCCTAATAGACGCCAGAGTTATGATTGTTATTGTGAACATGGGCCTAATTCTTGTTCGATTTAGTAAACAATTATTGTTCGATTGTAAAAAAAATAATTTTTTTCCTCGATCTCGCATGTAATGAATTTTCATCTAATTAGACCAGTTTAAACGCATGTTTAAATTCACTGCGAAGGTTTACTCAACTGTAAATTGATTTTCATTTAGAAAATATTTCTACAACAAACATAGAATAAGTTAATAATAATTTCAAATTCCTTATCAATTATGATGGCATTTTTTACTTTTGGAAATAAAATTTTTATCCTATTCTCCAACTATGCTGATTACAATAATTCTATTCCTTGCTTGATAGTCACCAGGGTTATCACAGTTATTGTAAACATGAGCCTAATTGTTGTTCGATTTAGTAAACAATTATTTTTCGATTGGATAAAAAATTATTTTTTTCAGCGATCTCATGTAATGAATTTTCATCCAATTAGATCAGTTTAAACGCATGTAAAATGGTAAATAAAATATCAAACTGCGAAGGTTTACTCAACTGTAAATTGAATTTTATTAAGAAACTATTTTTACAACAAACATAGAATAAGTTAACAATGATTAGACCCCTTTTAAATCATATTGGCATTTTTCATTTTTGAAAATAAAATTTTTATTCCATTCTCCAAGTATGCTAATTGAAAAAATCCTATTCCTAGCATAATATACACCCTAGTTATTATTGTTATTGTGAACATGGGCCTAATTACCCAACCAAAAATTTCAGTATTATACCAGAGTTGACTACTGACGCAGTACAGGTTCAGTATTGGCTGCCGAGGCTGGGCAGTCTGTACTGTACCAGTACTGGTATTTTCATTGTTTCCGTACTGGTGCAGTACCACCCTCCCAGTACTGGCAAACCAGTACTGAGCCGATATTGAGTCAGTACTGGCTCAAATAGATTTTCTTTTTGATTAACACTAGTTTACAAAAAGTTCTAGAGTGAACCCGACGAATCTTTTTGTTTAAATATTTTGTTCATCAAAATTTTTTCAACTTGATTTTATTTTTAAAAATTAAAATATACTTTATTTTGCTTTTCTGTTGGTAAAATTTTATTTAAACAAAAAGTTTCCTGAGACCAAGTCTAAAACATTTTGCAAGATTTTCTTTTTGTTTTCAGATATGCAATAAACAAAAAAAAATTTTAAACGATCAAACTAAAAATAAATAAATTTGTTTATAAAAAATTAATATTTTTTAAAATAAAATTTATAATATAAATTTAATTTAAAAAATTAAATACAATCGCAAGTAAAATTGCACAAATTTTATATTATCAATAATATAAAATATACAATTAACCTTTCTTAATAGAAATTATAAAAAATAGTTAAACCTACAAACTTATATATTTCAATGGTCAATAAAATTATTGTAATTTGTTTCTGGATGTTATTCTTCAGTTTTTTTCCAAAAGTAAATTATAAATAAAAATGTAATGTTAATTTAAAAATAATTTAAATAATTTTTTTAATAATTACCTAATTTCAGGAATGTAATATTCATTATTTATTAAATCATTATATTTGTGATGAGTTAATTTGTAAACTAATTTTGTTTTATGTAAAATGAATTGAATTCAATGTTAATTTATTTATATTTGATATAATAATTAATAAATTAAAGTGAATAATAAAATAATCAAATAGCTAATTGTATAATTATATACATTATAATTATTTTATAAACATTTTTATTTTTACTGAACTGTTTTTATATATTATAAAAACTTTGGTTTTATAATAAACATATTTTTATATTTATTTTTTGATTTTTTAAAATAATAATTTGCAATATATATTATAAGGAGGAATGAAAATTCTTTGTGTTTTCGATTTTATATAATAAAATATTAATTAGTTAGTTTACTAACTTAATTAATATTTAATTTGTGTTGGGTTACTAAAAATTTCAGATACTATTTCCTAAGTATACCAAAAAAGTATTACCTGGAGTGAAACTTATCTCTGTTACAGTTAGAGCTTTCTTTTCGTATACAATAAATTACAAAACTGCCAGTACTCGGCCAGTACTGAACCAGTAGTGGTTACCAATACTGTAGCCAATACTGGTAAAATGTTATCATCCCAAAGTTACGCCAACTCTGGCGCCAATACTGGGTGCCAGTACTGCGCCATTAGTAAATTTTTGATTGGGTTAATACTAGTTTACAAAAAGTTCTAGAGTGAACCTGATGAATCTTTTTGTTTAAATATTTTGTTTATAAAAATTTTTTCACTTTGATTTTATTTTTAAAAATTAAAAGGTATTGTATTTTGCTTTTTTGTGGGTAAAATTATTTAAACATAAAGTTTTCTGTGACTAATTCCAAAACATTTTGCAAGTTTTTTTTATTGTTTTCAGATATGTAATAAACCAAAATTATAAAAATTTTTATTTTTACTGAACTGTTTTTATATATTATAAAAATTTTGGTTTTATAATAAACATATTTTTATATTTACTTTTTGATTTTTTCAAGTAATAATTTGCAATATATATTATACTTACTAAAAAATAAAAACTCTTGGTGTTTTCGATTTTATATATAATAAAATATTAATTAGTTAGTTGACTAATTTAATTAATATTTAATTTGTGTTGGGTTACTAAAAATTTCACACACTTTTTCCTAAAAAAAAAAAGTCTCGAAAAAAGTATTTGAGCAGAGATTTCACTATTGCAGTGAAACTTATCTCTGTTACAGTTAAAGGTTTCTTTTCGTATACAATAAATTACAAAACTACCAGTACTCAGCCTGTACTGAACCAGTAGTGGTTACCAGTACTGGTGCCAACTCTGGCAGCTAATACTGGTAAAATGTTATCATCCCAAAGTTACGCCAACTCTGGTGCCAATACTGGGTGCCAGTACTGCGCCAACACTTGTCAGTACTGCGCCATTAGTAAATTTTTGATTGGGTATTGTTCGATTTTGTAAACAATAATTTTGCGATAGCATAAAAAATTATTTTTTTCAGCGATCTCATGTAATGAATTTTCATCTAATTACATCAATTTAAAAGCATGTAAAATTCACTGCAAAAGTTTACTTAACTGTGAACTGCAGGAAATTTTTTTTTTTAACCAGGAACTTGACAATTTTTTTACTGGTGAGTAGGATTCATTTATTTTAGTCTTTTTACAGTTTTATGTTATATTTTGTGTGTTCATCTGTCTTTTTACAATTTTATATTTGACTGTGTTTATTTTACTTTTCTTTTATTTATTGTCTTTTTATTGTTTTCTTTTATGGTGTGCTGTTGATTTCGCTTGACAGAGATTTTCGGTTTATTTTTAAAAATTGATAACGCAGGATGTCCACAGGACTGGACGAAGTCGCTTATGCGACAGAGTTGGAGCGCCACCCTCGAAGGCAAAAGTCTTCACGACAGTACCGAGGGTGGATAAAAGGGCTCCCAAGAAGGGTTGACGGGTTTTTTAGTGGGTCGGGGCTGGTAGTAGTTCGCCAGCTTATTTTGTTTAGTGTTCTCCTTTTTTTTTTACCAACCCCACATAACCTTGGCATGCGGAAGCCGAGGTATCTGTATACAGATTTTCCCAAAATTCCCTAAGCAAAAAAAAAAAAAAAAAAAAAGTCTTTTTGAGGGAGCAATGTCATACGATACCATATTAACAGTAAATTGTTACTTTATTTATGCTCACAATAAGAGAACATAGAAAATTTCAACGTCAACTCTGCAGGAAATTTTTTTTCAACGAAGTTGAAAGCACAAGTTTCCTTTTGGTAAGTAGGAAAATCGATTTCGATAATCTTTTTGCTGGAGCAAAGTTGTCTGCAACTATAGTAGCATTAAATTCTAACATTATTTTGCCCACAATAAGAGAGCATAGAAAATTTCAACTTCGAAGCTGCAGGAAGTTTCTTTTTCAAACAGGAACTTCATAGGTATTCTACTGGGAAGTGGGAGAAGCAATTTCAATAGTCCTTTTGAGGGAGAAAATGCCTACGTTTCTATATTTACAACAAATTTTAACCACCAGGTGGTGTAAAAAAGTTACTTGCAATACTTTCGTTGTTCACGTATTAACGTTCTCTTATTAACTACATTGAAACAATTTTTCACAATGGGTTTGAATCATATAAGAACTAAACGGGATCATGTTCTCAATTTAGAATTTAAAAAAATGAAAATTGTGGATCCTGTAACATAGAAAAGTTAAAAATTATTATTTTCATCCCACTTTACTGAATTAAAAAATATACTATATTGAATAGTTTTATACTATTTTGAAAATGTTTATTTAATGTTGAACAAAATCTGTTATGAAGGTGATGAAATGAAAGAATAAGAATACACATTATAAGATAACCAATTTATTAAAAAGAAAGATTTCAGATTGTTACTAATAAACAAACAACATGTGATTCAATTTTTTTAGTTAATGTAGATGTGTGGAGACATTGCCTTCATAAAATGCAATTACTAGTTACACTTTTAGAATGACAATAATTTAAAAATTTTCTTCCTGCTTTCAATTTAGCAGTACTTGGACACTGTGTATAAAACTAAACCACGCCTATCAACCAATTCAGTTACAGGGCTTATTTATAGAATGGAGAAAAATAAATAACAGTTCAGATCCTCCATTATTTCCATGTTTATGTCTTTACATAATATTTATATTACATCGAGTACATTAATATTTTCGTTACAAATGTAATTGTCATTTAAACAAAATGAGGAATTTATTTAAAAAAATATATAAAAGAAAAATAAAAGGGATTCTTATTTTGTAAAACAATAGCGCCTAATGTTATTTTTAAAGTTTTATTTAAAGTGTAATTAAAAAATACTTGAACGCATTTTGTTATTTCTAATAAAATAAGAATTTATGTAAAACTCTCAATAATTGAGATAAATTTTATAGTAGTTTCTAGACATTTGGGAATACTGAAAGTTTGATATCTGGATATGAAAATTGAATACTTCGTTCTTTGTAAATGTTTAAACACAATACAATTTTTTCCTTTGTTGTAAATAGTATTACAAGTATAATGGAAAATGTATTTTAAAAGTATGTAGGTATAAAGGAAATCGATGTAATGTGTTCGTACGCATGCACATGTTTATGAAACTATTTCCTACTATATTTGAGTGTCTGTCAGTACAACGCATTTCCTGTATACTTGTAATTGAAAATTCAGAATCAATGATAAAATATTTAATATTTCTTCTATTTCTTAATCTATAAGTAGCATGAATCGGTTTCACTTCTTATTACAAATATTAAAACAAAATGCTGTTTTGATATCTGTTTCTTGAGCGTATGTC
Source organism: Leptopilina boulardi (assembly GCF_019393585.1). Lineage (NCBI taxonomy): Eukaryota > Metazoa > Arthropoda > Insecta > Hymenoptera > Figitidae > Leptopilina > Leptopilina boulardi. Next base: position 1,446,337 of record NW_026137764.1, on the reverse strand, counting down.
ACATTTTTTTAGGATAGCTAAGTCAAAATATAGGACTAAATTATATTTGTATTATTTTTAGGAGATTGATTAAACAAAAATTTATTAAAAGAAGGACATAGGGGATATCTTTCAATTTATGAAAAAGATTCTAATGGCACTTAATTTTTAAATATTTTTGTTAAAAATATCAGGTAGAATTGAACTTGGACACAATAAATCACTGTTTAATTATAGATTTATTATAAATTCAATAAATGAGTGAAATGTCAAAAAGTTTACATAAAAGAGCGCGAAGAGGCTGAGTCTTTCAATTTCAAGGTTCTCGTCAGAGAGCTCAGCTCGTACTACTCACTTAGGGTTTTGGTGAAAACCATTTGCTTCCCTTCAGGTATACAAGAAAGTTAAGAGTGGGAGATTTTGACAAAACTAAATACAAGCAAAAATAAGAAGACTCTAAAATCTAAATACAAAATTCAACAATTTTTTTCTATCAAATATGAACATAACCCCACATTTATTTTGGTTTCTTTGAAAAGTTGATATATATAAAGTTTTTCAATTGAATAAATTCAAATTAACTCTTCTTTCTTCAATCGACAGCAGATTTTGGTAAAGAGAAATTTAAAATTCGAAAACACCGAGTGATAAAACAGGAGATTGGACCAAACTCGAATAAAATAGTTCTTAAAAATTTGAAAAAAAACGGAATTGTGCGAAATCAGTCATCAAATTACTCAAAGTGGAAATATAGGAGCAGAATTTCTTGGTTTCAACAGACACGGGTCAAGATCTGTCACAATTGAAAAGCGATGTCGAAAAAAATAAAATACTTTCCAAAGATATCCAACAAGAATTAGAATGATTGTTTGCAATGTAAAAATTTTAAAGATAGCTTACGATTAAAAATACTGTCATGGTGTTGACTATTTCTAGGTAAGAATTATTTAAATTTAAAATATTTGGTGATTCTCTTGCTTTGCGTAACTTTCTCCGCAGATGTTGCAATGGATGTTATTTCCTGTCTTCATTATTTCTTGTCTTTTTGAGACTTTACCATCTTCACTATCACTGCAGAAATATGTAAATTAGTAAATGGTTCTGATTATAAAGATTCTCGATAAAATAATGTAATGGGCAATGGGGTAGGCCACTCAACATCACTTTCTGTTTATCGAACCATGTTACTGAAAGTTATAGTAATTTATAATTCCCATTATACATGGAATCGTCCCATTTTTGAATGATTGATACAATTTGTCATGTAATGGAATTTATCACTAGATTGATGCAATTGTTTTTTCACAAAAAGAAAATTTGCTGGAAATTAACTGTGTGACCATATTAAACTTTACGCGGATAACTTCCAATCTAGTACCATCAAATGACGGTGCTATCTGGGCCGTGTCCATACATTGAATTTATTGAACAGAAACCTTGAAATTGAGGTGCTATCCTACTGTCTCCTATAATATTAAATTTTATTCTTACCAATTCTTTTGGCATCTAAAATTCTCAATTGTGGCTTTGGTTTATCCGTCTGTATTGTTGATGTAGCTGAAAAAATATATTCCTTCAATCTCATGACTTCTAACTGATAAAAGTTTTTTTTACTAGTAATAAATTTGTAATAACTAATCTTACAAGCCTTGGTTCAATGTCCCTTCTAACAACTGCAGGTATTTTAGTTGACATCATCGTAGCTGGAAAATAATTAAATTTTGGCAATGTTTCTGATGTTATTGTTAAATTTGACATAAATGTTTTCTTTCCAATTATATAAAAATTTTAATTTCTAAAAATATGTTTTTTTACATTTCTATTGAGGAAATTCAATATTTTTACCAGAATGATGTACAATGACTCTTTCTGCAATTGTTGTCGCAGGCAGTGATGGCATTGCAAAAACGGACGGGTTAAAGTGATTCGTGTAATTTATTGATAAATTCATTATATTATCGATTAAAAAATAGTAATCATAATAAAATAAGCCCTTTTTACTATTGTTAATATTTTTTGATCGATAATATAATGAATTTATCAATAAAGTACACAAATCATTTTAACCCGTTTTTGCTCCCAAGTCACTTATTCAACTCTTGCTCCCATTGTTATTGAAGCAATGATTATGACTTAATGTTAAGCAAGTGTGTATGTCGGGTTGCCGGGTGGTGATTTCGGGTGGAACGCGGGAGAAATTTAGAAAATAAAATTAATTGGCCTATCGGTGTCTGTGATTTCTTGGTAATATGTAGAGGTGGGGGGAATTACCGGGAAAACCGCTCACGATTCTGGAAATGATGATTTGGTGGCTTCACTTCGTCATCATATCTCGAATCGGACAGCGGGATCTCGCCGCATTCTCAAGTGCCAGCCGCGGACACTGATAGGTGAGAGTTTTAAATAAGTAGACATTTTAAAAGTAATTTTATCGTATCAGTTATATTCATTATATTGTTTTTTTTATTGTGCTATACGGATAGTGTGGCGAAATAGTGGGCAGATCTCAAACACACGGGCATGTTTCTTGTGGGAACATTTTTATATAACTGAATCCACCAGGGATCATCACCCGAACAATCACGTAAAGAAGGGATGGAAATTCGTTCGTGGATAACTGAAAAAGATTTAATTTTGGAGTGCCTAATTTGAATTCCTGCGTGCCAGAAGCCCTATATTGTGTGTTTTGTTTCATACCGCTGTCCGATAAGTATATTTATTTTTCTGCTCTTCTTTTTATTTGACGAATTCATTTTTATTATTTACATCTTCCTATTGACACGTTTAATATTGAACGTTATATTCTTATATATATATTTGTGTGTGTGTGTGAATTTATTTATTTATTTATATTTTTTACAATCGTTTTACATATATGTATTTCTATTTTCTTTTTGATTTTTTTTGTTTAATGTACGGGACTGCAGCCCAATAATTTGAATATCTATATATAAAGCTTATTAAATTGACCAGTAGATTTCATTTTTATCATTTTATATTTGATCATATTATTAGTCGCTAAAATTTTATATTTATTCTCTGGATTGTAATTTCGTTATATTTATTTATTATTTGTCACCGTACGATTATTTGTTCGGTTACATTATTTTAAACCACTTTTATTATCAGCCCCTCAATTTAAGACTGCTTTGCTGCCTTAAAAAAACAAATAACATGTGTTACTTGATTATTGATAACAATATGAAATCTTTTTAATAAATTGTTTATCTTAATGTATATTTTTATTCCTCCATCTCATCATCTACATAACAGATTTCGTTCAATATTAAATAATCATTTTCAAAATAGCTGTTTTGTTTGATTTTAGTATAGGGTGGAGAGAAAAAGGTAATAATTTCCATGAGGTGGAATAGACGGTTTTCAAATTTATTATGTCACAGAATCCACAATTTTCATTTTTAAAAATTCTAAATTGAGACCAAGATTAGGCCCATGTTCACAATAACAATAATAACTCTGGCGTCTATTATGCTAGGAATAGAATTCTTTTAATTAGCATAGTTGGAAAATAGAATAAAAATTTTATTTTCAAAGATGAAAAATGCCAATATGATTTAGAAGGTGTCTAATCATTGTTAACTTATTCCATGTTTGTTGTAAAAATATTTTCTTAATGAAATCCAATTTACAGTTGAGTAAACCTTCGCAGTGAATTTTACATGCGTTTAAACTGATCTAATTAGATGAAAATTCATTACCTGAGATCGCTGAAAGAGAATAATTTTATATTCAATTGAAAAGAGATTGTTTACTGAATCGAACCACAATTAGGCCCATGTTCACGATAATAATAATCACTTGGTTGTCTATTATGCTAGGAATAGAATTTTTTAATTAGCATAATTGAAGAATAGAATAAAAATTTTATTTCCAAAAATTAAAAATGCCAATATGATTTGGATGGTGTACAAATTATTATTAACCTATTCTATGTTTGTTCTAAAAATATTTTCTTAATGAAAACCAATTTACAGTTGAGAAAACCTTTTACAGTGAATTTTACATGCGTTATCAAACTCATCTAATTAGATGAAAATTCATTACTTGAGATCGCTGAAAAAAATCATTTTTTATCCAGTCGAAAAATTATTGTTTACTAAATCAAACAATAATTAGGCCCATGTTCACAATAACAATAATAACTCTTGCGTCTATTAGGCTAGGAATAGAATTTTTTCAATTAGCATACTTGGAGAATGGTATAAAAATTTTATTTCTAAAAATAAAAAATGCCAATATGATTTAGAAGGTGTCTAATCATTGTTAACTTATTCTATGTTTGTTGAGAAAATATTTTCTTAATGAAAACCAATTTACAGTTGAGAAAACCTTTTACAGTGAATTTTACATGCGTTATCAAACTGATCTAATTAGATGAAAATTCATTACATGAGATCGCTGAAAAAAATCATATTTTATCCAATCGAAAAATTATTGTTTACTAAATCGAACAATAATTAGGCATATGTTCATAATAACAATACTAACTCTTGCGTCTATTAGGCTAGGAATAGAATTTTTTTAATTAGCCTACTTGAAGAATGGAATAAAAATTTAATTTTTGAAAATGAAAAATGCCAATATTATTTAGAAGGTGTCTAATCATTGATAACTTATTCTATGTTTGTTGTGAAAATATTTTCTTAATGAAAACCAATTTACAGTTGAGTAGACTTTCGCAGTGAATTTTACATGCGTTTAAATTGATGTAATTAGATGAAAATTCATTACATGAGATCGCTGAAAAAAATCATTTTTTATGCAATCGCAAAATTATTATTATTTTCATTGAAAATAAAATTTAAACTAACCTCAAAATTGGTATCCATAATTTTACTACTCGTTATTTCTTCCAGTCACTGTTAATTAATTAATTAATTAATAATATTAATTAATTAATTAATTAATCAATCAATCAATTGATAATATCAATAATGTTAATTAATTAATTATTCCATCAATTTATAATATTAATTAATTAATTCATAATATTAATTCATTAATTAATTCATAATATTAATTCATTAATTAATCAAATAAGCAATTTACTTATTTATAAAAACATCACGTTCACTATATCCGCGAAGAAAACTATTTCACTTTATTTTCTGCATTCCCTAAATCTCCACGCCAATGTCTATTTGTAATAATACACAAACTGTGATACTATAGACATCTCGCGGGCTTCTCAGACCTTCACTTTTATCATTTTTACAGATTTCTCATCCACCATCGAGAATAACACTAACTATAGCATATTGGGTCAAACGCCGCTTGGGGAAATCTGCCGTTGGGGAATTTTGATAGTTTCCGAATTAAAGAAGTCGATAAAAGTAGAAGTTTACTCTAAAACTTTAAATTTTTTTTGAATATATTAAGAAAAGACAAAATTTGCCATCTAATTCTAATGTAACTTAATCTTTATTTAACCTAATTCTTATGTGACCTAATTTATTTTTTTCATTTAATTTATATAATTTCAATAACAGATAATAATTATGCCAAATTAAGAATTAGGTTACATAACAATTAGATCAAATATTATTATTATTTATTCAAAGTCCTCAACTTTCGGTTTCGGACGAACTTCCGATTTACATCTTACATTTTCATATTACATAAAAGTAAATCAAATTGCATAAAATTTCATAAAATTAAACCAAATTAAGAAATTAGATCAAATAAATATTAGGTCAAATATGAATAAAGTTTAAAAAAATTTTATAGGCCAAAACTTAGATTTAATAAAAATTAGGCCAAATAAGAATTAAGTCAAATGTTAATATAAAAAATTTACTTATAATAATCATTCTGTTTCTTTGATTGATTTTGCGGCACTACAAACAATTATTATCTTTTAAAGTAGTCTTAGTCCGAGGTTTAGGGAGTCAGTCAGAAAAATTAGCATTCATATCGACGCCGAGTTCTTGAAAACAATAAGACATATTTTGAAGATTTTTGTGTGTTATTTGATTACTTTATGTTTAGTCTCGATGCCACACTTATTTTTGTCAAATTTGGAAATGAAATTTTTAATAGATTTCTATATTACCGACCGGTTAAAGATTTAACTACATGTTAGTACAGCGCTGACAGTATTTTAATTTTTCTTTTTGCAGATTCTATCCTCGATGGCTTGTGGTGTCACGTACTTCAAAAATATGGGCAAAAGTAAAAAAGAGAATCTTGAAGGACACAGAATTCTTCATATTCAGACTTTTTAGAACTCGGTCTATTTTTACGGTTATTATTCACATTTTCTGAATGAAAATTTAACTTGAAAGTAGGGATCTCCGAGGGCTATTTAGTTAGAAAGAATCTCCTTGAAGTTGAAAATTCGTTATCAAGGTAAATATTTGAATTTATTGGAAAAATTTTATTACAAAAATTTTAGTTGTATTTTTTGACGTGACAACATCTTACTTCGAGGTAATCAAATAAATTTCTTTTTTAGTGTGTTTAAGTACAAAATAAATACTAAATAAAAATTTTTTAAAATATATTTTAATTAATTAAAAAAGACGTTGTCACGATCAAATTTTTTTCTTCAATTTTCAACGATGGAGGACAATTCCCCACGTTTTTTGAAAAGTCATAAAACCAGTATTTTCGAAAAACAAGCAAAATTTATATTTCCGTTTTGAATTTCACTTGATCAATCATGCCAAAAGTTGTGTTTGTACGTGTACTAAAAGTTCTATATATAACAGAATACTCAACAAAAAAAATTTATATAATATAGTTTTGATCGAAAAATAAAACCCGGTGCAAAACTCCCCACTCTTTCCTATTTAAAATTAAAATAAAATTATTTAAAAATAAAAAGAAAAACATCGTTATTGTATATATATATGAGGCATTTCATATGAGAATACGGGGTCATGTCTCGGATTTTTCTCAAAATTCGGTAAATTGTAGTAAAAGTGGTGCTAAATAAGTGTACAAATTTTGAATTTGAAATTTTTTATATTTTTCGAGATATTTACAATAACAAATTTCAGCAATATTTTTTTAATTTACTTATAACTTTTTTCCTAGTAAAAATAGAGAAAAATGTTGTAAATGTTTTTTACGCAGAAGACCTTAAACTTTTAGAAAAAAATTATTTTTTTGCAACACTAACCTCTAAAGTTAAATTTTACACACCGAAAATTGTGTGTAAAGAAGCTCTTTTTCAAACGGTGTATAAAGTGATTCACTTTACGCACTGAAATTTACTTTACGCACTGAAATATTACTTTACACATTGAAATTTACTTTACGCACCGAAATTTCTCTCACATAATATAAGGATTGTTTTAGACCATACAAAACCACAAAATTAAAAAACGAACTTTACTATTAAATTTATACACTCCTGCTTAATGATATTTTTTCTGATCTTCGATTGATTTTTTTAATTCTATACAAATATAAATGGCTCAAAATTTCTGAAGTGGGCCACTAATTTTTCGATGGCGAGATTTTTATAAGTCATATCAATAATTTCATAGTATTTTCGAATCAAAATAAGATCCTAAAGTTATCTTGCAAAATTTTTATTTTTCATGAGAAATAGAAGCAGAGTGTGAAAAATATTTGTGATATAAGGTTATAATTTTCATAAACAATAAACTTTAAAATACTCGTAAACGAATTGGCATTTAAAATACTTACGTATACAAAATATTCTGTACAAATAGAAAAATTATTAAATATTATGCAGATATAATTTTTTAATAGTAAGGGAAATTACAAATAAATATGAATATTTATTTAATTTAATATGAGCGCGTTCGTGTTCTAACGTGTTTCAGCGTATTCGTCCGGCGCGGCGTTCCACTTAGTTCTCGGACCGCGATCACAAATATATTAATAACTTTTGACCTAATGCAATATACTGACTTTTTTTTTAAATACTCGTGATAAAATAGGGAATCATAATTGACAAGAAAAAATACGAAATTAGGCGCAGAAGGTTATTAAATTTTCATTTGTTTATAATAATTGTTGCTATTTTCAACAAATTATGAACAAAATGAATCAAATTTTTTTTATTTGAAAGCATGGTTATTGTACATTACTCATACCAAATTTCATCAAAATCCATCAAATGGAACCGTAGAAAAGCTTTTTTTACTAATTGGCTGCTTAAAAATTGTTTAAACAATAACTCTTAAAAAAATTAAAATTTTGCAATATAACTTTAGGATCTTATTTTGATTCGAAAATACTATAAAATTATTGATATGACTTATAAAAATCTCGCCATCGAAAAATTAGTGGCCCACTTCAGAAATTTTGAGCCAAATATAAAATAAATAAAAATATTAAAAATTTCAAATTCAAAATTTGTACACTTATTTAGCACCACTATCACTACAATTTACCGAATTTTAAGAAAAATCCGAGACATGACCCCGTATTCTCATATGAAATGCCTCATATATTTAAGGATTAATTTCAAAGGATAAAAAAAAGGAAATATCATTGAATCACTTTATTGTCACACGCCATGTCTGGCATTGGGGGTATTTTCCTGTATTATACTGGATACAGTCACTAACGCTTTATATTAATCGTTACACGTAAAACGCTGTCGCGAATCCTATATGTATTTGGAAAAATTGCTTTTGACTGATGTGCGACGCAATCCGTTAGCACGCAATTTATGTACAAGTTGTGTTTATTTTTCTTTTTTTAAAACAAAAAAAAAATTTCCCTATTTTCAGCCAAAAGCTTTCATCCACATATAATAATAATTATTATTATTCCATTGGATTCTCGTCAGCCTATTTCGTGTTTATTTTCATATCATACTGCGCTTATAATTTGTTTTCTTTTCTTTCGCTCCAAAATGACATTTTTCAGAAATAATTCAATCTCTCTGTTTCTCTCCCTTTTTCTTTCTGACAATTTCTCTCTGAAACATATTGCTTACTCTCTCGCGCATTTTCGAGAAAAAAACTGGCCTATAACCATTGACAAATAAAAAATTAACGAAGCCTGTTTTTGATGTATCGACTAATGTACGCAAGTACATGAATACTCGCTTTTTTTTAATACTCAAGCGGGGATTTCTATATTTCATCAACTTGTGTATCAATTTCAAAAATATATATAAATATATGTCAGACTATTTTTTTTGTATTGACAATTTATATAATGATTTCCCAATTTTTTTTTCTTATAAAATTATTCTAATAAAAGAAATAAAGGAAAAATTTAATTTTTTTTTTAATATTGATACACAAGTAAATTTGAAAATTCGGTGCAAGTTACAAAGTCGTACCTATTACTAAGCTGAACTTGCTCTATAAGGAAGTCAGTAATCGATTTGATACATAATGATTTTGGCATTGTTTTTTCTCTCTTGCATACAATTTCTTTTCTATATCCTTTTCAAAAACATAACATTCTCTCGTTTTCTCTTTCTCTCTCTTTACACACACACTTGCTTTACAATTTAAACCTAAAAAAGTTTAACTAAATTTGACAAAAAATGCCCATCAGACAATGTACGTTTTTTTTTTGTCCAGATATTAGAAGTACCAAAAATTTCGGATTGACTTTTAGTCTGTTTTGTTGAGAATTATTTATATCCGCAAATATTTGTTTTTCTTTTCCAAAGTGCGATTCAAAAGAATCGAAATTTTAATAAAAACTAAATGAATATTAGTTTTAAAACAAATTAAAATTCAATTTTAAAATTGCAACAAATTTTTTCCAAATAGAATTTTAGGTTTATGATTTAGTTATATTGAGGAATTTAAATTTAAATTGAATGATTTGTAAATTTTCGAAATGTCACGAAAATGAAAAAAACTGATTGAATATCATTTGGAAAATTCCGCACAATATTATTGATACTAGTTTGGACTCCTTGCAAAATTCTCTAATAAATCGTGAATCATTGAATCATTCCTCTTAAAATTTCATCTCATTTCTTTTCCCCGTATTCCAACATCGTTTACTATAAAGTCGATATCGTTATGAGTTTTTTGTTAAAAGTTAATTAGTATATAGGTACAAAGTCAGATATTAATTAATTTGTTCGTTAATATATTATAATGTAAATGTGATCCACCTTGTCTTATATATATGTAGATGTGTGATCTAAGATTGAGCATGCCTATTTACAAATCGCACTGCAAGGGTTCAAATCAATGATTCTTTCAATTTATTACACACCTTACATGTTTTATCAAAATAAAATTCATTAACCCTCTTTGAGGCACATGTTGTTTTATGCAAGTTTAAAAATCAAAAAAAAATTTACATTTAACAATTTTTTTTGAAAATTATACCCCGAGAAAAAATATATTTGTCTCAGATCCAAATAAATATTTATTTGATTAAAATAAAAATATTATTTGCGCTAAATAAAATTTTATTTATGCTAAATAAATGTATTATTTAAAACAAATAAAATTTTATAAAACTCTAAGACAAATATATTTTTGATTTCCATTCAAATAAATTTTATTTATCAAATAAACGTGAAATAAATATTTTTTTTTTGTCTAAAAACGAGAGTTTAGAATCTGAAATTGACTGAATTTAAATTTAAATAATAAAGTTTTAAAACATTACCTAAGTTGCATGAATAATTTTAGATTAATAACTTAAATATTAAAAAACAAATTTTTTTTTGCTTCTGATAATTGAAATTACTTGAATCAAGTAATTTGACATTTACATGAATTTATTTTTTCAATAAGCTCGGAATTTGATTTTTTATATATTATTAAATTTTACTATTTTATTTTATACAATTATTATACGAAGAGAAAAATTAAATTTTTCTCAGAGCTAAATAAATATTTATATGTATGAAATAAATTTTCTTTGATTCAGATGAAAAATATTATTTATGCCAAATAAAATCGTATTAGAGTGCCAAATGAAATTTCTATTTTAAACAAATAAAAAGTTATTTAGCTCTAGCGAAAATTTATTTCTATATTTAATTCATACATTATTGTTCAGTTCGAATAAAATATTTCTCTAGGTTTATAAAACTAGATAACAATTTTATTGTATCATTTTAAATTGATTAATAAATTTAAATATTTTTGTTTACAGTTGATAAATATTCAAATTGTTTCAAGTTTTGAATTTTGTCTCATTCAAATTGACGTTTTGCTTCAAATTGGGTAAATTTGAACTCAACTACAAGTAAATTTGCAAATTATCATTTATCTTAAATGTAATGAAATATCTACAATATTTCATTTATCATAAATTACAAAATATTGAGATTAAAATAATCTCTTTTATTAATTTTTTTAAAGAATAGTAATATTAGAATTTAAAAAAAAGTGTCGGATTAGTTGATTCAAGTTATATATATATATTGTAAAGCCAACAAAAATTTAAGTAAAATTTCAATTAATCGCAAAAAAATATGTTTTCGATTGAAACTCTTGCTATGCCATTTTGTTAAATTGAACAAAGCACAGCACATTCTTATTGTGATTACAAATAATATGCATTATCACTCTTCATAATATACATATACCCTCTCATAGCTTATGTTACATACATAATGTGATGTGTCTGATGTAGTAGATGAAACGCTAACGTTTCATTCCTTAAAAATAAAGAATTAGTCGGTGTGATTTATTTACTAATTTCTATTCTTGCTTTGTTTATATGATTCAAATGTTCCCTTTTGAACTTGAAAAAAAAATCTTATCATTATTGACAATATATACGCATATAGAGAGACAATTAAAAAAGAAATTGAAATCGAAGACATATTTCCCTCTTTCTAGAAATTTTTCTCGACGCATCATTTCAGAAACTGGATATGCAAGTTTATGTTTTTTCAAGCGTTAGTGTAACGACAATTTGATTTTCGAAAGTTGATACAATTATTTCGAAGAAAAATTCAAATATAGATGCAATATATATTTCAATATATATGCAATATATATTTGCAATATTTATTTATATTAAATTTTCTAATTTCGAAAATCAAATTGACGCAAGTAATTGGCAGATTACAAACTCAATAATGTGATTTACAATAGTTTCGATTATCCATTTTTTATCTTTTCTTATTACAGAGTTACGTTTTTTTTTTTTGTGATATTCATTTTTCAGTAGATTTGTCGTCTGACTTTTATATATATTTATATATGTATAGGTATATGTTTGAAAAATGTTCATTTAGAAATCATCTTAGTATTATAATACACTATTCTGTTTTCTTTCGTTTACACTTGAATTTCACGTGAGTAAAAAAGCTTCTTATTATTTTCTTGTCACTCTCTACGGTAAGCACATTACAGACAATATTTCTTTTTTTAAATTTATTTTCTGAATCTTAATGATTCACACTGACAGTCCGTTTAGTATAAGAAATTATTATATCTTTAGAAGCTAGAATGGACACTATTTTTTGCAATTAGTTACTTGGATTGTTCTAATTGTCGTTTTTTTTCGTTGCAAATACATGAAATGAATTTTTTTCCTGGGTCAAATGGTTTCTTTTAATATATATATAATTATATATATACCAGAAGATATACAATCAATCATGTTTTTTAATGTCTCTTCCTCCTATAAAGTGAATAATATCGAATTTTTTACATGGTTTTTTTTATAAATCACTTTTAATAATTATATGCAATCTATTATGAACATCCAGCGCTTTTTTCACAAAATGCAATCTCAAGTATTTGCACTCAGTCATTATTAATTATCACGAAAGATAAACATGTTTTTTTTTGAGAAAAAGAAAAATTATTTAGGTCAAATAAATGTGAGAAAATAAAAGTTTTTTAAAACAAAAATTTAATATTAACTAAAAAAAAAGAAAATATGGATTTTTATATTTTCATTTTACTCGAATTTTTCAACAATAGTGTATCAATGAAATTATTAATTAATTCAACATTTTGTATTAAAAATTTCTATACAGAAAAAGAAAAATTTTTGTAATGCGCAAACTTTCTTACTTTTTTTTTTTAATAAGCTTTTGGTTCGTATGGATATGTAAGAGTATAGTCATGTGCAGGTACATGCAAACAGAAAAGAAAAAAAACGTCTTGTCGATGTTTTCTGATCAATTTTTAATGACTTTTAATTATATTAAACAACAAAACATATCAAGATAGTAGTAAAAAAAAATTAATTATAACAAATCAACAATTTAATTTATTTCTTAAATTCACAAATAAAAAATATTAAAAATTAAATTCGGAAATAAAATGACAAGATTTATGATTCAATTGATTTTATTGAAAAAAAACTTGAAAAAAAAGATTAGTGATTTAGATATAGCAAATTTGAAATTTGACTTGATTAAATAAACTTAATTGTGATCGTACTTTGCTTTCTCAAAAAGTTATTTTTAATTTATTTAAACAGAAATAAACTAATTTAAATTAGTAAAAAAAAAAAAATTCTTTAGTCAATTCAGAAATTTAGAAAAGTTACACAATTTCAATAAATTAAATAAATTTTGATTTAAAGAGAGTTAATTAAGGGAAAGTGGCATTTAATGTAAACGTTACAAATTCTTTATTATTTAGTGTGAATGTAACAACAATTTTTAATTCAAATTTAATCTACGGAAGCGAGCAAAAAAAACAATTTAAAAGAAAAGTTAAGAATAATTTTTAACAACCATTTTTTAATCAAATTTCTTATTTTTTTCAAGAAATTGTCGAATTACTTTTTGTCACCTAATTTATATTTTAGGTTATTTTGTTGTTAATATATTCACCTAAAGAAATAAATTTGGAAAACTAAAAAATAAAAGAATATAGTATTTTTAAAAGTTTTAATTATAAAGTTAGTTTAAAATTTTAAATAATATAACAATTGTTTCATAGTAATGTACCACATGCCCTTAATGATTTTTTTTCTTTATGAGAAGTTTTCTGACTAAGTGGCAATATTTTTCATTCTGTAGAGTAGAGTAATTATAATTATAATATTGCAAAAAAAAAAGCTCTACACTAATTAACACAATAATAATTTTCAGAGTAGGCACGTAATAAAATTGAATGTAATTATTATTAATTGTAGAAAAAAAGAAAGAAAAAACGTGATTTCGTTGATAAGATGTACGTAGCTTAAAAGCCACACTCGGCTAAAACAATAAGCTCGCGATGCGACGCATTGAAATTAGTTTATCACAATATTATTTACAGTAGTTACACATACTGCGACTAACACGTCTTCAATGGATTATATTGAAGATTTTTTTTCGAAATATTTTTCTTACTTCAACTCCCAATTAATACATGCATACAAGTTGCTAGTTTTTTTAAAAGTCTTTGCACGACGTCACAAGTTATATACAAATATTTTTTTAACACTCGAATTTATCTATACAATATACATAATTCGAATTGATTTTCGCGGATTTTAATTGTACCTATAATCGATATTAATAATTTTTTTTAAATATATACATATTACATAAACAGACTTTGTGGCTCTCGTAAGGGTCACAATTTGTTTTTTTTCAGTTCAGCTCGTCGCTAGGACATATTGTTTGACAATAGCCAAAAAAAAAAATTTTTTTTTATATATTTTTACACAAAAGAAGCGATCACAATGGACAACCATTTTCAAAAATCGTTCCTTTATATTTTGTTTTTTCACATCTCACTTGAATTCACGATATTTGTTTTCACTTTTTTGATTGCCTTCAGTTCACTGAAAAGAAAGAATAGAGATGTATATATTAATAATGATATCTCAATTGAATAGCAATCAAGAGAATTTTTTTCTTCTGAAAATGTTTAGAAAAATATTTTCAAAATTTTTTTATTTTTATTTCATTGTTTTTGTAAATTGAAAATAAAAATTTATAGTAATTTTAGAAATAAACTATAAAAATGAAAATACGATTAATAATTAGTTGGAAAAGATATAATTTTAATTTTCAATATATATGTTTTGAAGATAATTTTTGTCAACAATTTTCAGAAAATAAAAATCTCTGATGATGACTATCCTTTTGTTTAATTCACACGCTCCACGCTCAAATTTACATACATACAACGCACACTTATTGGGGTGAAAAGTCATATCGACGATTGTTTTTTTTTTTTTTTTTTTTAATGGCAACACTATAACTTACCTTTTATTGAAAAATGATTTAAAAAATTTTCAAAATTGAATCGAATCGCAAAATCACCAACGACACCAACTTGCACGTGTCTACAGGGATGAGCAAAAGAATATACTGTGAAAATGAGATACTGTGCAGTGTTAAAATTACAGTGAGTGATAAGTAATTAAATAACGAAAGCAATAACTGACTACTTATAAACTTCTAAAAATACAAAAAAATATATACTATAAAATATCAAAATTTCTGTACACAAGCAATTCAAATTGCTATTTTTTTATAAACGGCTTTTTAGAATTTGTTTTCTTTTTTAATTTTTCTTTAATTTATTTTTGAACCTTATTTGATTGATAAAAGCTATATAGAATCGAATTTTGAAAAAATTTACCTTTTTTTTTAGTTAATTAGTTCATAAAATAAAAATGTAATTATTTTCCAAATTATAATTTAACTATTTAAAATATTTAAATAATTGACAAATATTAAATTTAAATTTATAAGAAAAAAATTTTTTAAAATAAAAAGTTATCCATTAACTTTAATTTTTTTTTTTAAAGTAGTTTTTTCTCAAATTTTATTACAAGCCGTGAGGAAAAAATTATTCTCAGGTGATAAATTTTTTTTTTTGTAAGATCAGGCAATCAGAAAAAATCAAATTAACTAACTGGCAACAACAATTTAAAAACTTTCAAGATCCCACGCAGATTGATTATTGATAATTTATTCCCTAAACAATATGAAGCTAACACAAAATAAAACTTTCAATTATTTCTTTTCTTTATTATATTTAAACCTTCTTTTTTTCGCAGTAAATAATGTTTTTAGTTGATTTTCACCTTTTTTTTGTTAAAAGAAAAAAATTAAAATCCATAACAAAAATGTCGAATCATCCGAGTAATAATTAGAAATTAAAAAAATTTGTTAAAGGATTTTTTTTTTGTTATTAAAGGACAAAAATTTTTTCAATGTCCAATTTTTTAACTTTAGAACCTGCTTGGAATCTTATTTTTTTTTTTTAAGAAAACAATGTTTCTACGCCTTGATCTCAGTGCATACCTAAAACTTGCGCTCCGGGAACAAATCCGCTACGTCTACAGCTATAGTCAACATACGTAGTTCATCCGATATGCTGTACGTGATTTGTGATGTGCTAGTGGTGTTTCTAGAAAAACAATTCTCTCGTGCGCTCTTTCATTCTCCCCCGTCCATTTTTAAACTCTAGTCACTACCCCAACATTAACTTCCATTCTTTTCGTCAAACATTTTTAGCAAGTCCTCTCTCTCTCTTTTTTTCATAATTTTCTAACATTCCATATTTTTTAAATTTATATATATATATATTTTTTTTTCTTTCAATAATTAAAAATTTTAATATCTTTTTAAAAACCTATTAATTTTTGTTTGTTTACTTTGTTGAAAATTTAGATATAGCATTGTAAAATATATAAAATATAGACTTACAGACAAAAGGACATAAACGCTTTGTCTACATTTCTATCTTTTTTTTTTTTTTTTGAGTAAATTTCAAATCAGTTATAATATATGTATATTTAAATTTGCATCGAACATTAGGTGATTGACAATTATTATTATTATGTTAAATGATTTGTGTCAATCTGGAAGAATATTATAATGGCTACATTAAAGTTGACAACATTTGAATTGTCCAAAAGTTCTAATGTATTTTATAAGAATGATTGTATGTCGTGTTTGTTTTTTTTTTATTAGTAAAATTTGTTCTTTATTGAATCAATTTGTGATTTCGTTTTTTTTTATCTTTTCTTTTTTTTGAGAAACTGTAAATATCTCAAAGCATGCTTTTGTAATTTATATAGAAGGCAAAAACTAATGGGTATGTAGAGAATAAATTTTATTATATAGAGTTCTTTTGAGCTCGTGTGTAATGTTTTTAGAATTTTAAAGAATCGAGAGAGGCTGCTGATGATCGACGAGACAAACCAAGGGAAGGTGGTCCACTGACCAGGGATGTAGTGCCGAACAGCTTATACCATCCGATCACCATATCATTCAGATTTAGATCATCCAGCATGATCTGAGCAACTCCCATGAATACTTTTCGTCCTTCCAATCGACCATAATCTCCCCATACAGTCACCTGTAAAAGAAATTTATGTTTTTCTTTTCCAAAAGGAAAAATATTTAAACATTAGTTCAAAAATGTTATTTATACATACTTGTAAGATGCAGCCTTGAAAATTTTCCTTAAATTGCAAATGTTGTTGGTATAAAGGATCTAATGTTTTTCTCACAGTTGTTGTTTTCGCTTTGGCTATACATTTCTTTCCATTGACAAGGTAGACTTTTACGTAAGGTGCTGAAAATAGAAATTTACAAACTTGTTATAACATTTTAACTTTTTTTTTCATTTAAGAAATTTTTTTTTTAAAACTCGAAAAATTAGTTTTTTCTTCTTTTTTGATCTTACTTCTGGCAAAAAAATAAAATTTCTGCTTACCTGGGACAACTTTGCTGCCCTGCTTTGCTTGCAAATATCGAGCTCGAATAACTTCGACTTCCAAGTAGCCTTTGGTGTAACTTAGAGAAAGTTGAATTTCGCCAAGCGATGGTGCACCAAGAACCTGTCGTCCCACAAGTTGTCCAGGACCAATTCCTTCGATAAAGTCACTTAGCTGTCCACCTTCTCCTGCCATACGCAAACTGGGAGACCAACTGTTTTGAGAAAATGCATTTAATGCTCCAACAACTACAACTAAGGCTCTATTATAAGTATCAGGGAAATCATAGAAATCAAATTAATTTGTTAGAAAAAAAAACAAAACAAATTCCAATCGAAAATTATAAAAATTTATACATACACATAATGGCAATAAATAAATTTTTTAATAAGATAAATTGAAAACAAAAAAATTAAAATGCGAAACTCCCTGAATACTAGAAAGAAAATTAAACGATACACTAAAATTAATTTTTTAGAATTTTCATTCGACAGAACTTTTATTTACTTAAATTTATACCTTTAGCCGAATTCTCATTTTTTTCGAATTATTATTTAACAGAAATTACATTTATCTCAATTTCTACACTGTAAAACGAGAGATATTAATTTAATACCAACTTTAGGTAATAAAAGTTTTGTCAAATGAAAATTCTAAAAAATTAATTTTAGAGCTTATTCATACTTCTCGATTAGAGTAAAAAAAAGAGTTAGAATTTTTTTTTACAAGCTAGTTTTACATATACAACAAAACTAATATATTTATATCTTATAAAAAATGATAGAGATAAAAAAGTATTTCGCAGATTTATAGAAAGCCTTCGACGAATGTTTGGAAGAAGATTTTTGTGTTTTCTTTCATTCAGGACAAGAAAAACTTACGTTCATAAGAGTATAATATTAGTGTAATGAGTATTAACAGTGTAAATTTTTTTCTTTTTTTTTTTTATATAAATTAAAAAAAGAGAAGAAATTGACGTATCTAGCTCTATTGTCAAAATACATTACATGCAACAATCTCATGCACAAATATATAAACTCTAAATAATAATAATCAACTTTTTGCATTATTTAAAGAAAAAATCACATTATTATTCATAATAATTATTAATATTTAGAATTATTATTTTTATAAAATACAATGAAAAGTTAATTATTATTTATAGTAAGAGTTAAACAAAAACTAGTTTATACATGCTTTTGAAAAAAAAAATCGTTTTTTCAAACATGATCATGTCAACTCACAATTAATATACATATAAATGACACTCTTGGTCAATTCAGCCACTCATATATTTCATCAACAAGAAGCAGAAATCATTGTATGATAAATATACATATATTTATGTTTAATTAAATAAACATATTTTTATAAATAAAAAAAAATTATATATATGATATATTTATATATTATAGATATATATATATATAAAACATGTAAAAGCGCGACTGAAGAAAAATCAACCGAAGCCTCATCTGAAATGCCCCATCCACATAAAATCGGAAATATTTTGGTATACACATTGAAGAAGTATCTAAAAAAAAATGTTGTGCAATATTTCATTACATATAGAAATTTTTAAATGCAAAAAGAAAAAGTGCTGATCTGATTTTTTTATTATATATAAATATTCAAAAATTTTAAAGTTAAAAAAAGATAAAGTTTTAGATTTAATTATAAATTTGTGGATTTTATTTTTATTCTAATAAAGTCGGTCACTTTTTCTTGTTGATAAATATGTAATATTGAGTCATAATATATACATCGAAAAATATAACATTGACGGTTGATTATAATAAGGGATTTCACACGAAAAAAATATCAGATAATTATAGAATAAAAATAATTCTTTTCTTACATTCAGAAATAAATAATATAATTGTTTCTTGTATTATTTTTATAATTTTGTTATTTTTCAATTTACTATCAGACATTGTTCTCGTGTGATTAAGTATAGCATCAAAAAGATTAATTAGAGAATATAGAAAAGCTGCAACACAGAAAATTTTTTATATAGTACAATATAATATATAGATTATGCAGACATAAAATCTGCGTTACTGTAAATTTTATAGGAGAGACCGGGGCTGAATGTGCCGATTTTAGGAAAACTAAATAAAATTCTAGTAAAATGAGAATTTTTTGTTTTAATATATAGTCTATCTATTTTAAAATTTAATGTAGTTTTTAAATTCATTATTATTTTTTGATAATTTTGAAGAGTTTTTTTGTAAAAAATGATTTTGTGCACGTTGAACTCCGCGCTGGGGAAAGTTGTGCCGACGCCGGGGTCGGTTGTGCCGCTCAGATTTTTTAGTTGTTTCAGTTAGAGCAAATGATTTTTTACGCGTAAGAAATAAAATAATTATTCCCAATATATGATTTACTATTATTTATTAATCATTTGTTATAAACTTTTAAAGGTTTTTAGGAACAATCTTAAGATTTCTAGATTTTAGTAAGTACAAATAAACAGTTTCTGACTTATATTCTATAATTGCATAGTCAGTCAGTCACTTAAAATATAGTTTTCGTAATAAGTATTTTTATTATAAACATTCAAAGGATTTTTCCAATAATCGTAACATTTATAGATTTTTGTAAATAAATAAACATTTCTGACTTAAATTTTACAATTACATAATTAGTCAGTCTTTTAAAATATTTTTTGAAATAATTATTTGTATCGTTAATTAATTGTAAAAACTCTACTTTCTGATTAATTTATAATTTTTAAGACATGAATACTTATTTCGAATGCAATTTATTGAAATTACAATTGACACACATATAACTGACCCTTTTTTTACCCTTCACACATTTTAAATGTGCCCAGTTTTTGCAAACTATGCATTGAATCAACTTTTCTCTTGATTTTGGGTTGGAATAACTATTATGGTTATGTAGCGATTGACAGCGGCACAACCAGCCCCAAGCGAAAGGCACAATTAACCTCGTTGCGTCGACGCTCACTTTTTATCATATATTAAAAAAGTAGATAAATAAAATGTTAAGATCAATACACCGTTAAATCCCTCGATAAATTTGGATCATTTTTTAAAAAAAAATACGTATCGATATCTTTAAAAATGCAAAAAATAGACCAAAAAGAGTAAACATGAAAACTTGCACGTAAGTGACGCCAAAGCACCAAATTACTAACAGCTAATTATTCCATGAAGCAAACAAAATCAAAATAGTTGCCAAAGATGCGCATAAGTAAAAAAAAATTTTCTTTTTGAGATATTCCTATCGGCACAACTTACCCCCGACAATTTCAGCCCCGGTCTCCACTACATTTTTATATAATATAACTATAACAATATTATTTTACATCAGGAATAAAATTGAATAATTTAACAATTATATACAAATTTGTTTAAATTAAAATATAGTGTCAAATTTTTTCATACTCGATAAAGATAAATAAGATATTTTTATTTAAAAATTCTTTTTCAATTATACTCAAAATTATTTTTTTTTAATTGTATTTTCTTTTAAATCAAAGTTATTTGAAATGTTTTTCATAACAAAGTAAAAAAGTATAATTGTGTAAAATTAACTAACTTTAAGTTTTTGTATATATTTTTATATTATGCAAATAGTGCATTTATTGATAGATGCAGGTGCATCAGGAAAATATAGATATTGCGTTCGACTGAATTAGCCAAGCATTAAGCCAAGACCACAACAACATTGAAACGAGAAATTTTTTATTTTTAATTATTAAAAATAGTAAAAATTAATTAAATGGACATTCCATTTCAATTAATATTGTCAGAGTGATAAAGAAAAAGATAAATAATTTTTAAAATATTATATATAGGCATATAAAGAGGAAAAATGCTTCTTTCTTTTTATACATATGATCAAGGACAATTAATAATATCTAATATATATATACATTCCATTTGTATACCTTCTCTCTCTTTTTTCTTTTTTTTTTCTCTCTCTCTCTTTCTCTCAACAAAATTTTTCAATTTTATTCAAGTTCTATCTATTACTTCTGTTATTCTCCTTTAATTAATAAACAAATAATAATTAATTAATAACTTTAATTTAATTCATTTAGTTAATTATAAATAGTTTGTTTTAAAACATTTGTTTATTTCCAATAAAATTGCATTTTTAAAAATTAATTTCAAATAATTATTTTATTTATAATAATTAATTTTAAACAATTTGTATTTATGTATGAAAATTTATACTTTATTTATTTAATTTTCCTTTCAATATTGTAATAATTAATATTTCATTTCTGTATAAAAAGAATATAAAATTATGCTATTTCAAAAAAAAAAAAAAAAAAAAGGTGGTCAATAATTGATTCTATAAAAATATAAAATAAGTTAAAGAGTAGCAGAATTAAGAAAGGAAATCTAGTTTTCATTCATAGAAATAAACGTTGTCAATTATCGATAATTTGGAAATTTTTTCGTTATTTATTAAAAAAAACATTATAAAATATTTTACGATTTTTAGCGAGGAAAAAAATGTAAAAGTACAAAAACTTTTTTTACAGTTTTTCTATTTATGTATTATTATAAATATCTATAAATATTTATATAGAGTGTTCCAAAAATCTAAATAATATAGACATAGCCAAATATTTTATAATAGGTTATAGAATAATTGAAACAAAATTTATCAACTTCTTTTTAGAATATTTTATAATAAAATTCGTACTTAAAGAAAGTTGTAAAAAAATTTCGTTCATTTAAACGTTCAAAACTTTTGGCTTATATCAAAATTACTCAGTTTTCGGATCTAAACTGTTTTTTATCCCTTACACCCAGAGAAATCTTTTATTTTCGTTTATTTAAATGAAATAAAAAAAAGTACATTTTTCTCAGAGTCTATAATTAATAACTTTTTATTTGTTTTAAATAAAAAATTTAATTTACGACAAATAAAATTTATTTGAAACAAAATATTTCTTTTGGCTCTGAGACAAAAATATATGTATAGTATAAAAAATTTTTAACTGAGCAACTTTTGTAAAGAACCATTTTTTTCTTTCTTTTTTTTTTTATTTTTTTTCTTTTTAAAAAAAATTAATTATAATTTTTTTTAAAAAATTTGTCTGTAGGGTCAGTTGGAGTAAATGGGGACGAAATCACTATTTTTCACAAAATACGTAAGTTTCTTCCTTTAAAACGTAATATTTGCGGGTTTATTTTTTTTAAGTTGTTATTTACATTCCCAGGATTAATTTTATGCAGCAGAAAAAAAATTAGATAAGCTTTAAACGCATAAAACTGACTGTCCCCATTTACCCCAAAAATTTAGAAAATTTCATAAAATTTGGGGTAAATGGGGACAGTATAGTTTCTAAGAAAATTTTGAGAAAAAAGTTTCCTCAAGTATATTACTGTATTCAGGGTTAAAAAAACTTGAAAAAAAATTTGTAGTAGATATATAATAATTGAACCAATTAAAATTTTTTTATTTTAAAAATTTTTTTTCCATTTCAGTATTTTGTCTCCCATTTGAAAAAAACAGACTTAAAAATCATACCAAATTTTTTTCTTATTCCTTATGACTCCCATAACAGAAAGTAACTTGAGTTTTTGATTTTTGTTAATTTGGTTAATAATGACAAGCTGTTCCCATTTACCACAAAAATTTGAAACTCAGGGTAAATGGGGACAGCTTGCCATTATTAACCAAATTAACAAAAAATAAAAATTCAAGTGAATTTCTGTTATAGGAGTCATAAGGAATATGAAAAAAATTTGGTATGATTTTTAAGTCTGTTTACTTTGAAATGCGAGACAAAATACTGAAACAGTTTGACTTTGATTTTCAAGTTTTTATGCATTGAGCGATAACTTTTTTTGTCTTGCTGCCAATTGTCAAGATAAAAGCTTGGTTATGCTCAAAACCTCTGCCAGGTCTGGAACTTAATTTTGGACTTAATTTTAAAACTGTAAATTTAGCTCCAAAACCTCTTGTCCCCATTTACCCCAACTGACCCTATATTCAAACTTTTGAACGCTTTCTACATTTCACATTTTAACATTGTTTCCCTGCGTCATAAAATCATTGTAATAAGTAAAATTAATTAATTAAATCGTGAATTTCGAAAAATGCTTAACTCTAAAAACCGTATGAGTCATTTTCACTATCATTTGTTATGTGAAAATGACACTTACGCTTTTTTGAGTTAAATCCTCTTCGAATATGAAGATTTAATTTCTTTCAGCGTAATAGTTTGCATTTTAAAAGCAAAATAAATATTTTCTCTCGTTAAGAAATAATTAATTAACTTTAATTTACTATGCACTTAATTAAAATGAAAAATTATTTTTTAATGAAAAGTGTTTTAAAAAAAAGATAAAAAAGAAGAAGAAGAAGAAGAAAGTGGAGAGAAAAAAGAAAGAGAGAATTATAGGGTGGAGAAAGAGAAAGAGAGAGAGAGAGAGAGAGAGACGCACCCCGTCGATTTGATTTGGACTTTAGCCACTACTTACGAGCTTCCTTCAGAACTTGAGATTGAGTTCAAACTTCCAGCTGTATCGCTGGCCATTGATCCAGGTTTACCAATGCGTTGATAGGTTGGTACCACCTCCTGAGAACGTTGTATACTGCTTGGAGTGCTGTTCCTTTTGCGATTCATAATTCCAGGACATCGTGCATCCATGGCAGTCCCCACAACTCCACATTCTGTGTTTTAAATCAAACAAGACATTTTTTCACTGACACTAAATCCACTGCTGTGCGTTAACTCGTTTTTCAATATTTCTATAATTTTGCATTGTTTTTATTATCATTATTATTTGCAATATCAGAATTTTTAAATAGGCATATCTAAGGAAGAAATTTATTAATATATTATTTCGTGTTGTTTTTTCATCCCACCCGTGACTAATTTTTTTTTTTTCATTTCTGAAATAATTCTTTCATATGTACTCTCTCTTTCTCCCTCCCTCTCGGTCCCTTCTCTCTCAGCTTTCATCATCCTAAGTGTATATACATTTTTTTTCCATTCTATTCTTCCTTTTAAGATTAAATATACAAAAATCTACCCACAAATCCAACTGAAAGTTTATATTATTTTTTTCTTGTTTGGGTAATATATAATTTAACTAAAGCAAAAAAAAAAAATTAACCATTTATTAAAATTGAAAATATATTGAATAAACATTTATAGAATCATAAAAAAGTTGATTTAACACCTGTTATATATATATATATATATATATATATATATATATATATATCATTTCGACCATCTATAAAAAATATTTATTTAAATCTTGATGTTGTGCTGAGGGAGTTTTAAAAGAAGGAATATATACGACATATACATGACAAATAATATTTCGAGTCTCCTCTGGAATAGCTGAAAATCATTATTTATAATGAAAAAAATCATTTAATAAATATATCTTCTTGAGCTGCTGAAATTCTTATCGATCTTTTTTTTATATTATTTCAAAAATACCAAATACCTATATATACATATAAATAAATAGTGGAATGGTCTAATCTAGAATTCAAAATTTCTCAACTATTTATTATTAATCTAGATATTAATTGACTATATTATACATATATATACTATGTGTCAACTTGTTGATGAAAGATCCTTTGCGAATTCGAATTAAAAAAGGATTTTCTGCTTATGCAAAAAGCAGACTATGAATTTTTATTCCCACAACACGTGATCGAAATCCAATGCGCGTATCTTCCAATTAATTAAATTAGAAAAATCATTATTTCAATTAACGTACAGCAGTAAATTGACGTAAAACGAAAGCGCTAAGTACATGTAAAATCAAAGCCATATAATATATCTGTGTATGTGGCACACTCACACTTCAACATATAAACAGTGGCTTCTAAACATTCATTTGAATGTAATTGTTGTTTTTTTTTTGTTTGTTAATTCAAACTTAACAAATGTTACGATAGCTTACTAAAAAAAAATTTTCTTTTTTTAAACCTCCAACTTTACCTGCTTTAAATTCATCGCGAATAAAATCTAAAAAGCTGTATATCTAACAAGAAAAGCACATATTGTGCGACATAAGTATTATATATATTTGTTATTTAACATTATTCTAATTCAAGTAACAATATAGCTTTTTGTTTGTGCTGGGCTAAATTACTATTAAACCCATATTATAGAATCACACATGAGTTTATTGAAGCGAATTGCATGTGATTATAATATAATGTACAGGCAATAAAAGCTGTGCATGCTTATATATTTCTATCATCTAGAAAAATTCTACTCAATTTCTCGCTAAATAAAACTCGTGCTTTAAAAAACAGTGTGAGATATAATAATCTAAATTTTTTCAATCGACTTTCCTTTTAATCTTAACTCATAAATATTGTTTACATTACAAATATAAAATGTTTCGATTGTTAAAATTTCAATGATTTAAAAAAAAATCAGCTAATGTATTTTTCAACATTGTTTTTCATTTATTTTAAAAACATTTTTTAATTGAAAATGAATTTAAATTAAACAATTTATTTTTAATTGATAAAATGTAAGAAAAAAAACCTTTTCGATTTTTGGGAAGGATAGAAATGAAAAAAGTTGAAATAGTCTTATAATTTCTATCCTCCCCAAAAATTGAAAAAGTTTTTTAACTTTCGTCAATTACAATATATATGGTAGAGAAAAATTTACATTCTAATTTAATTTATTTTTAAATTAAAAGAAAATGCTATTGAATCAACGGCATATTTTTCTCAGTGTTAAACATTTTTTATTTTATTTTAATGAATTTAATTTTTAATTTAATTTATTTAATGAAATTTCAGAAACTTGTGTATATAGTAAATGCCTTTGTAATTGATTTTTAAATCTTAATTTGTTCTAATGTTGATAAGCCGTGTTTATATAAATTGAAAATAATCATCAAATTATAATTTATATACTTGACCATTTTATTGTTGTTCCATTGCTTAAACAGGAGATACAATATAAAAATGATTTGTATCATTGAAATAAAAAAAATTATTGATTTAATTATAATTCTTAAAATTAAATTCGCCTCATTGAAAAAACTCATATGCAAATCCACGTATTAGTATGAAATAATATATTAGAAATGTCAAAAATCTACAATAACTAATGAGTAACAAAAGGCAAAGGAATGTCATGTTGTTAAATTTTTTTTTATAAATATCTTCTTATTTAATTGTTATAGGATAACAAATAATAAACTTACAAAAGTTTTTTTTTTAAAAGAGAATACTTATCATGTCTGACTCTAATTGAACATTACTACTAGAGTTAAATATTATATACTACAGTGAAAGGAATTACACTAATTTAATTTTTTATGTTTGACTAAAATTACATTTTACTACTGTTATTAAAATGAAACTTTAAAACGTTTGGACTGATTGAAATTAACATCTACTATATTGTTACCCATTGTTTTGTCTGACTAAAATTGTTTTTTACTACTGATACTTAAATTACACGAATTAAATTCTTTATGTCTGACTAAAACTGAATTTTACTACTGATAGTAGAAGGAAACAATTTTAAAACGTCTAGATTGACAAAATTTTTTTTCACTATTGATACCGTATCTTCTTCTTTCTTAACAAAGATTTTTATTTGTCAAAAAATATTTTGAAATTTTCAAAGGGTTTTGATTCATTTTCTCTAATTAGCAATCAACACGAATTTCCTTTATTCTTTAGTCACTCAATGCATTGCATCTAAAGTCTAATGTTTTGTGTGCTTCGCTGTAAATTATTTTTTTTTTATTGTGTTGTTGACCATTGTCCTGATTTCTTTTCGAATGTACCCTTTTTCCTGTACTCACATTTCGTCGAAGGTTTGCTCAGAAAAACCAACAAATGTGAAAAACAAAAAATAAAATATAAAAGAAAATAAATAATTTATCTTTTAATTGAAAATCTTTTAAGTCTCAAATTTTATTTTAAATATTTAAATTTAATATTCATTTAAAAAAAATTTTTTTCCCTTTTACTTTTTTATAAATATTCAAATTAAGACGATGCTGAAGTTCACAATGTTTATGATCAACGATTTTTTTAAAAAAATATTTTTTCAATCAAAAATTCTATAAATTTTCATCTTTAAGATATTTTTTTGTAATGTTTATAGATCAAAAAATGATTTAAAAAAAACTTTTTTTAGATAAAATTGATATAATTTTCTGTTTTAAAAAATAATTTATTTTCTAATAGTTGATTATAAACATTGTAGATTTCAACATTGTATAAATTAAGGACATCAAACTCGTGTCGACCAATTAATAAATACAGTGAAATTAAAACCGGAAATTAAGGGAATTTATTTGAAAAAAAATATTATTATTAATAATATTCGCTGGAAGCACAGATACT
The DNA here is from genome assembly GCF_019393585.1 of Leptopilina boulardi. Taxonomy (NCBI): domain Eukaryota; kingdom Metazoa; phylum Arthropoda; class Insecta; order Hymenoptera; family Figitidae; genus Leptopilina; species Leptopilina boulardi. Next base: position 1,418,440 of record NW_026137764.1, on the reverse strand, counting down.
AAGTTTTAAGAAAAAATTTAATACTTACAAAAATTATTTATTTATAGGTATATTTTGCATATGATCAAAATTTTCTTCATATCGCTTTTTTAAAACTTTTTAAAAATGATCTTGTTTTCCTCAGAAAATAATAATTATTATTTAGTATTATTTTCTGAAAAAAATAAGCCATGATTCATTTAAATTGAATCAATTTTAAAATTTGTTAAAAAAGCAATATGAAGAAAATTTTGATCATCTGCAAAATAAATAAATAATTTTTATAAGTTTAAAATTTGTTTCTTTTAACTTAGTATCTATTTTTCCAGCGGATATTATTAATAAATAATATTTTAATTTTTTAAATGTCAAATTTTTTTCTGTAGGTCTGCATTCCTGAATATAAACGTCCTTAATTAAAATTTTCTCAAAATTGAATTAAAAAAAATTTTTTTTTTAAATGGTACAAAATAAAAATTTTTTGAAGAAAATCTAATAAAACCTAAGATTGAAAAAATGAGCGGACCTGTCCCCATCACCACTTCCTTCACCATCGCTGCTAGCTGAACTTGGTTGTCGACCGCTTCTTCCACTGGCAGTGTCCTCTGGTAGAACCTCTTCACTTCGATGAACTGTAAAGGACGATTTTCCCTTCTTCCCGAACCCCATACGCCGTTTTCGGCCTTCCTCGCCCAAGTATGTACCACCAACAGACACGCACACGTAGGCACGTTATGGTTTTTCGTGTCGTTTATTCGACGAATAATTTCGTCATATTTTTAATTTAAAAAAAAATAATTTTTTTTGTGGAATAATAATGGTAATGGTCGTGGTAGTTGTAATTGTTGGTGATGTTAATTTCGATTTTTTTTTTGCAAGGCAAAGGTGAAGATTATTATTAATTTTTTTTTATCGATTCAGGCAGGTGTCGTAATCCCGCGATCGATTAATTTTTATATAGTGCACACGAGAGAATCAAGCAGAGCGAGTAGTGCAGATCGATGACAGTTATGGTTCCAACGACGAAAAGTTGTTGGTGGTTGAGAAGTCAATGTGTAAATGTGTGATGTTGAAGACGAACGCAGAAGTGAGATGGTAAAGAAAGAAGACAAAAATTAGAAAGTGTTTTAGATTCTATCGTCTATATATGATGATTCTATTCAGGGTGCCATCATTAATAATTTGTTTCATCCAATATATAATTTTTTTTTTGAAAATAAGAATAAAATTTTGTTTTTTTTTATTAAAATCGATTACTTGACTATTATATAGAAAAATAAATATATTCATTATTAAATAATAATATTATTTGACTTAATTAAATAAGTATCTTCTTTTAAATATTGGTTCGAATATACAATATTTATTGAATTCAAATAACAATTATTCGTTTTTAATTACTATTATATTTATTTAATAATAATCAAGTAATCAATCATTTGAAAAAAATATTTTTTTTTGCAATGTAATAATTTTTGCTCTTACTACTGCGAAAAAAATGTTTATAAAATTGAATCCAATTAAATAAATCCTAAAATGGTAGTTTAAAATTTTTTGTTATATTTAATTTTTTTAAAGTAACTTATACCATTATCTGATATGAAGGTACTATTCCCTTGTAATAATGGTGTTTAATTAAAAAATCAATGAAAGCCAATTTTTCTTGATCCGCATATCGTAACGACAGCACGCCCTTACTGTTTTTCTACAAACTATATGAAAGTTGATAAAATCTACACTATAAACTTTGCCGCAGCAACTTGACAGTAACACTATTATATGTACCAATGAGAAATTAAGATAAATATGAAAATTGTTTAGAATAATGTCATACAATATATCTATAGTGAAATAGGAATTTGATTAAAAGATTCCGGAATCTTTTCACTATGAAAAAAAATATATAAAAATGTACGAATAGTGTTTCTTGAGATTTTTAAATTCATAATTTTTTTCCACATTTTTAAAATTAACTAAACTTTTATTTCACATTTGTAGAAATAAAAGATATTATTATATTTTTTTTTTTTGAAATATTTTTCTCCCTTTTTTCAGAGAGAAAGTAATAATTCTATAAATAGACTGAAAGTGACTTGAATTGAAGGTAACTTATAAAAAAAGTTTATTTCCGTGAACGGAACAAACTATAACGATGTCTTACCTGTCGCAGACAATTGACTCGTGCTGTTGCTCTTTTTCCCCAAACCGCTTTGATACTGAACGGCACTGCCGCTACCACTACTTCCGCTGCCACTTTTACTCCCTGGTGAACTCTTTCGACTTCTTCTCGACGATTCTTCAACATGAAGTCCTACAGCTGTGTCACTCAGGCTGCCATCTTTTAGAAAATTAGGGGAAAATCATAATGAAATCAGATTTAACAAATTTTTTTTTTTATTCAGACATTTACATTTAGATGAGAATTACGCATCTGTATTTTTCCATTTAGATTACAGGAAAAACATAGCTAAACTATGATTAAAATTAATTTTAATTATTTTATAAAATTAAATTTATATTAAACTCAATTACTTTGTATCAATCGCAGATTTTTTTTATTAATTTAGTATTTGCTTCCTTCAATTTGGCTAAAAGAAACTTTTCTTGAATTGGAATACTATATTAAATGTATTATATAATTACAATAATCACATGACCTTAATAAAGTCGAAAAATAAATTGACACTCTAAAGAACAAAAACTTCAAAAAGTTAAAATTTCATCGGTACCTCTCCTCAAAAAGAATTTCTTTCAAATGCTAATTTGAGAAAAGAAAAATTCTTCAAAATGAAAATTTTATCTCATAATTTTTATAGTAAATTCATGGGCCCTAAATTTTAAACTAACACATAGCGTAATTTACCCAATTACCAGCGATTTTTGTTGTTAGGGATTGTTTTAAAATTTCTAATTCCAGACCACTGTGCAATGTACTACACTGTTAGAATTTGGACTCTAACTTTACACTACACTGATGGAAACAACTGCTTAATATTGTCAGAATTATTTCTATACGCTTACCATACAAAATTATTGGAATAGATACAGCCATACGTGATGACTATTTCAACCAAAAATGAAAAATCTAAACATAACAAAAGAGCAATGTGAATATAAATGATGGTTAAAAAGGCCTGCTCATCATTGTGAATTAACCTTATATACACTTTGACATATTTACGTGGCAAGATCTATACCAACCTGTTCCTATCAGTGTAAAAAGATTGAAATTGTATAGTTTCAATCTTGAAAAGTGCAAATTTTTTTTTATTGGCTTAAAGTTATTTGTCCATTCCATGACGGCGCAAATTTATAATACAAAGCAAAAAATCATGAGAGTAAAAAGGATAGTGATATCTTTCTATCTTTTTTGCACTCGTGGTTATGGTATTTATAGTCCAAATTCTAAAATTGTAGAGAGTATAAATGTATGTATATATGAAAAATGAATATTCTCACCAACTTTCTCGTCCGTTGGTGCGTCAGTATTACTAAAGCTCCTGGTGAACTGACCCCGTTTGCTGTGGCCATTGTGATCATTCTCGGGTGTTTGATGCCTGGATGTTTTTTCGTAGGACCCACTCTGGCTGGCATAGTCACTGCTTTCGGGCATAGAGGACGATCGTCGATTATTTCCATCGTCGTGAGGGTGATCGTCGTAGTGGTAGTCGTGCGTAGTCGTCGATTGTTTCCGCGAGCGTTGACGCGATGATTCGGAAGGTAGTAGTAGTTGTTCGTAGGAATCGCCGCCGGTTGGCGTGTTCGTGGCCAAGAGTTGCGGTTTCGTGTTGTTTCGTGATGTAGTAGGAGTTTCGTGATGGTCGACGGTGGCCCGTGGGTTTTTAGCAGTGTCGGAGGTAGCGGTTTGGGAATCAAAGAGATTTGAATTAGCGTTACCGGGGCGGGGTGCTCGGTTACGGGGCCTACGTGGATCAGACGGGCCAAAGCCGCAGTTCTCGCTACATTGACTCTCGCTCTCCATCGAGTACTCATAGTACTCGAGGGTATCGCTTATTGCCACATTTCTCTTACTACCCTTCTTATCAACGAATTCCAATTCACGTGCCTCGGGACAACTGCTGTTACGCCTTCGTAATCGATGTCTTATCTCGTCGGAATTTCTTCGCACATCTTGACGATTAGCATGGGAGGAAGAAGAAGAAGATTCCTTTAATTTCTCGGCTAACATCATTTCACGACACTCGGGACAACTGCTCTTTCGATTGAGATAACCAAATTCTATTCTATCGTAGTCACGCGATTGCATTATTTCTCTATCTCGATTGTCTTGATATTTATCATCTCTTTGATACCTATCGTATCTGTGAGTCATTTTATTTCTATCGTTTATATCTTTATGATCACTTTTAGAAATATAGTTTCGATCAATAACAGTGTCCATTGATCCAAAATTTTCGTCGGCATAAAAAAGAAGATCAGTGGGACTGTCATCGTTCGTTGGTGGACTATCAAAAGTTCGAAAGGCCTCGGGACAACTAGTGTTGCGTTTTCGTTTATATATTTTTTGAGTGCGTTTTTCATCGGTTATAAAATCTTGATCAAAATAGAGAATTGGAGTTGATCTGGCGCGTGTTTTCATTAATTTTCTACTTTGATGCCTTGGTACGTTAAGATTGTCTCTCGCAATCGTTACTAAATCCTCGCGAATTGGAATATTATCGTAATAACTAGAACTAATATCGTTTCTTCGTCTTAGAAGTTGGGGGATATTTTCATAATCTACATTATCAAAATTCATCGATTCTTGAGTCATTGGATAATTTGAATAACTACTATAAGATTCAGTCTCAAAGCGAGAGTTCCTGTGCTTTTTCAAAGCACTGGATTTTCTTCTATCATAAACTGGATAACGATAATAGGCCTCATTAGGATTGTAATTATCATCAGTTCTTTTGTCATGATAACAAAAATTATCATAATAATATGGCTCCCAATTATCATAATTGTCTTCTAAATAAGAGTCTGTACTTTTAGTTCGTCGGCGACGATTTTTTTTTCTCTCGAATTCAAAATCAGGTGATTGACCGTAATAAAGATTCTCTAGAGACGCTTTCTCCCATAAGAAACTATCACATGGATCAGGTTTATAGTCATAATTACAATAGGGTAACATAACTTCATCTATACTACAATATATATGATCATTTGAGTCGAGAGGACTATAAAGATCGTCTCTCAAACTTGTTCTCTTGTCAGGCGACTTTTCTCGACGCTTAAAATCAATATCCTGATATATTGCATTTGTGTATTTTCTTTTACCAGCGTCCTCTTTACCAAATTGACGACTATGTCTATTTGCAAAAGGAATTGTAGAAAAACGATTTTTATCTTTAATGGGAAGATAAATTTCAGTTTCACCAGCGCTCAATTCGGAATCATAACCATAAAGCAGTCTTTGTTGTTCTTGATTAGCAGTGAATTGATCATAAGCTATTTGTTCAATGGCCAATTGTTTCATACGAGCTTTATTATCACCATTAGAATCATAATAGGATTTGCTTTGATCTTTCAAAGCAGGAATTCTATCACCGTAGGAATCATTGAGAGAAAGGTTTTTCTTCACTTTCTCCCTGGCAGTTCTGAGACTATCGTCACTGAATATATTACTTGATAATACATCATAATCAAAACTTTTTGCTCTTCTTGAGACGCGTTCTATTTGACTATCGTCATTATTAACAATTAATCTTGAATTTTGCAAGACTTCATTGTCAAAACTTTTAGCTCTAGAGAGTAAAAAAGATCTTTGTTGTCTATTTCTATGATCAAATCTTCTGTAACCAAAATCAATTGAGCCTTTATTTAGACTATCGAGAAAATTTAAATATCTTGTTGTTTTTCGACTTCTTGTGGAACGATCTTGCCAACTTCGTGATCGTCGATGTGAACCAAAATCATAACCATAAGAAGGGAAATATCGTGAGCGAAATTTATTAACAAGTCGATCGTTAAAATTGACCTGGAGGCAGTCTTCGATGTAAATTTCCGGTATGCGTTTCGTTGCATTACCAGTAAGGCTTTCTGGTTTAAGTATGAGACCTTCGCAAACACTGTATTCGCTTGTTGCTGGACTGTAATATCTCAACATATTTTCATCGACAGTTTGCGATCTTGTGAAGGGTGTACGTATTTTTCTATATAGCGAGCGTACAACTGCGGATTTGCTCCGTATAAGGGGGTGCGAGGGAAGGTGATGCTTGCTTGGGTTGTTTTTTGGTTTGATGGGATTGTTGTTTGGGCAATGACATTCGCTGCAGGGTACCCTAAGTCTGTGCTTGCGCCTATTGCGCCTAGGGGGTGGGGGTACTGGGGATATGACACCGGGTATTAAAACGTTTTTAACTGTCGGTCTGTAAACAATTTTTCATAATAGAGTAGTAACGTTCCTTCGGAATACATTTCAAAGAGCCCATTCTTTTACTTTTTTTGCAATCTAGTCGATCAAAACCGTCAGTGTGGTATGGATAAACTCTAATTTTTTTTTTTGTCAAAATCACCATTTATTGGGGGAAAAAATCAAATTTGAATGTGTTTTTTTTCACAATAAATGGTTCGCTGACCGATTCTGTCGACCATCGCTTATTTAAATCGATCCCTGATTCGTTAGAATGGGTAACTATCTATCGATTATTAAATGGACATTGACACAGTGCAAAGGATGTGCAACTATTATACAAACTATACTTGTAGAGAAAAAAGTATCTTAGATCTAAAAATTGGGACACCTATACAATAGACACAGATATATCTGAGAGGCAAGCAGGATGGTGAAAAGAAAAGATAAAACCTAAGGGGACGATATCATTTTTGGCAATGTCCATTTAATTCAGGGATTATCGTCAGAGGATGGACTGCAGTTAGTTACACTTTTCTTTTTTTCTTAGTTTTTTTTGAAGAATGTGCGCCTTATTTGCATGATAACATGCAAATTATTATAATTATATCGAGACGTATCGAAATGCAACTTCCGTAGTCTATTCTCTTAATGGGACGTGTACTCCTAAGGAGAGTCGTATAAAATGAAGTCGTACGTGATTAATAATTGACTCGATGTAACATTTGAAAAAAGCAATAAATTGAACATGAATTATACTCACATCAATCCTCTGGAACCACGTGGTCGCTCTGATTGTGTGCTGAAGGCACTACTCGTGACAGAGGCTATACTCTCCATATCAGAATCGCCAAGATCACCAAGTACATCTTTATCAGGACTCAAGCGATCTCTTCGTGATCTATGCAATCTATGAAGATGACTGTGTGACAATGAGTGTGGATCGTAACCTATTGAAGGAAGATCCGAATCAGAGAGACCAGTTATTTGTCTCTCCCAACCTAGTAAAAAGATTATTTTATTATATTAAATCGATTAAACAAATTATTCAATGTTACCACGCTACCTCGAAATCTTGCAATTTTAGTGTAGCAAAAGCGTGGCAACCTTATTATTATTAAAATTTGAAATTAACAAAAAAAAATCGAACAAGAATCAAATGAAAAGAAAACTTACTTCCCATACTGGAATTTCGATATGTGTGCATTTGTCTACTGCGATGTTTAATGAATCTGGCTCTATCACTGAAATCTCCGACTCCTCGATCCTTTAAAGCTGCTTGCAAATTTGGAGGTATCTGAGGCAAATAACGTTTCTTCGGAGATCCAGTTGGAGTTGCTGTGGCTGATCTGGATGTAAATCTGAAAAATATGACATGCTTCTTCATCTCAAATTTTATTCTATTTTATTATTAAGATTATGAACTATATGTTCAAAAATATTGAAAGACGAAACAAGTGAATAATTTCTTAATATTATATAGATTTAATAAAAAAAAATCGCAAATGTTATTAAAAAGTAAATAGTATCAGTTAAAATTAAATAAGAAGGAATAAAAGTTTAAAAAAATAATTGAAAAAGTAAAAAGAAATTTTCTTTTTGAAAACAGTTTTAAAATATTAAAATAATTTGTTGCAGTTTGATATTACCTAGTTGGAATATATCCGTGTGAATAGGGAACAGATCTATGATCAGGAGGTGAAAGAGAACGATGACCTGTGGGACTTTGCGACCTTCCCCGATAATGACTACTCGGAGAATCCATCGGCGCTGCGCTATGGGACCTGTGGCTTAATGTGGCACGATGTGAATCATCCTACAAATTAAATTTTCGTTTTTTTTTTTTTTTTTTTTTGAGTTGTCACTAAAAAAAGAACTTTTTGCACACACGTTAATTCAAACATGTTTTATCGCTAGTACAAAATTTTATTTTTAATCAAAAGCATATATTCAAATTGAAAAGCTTATACGTGTATAATATGTCTCCCTAACTTTACATATACGTATATTGTTTTGTATGTTATTAATAATTGTGAGCACATTCATTTTTTAATCAATGAATAATTTTTTTGTAAAACTGTTAAAAAGAAAGAATGATATACATTTTATTATATTATAGAACAATAATATAAAGAAAATTTATTTTCGTGAATCACATACATTTACTTCGGTTTTCCATTTCAAAATTTCTTTACTGCTACCTAGACGAAGGTAGTTGTGCTTCTACCCCATATAATGTGCAAATTGAGCATTCAGGGTAAACCTGTGTAGGCAAAAAAATGTCTCCCCTTTAGGAGTGGGAGAAAAACTTTCTTAGTGGTGGTGGTGGTACAATTCGAACATATCTGAGGTATATTTTGCCTCCCTTAATGAGTAATTTCAAGTGGGCAATATAATTAACAATCGGTCGGTTCTAATCCGAGGGGCGATAACAAAATCACGTACATCATAAAATTTTTTACGCAATAAATTTAAATATTATATAAGTGAAAGTTGCAAACATCTGCCAGTAGACTACAATTCCTAAATATGAAATATTTATCTTTAATATATTTTACATTTTAATATTACTAATGATACTCAACAAAAGTTCACAATAATAATTATAGAAAAAGCAAAATTTTTTAAAAGAACAATTTATTTGTTATAAGCAACAAATAAATTTAGATTAGATAAATTAAATGTAGAACAAATAAATTTTAGATATTTTTTTCCTTATTTTTTGTCAATTATATGTTGCGTTATTTGTATATAATTATTAAAAGGCGATTCAAAATGGAACTGAAGAATAAAAATTGAATATAACAGATGAAAATATTTTCTCTGTAGGTAAAATCTTGTTGATATATAGTGCTCATATTTTGAGACCTCTATATATATATATATATATAAGAAAAATAAATGGTTCAATATCGGATCGTACCTTACGATAGTGTTGATAACCGGAAATGGAAGCGGAATGGTCTCTAGAGCTCATAAGCGCTGCTCTTTTACGACCCTGCGGTGACATATCCCTTCGACTTCGATGTTCACCGTCCACACAAAGTTCCTTTTCAGGTGGAGGACTAGAATAGTGGCTGTTCACAACATGCGTTTATTAATTAGTGATGAAAAAGAAAAATGTTTTTTACAAACTAAATGAAATGATTGTTGTGATATTAAGTAAAATAAAATGATTCACATTATTTTAAAATACGATATTGCTTCTCTCTAAATTTAAATTAGTGAGAATTACTTCACTGTAAATCAAATTAGTAGTTCATTAATTTTTAGTAAAATCCCAACCAAAATTTTTAGTATTATACCAGAGTTGACTACTGGCGCAGTACTGGTTCAGTATTGGCTGCCGAGGCTGGGCAGTCTGTACTGAACCAGTACTGATATTTTCATTATATCCATACTGGTGCAGTACCATCCTTCCAATACTGGCAAACCAGTACTGAGCTGATATTGAGTCAGTACTGGCTCAAATAGATTTTCTTTTTGATTAATACTAGTTTACAAAAAGTTGTAGAGTGAATTCGATGAATCTTTTTGTTTAAATATTTTGTTCATCAAAATTTTTTTAACTTGATTTTATTTTTCATAATTAAAATGTACTTTATTTTGCTTTTCTGTGGGTAAAATTATTTAAACAAAAAGTTTCCTGAGATCAAGTCTAAAACATTTTGCAAGATTTTCTTTTTCTTTTCAGATATGCAATAAACCAAAAAAATATTTTAAACGATCAAATTAAAAATAAATAAATTTGTTTAAAAAAAATTAATATTTTTTAAAATAAAATTTATAATATAAATTTAATTTAAAAAATTAAATACAATTGCAAGTAAAATTGCACAAATGTTATATTATCAATAATATAAAATATATAATTAACTTTTCTTAATAGAAATTATAAAAAATAGTTAAACCTACAAACTTATATATTTCAATGGTCAATAAAATTATTGTAATTTGTTTCTGGATGTTATTCTTTAGTTTTTTTTCAAAAGTGAATTATCAACAAAAATTTAATGTTATTTTAAAAATAATTTAGATAATTCTTTTAATAATTACCTAATTTCAGGAATTTAGTATTCATTATTTATTAAATCATTATATTTGTGATGAGTTAATTTGTAAACTAATTTTGTTTTATGGAAATTGAATTGAATTCAATGTTAATTTATTTATATTTGACATAATAATTAATAAATTAAAGTGAATAATAAAATAATTAAATAGTTAATTGCATAATTATATACATTATAATTATTTTATAAACATTTTTATTTTTACTGAACTATTTTTATATATTATAAAAATTTTGGTTTTATAATAAACATATTTTTGTATTTATTTTTTGATTTTTTAAAATAATAATTTGCAATATATATATTATACTTAATAAAGAATGAAAATTCTTTGTGTTTTCGATTTTATATAATAAAATATTAATTAGTTAGTTGACTAATTTAATTAATATTTAATTTGTGTTGGGTTACTAAAAATTTCAGACACTCTGGTAGCCAATACTGGTAAAATGTTATCATGCTAAAGTTACGCCAACTTTGGCGCCAATACTGGGTGCCAGTACTGCGCTATTAGTAAATTTTTGATTGGGATATTACTATTTGATTTAGTAACACTTTTTTTTACTTAATTTTTACTGAAATATAACTAAAAATCAGTAAAGAAAATTCCACTAATTCAAATTTTAAATATTCATTTTAAATATTAATATATGATATATTGCTTTATTTTAAAAATAAAATAACACTTAAAATAAAGTTCTTTTGTAAAATCTCACTTCATTTATTGGGACTTTACTTTTGTTTCAGTTTATAATTTTTTAATTTAGAATAATGTGAATCACACATAAGAAAATTCCTAATGACTCTAAAAACAACATATATATATATTATATTCTTTTTGAATAAATACCCCTTTCGAAAGTTTTTGATTCATATTCAATCAGTTTTACTCTTTAAATTTGATTTATATTTTGAATAAATCAACATTGAATGTTCATTCTAAACTTTCGCAAGAGAAATAACTAAAATAATGATTTAATGAAATCTACAAAAAATAGTCTAACAATTAACAGTTAACAATTTTCTAAACGACGTTCATTAAAACCTAATTTATAGAATTATTATTATTATTTTTTAGTTTATTTTAAACCTACTTTTTAGTCATGTACTGAATGAATGTAAAATAAATGTTTCATTTCTAATATTAAAATATTGTAATACTGGCAAAAAAAATCAACATTCTCGTTAAAAATAATTGCATTCAGTATATCAAGGAATTGATCTAAATATAGGAATAGATTCTAAAATCTAGCAGTGACAAAACGCTAGATGAATCGTGAATAAATATATAGATAACAATTAAATAAGCCGTACCGCTTATAATTTGACGGCATATTATGAAACCTAAAATAATAAATAAAACAAGAAAATTAAGAACCGTAATAAAATACACTTATTTACTTAATTTAACAAACTATTACTATTATTTATTTAATTTAATAAATTATTATTAATTATTTATACTTTAATTGTGTAACTTGAAATAATTATTTTCTTGCATTTCAAATAAAATGTCAAGTTATTTTTTTTATTTATTTATTTTTTTTTTTTGTATGAATTTTCACATTTTATTTAAAAATAAATAAAAATTTCAATTTCTTATCACTTTGAAACATTTTTTTAAACAACAACAATGATGATAATATAATAAAACTAATAATACAGTAATAATAAAAATAATAATCATAATGTTTATATAAATATTATTTGCAGTTAATATAAACGACATTAAAATATAAATATACTAATAATAAAAAAAGAGAATCTTGCCAATTATTTTTCTATACCCAGCTGCATTTAAAAAAATACAGAATAAAATAGATAAAAAGAAAAAAAAACACAGATGAAACAAAAATTTTTATCAAGGTTATCTTATCGGATACTTGAAAATAGAATAGGGTGGTTCGCGACGACGTTCCATTCGCCGGAATGGATTTATCACTATATTCGCGAAACCCTTTTAGATAATCCTATTAGATGATATTGAACATTATTAAATATGTGCACAGTGAATCATTTCGCTCTGTGTTTTGCTGAGCATTTGGACGTTTCAATTATTCGCCACATTTCTATAACCATTGCATTAATAACAAACGATATGCGGATTAAGGTCGTTGAGGATTATAATAGTATAGAAATATAATCACCATGGTCACCGTGATTGCGCGTGCAAATAACTTAACTCACTCGAGGTAATAAATATATGTATTATTCTGTTTTTAAGACATTTATTTCGTTAATTTTATCCATATTTTCGAATCTTTAAATAAAAAAAAAATAAAAAATTTTGACTTTAAAAATACTTTAAAAATACAAAATAGTAAATTTGGATTAACTTTTCTTTTAACTGTACATCCAATCATTCCTTAATTGTTTAAATCAATTTTTTTCTATTGCAATATTCAATATGCGATAATTATAATCTTCACTATTTAAATCAATCAATTAACAATATTGACATATAAATTAATTATCACCAACAGTCATATCATTCGTGATTGTTGAAGGAAATAGAGAAATTGTTGCAATTTATAATTAACTAAAGTAGGTACGTTTATCTACAGTTTTTTTTTTTTTTTTTTAATAAACAATTAAAATGTGTAAATCTTAAAGAAAATGATTTAAACATGAATGTAACACTAGTGATGCAAAATTATTCATTAAAGTGTTAAATTTAAAAAAATTTATTTTTGTACTTATAAACTGAAAAATGTAATTAAATTATTTAACATATTAATTTAAATTATGTCTCTATTATAATTTGTAATAAAATATTGATAGGTATAATGAAAAGTAAAATTAAATTCGAAATTGAATGTTTGAAATATAAAGGCAAAATTGATGGAGAAATATGAAATACCCGTTAAGAGAAAATAATTAATAACAATATTATTCATTGGAAGTACTAACATATGATATATTTCATATATTTCTGTATCAATTTTGTTTTCATATTTCAAACATTTTATTACAATTTTAAGCATTTTACATATTTCATTATATATTTTAGAAATAGATATTACCAGTAAAAAATGAAATTTCCATTAACATTTAGTTAAATTTTTTATTTTATAATTCACTAAATTTTAAAATTATTTTATAATTATTAATAAAAAAAAGTTACTTAATTTCAATTTTTATTTTCGATTAAATTATAAAAGTTCAAAATTTCAATTTAAATTTCTCATTTTTTTACATTTCAAGGGGTTCTGAAATTTTTACTACATTTAACAGTTTTAAAAAATCAAGTTTTTCAAATATGTCAATAAATAGAAATTGATAAAAGAAAATCGAATTTCGACACTAAAAAAAAAATTTATTTGAATTAAATAAACTGTATTTGAAGCAATAATTTCTATATTTGAAACAAATACCATTTAATTGACTCAAATAATAATTATTTGATACAAATAAATATTTGCTTGAATAAAATAATTTTTTTTTCATTGCAGTTATGAACTTTAAAAAAAATTCTCCCTCAAAAATTGCAACACGAAGAAAAAAATTTAGCTACCTTAGCTATTTTAGTTTAATTCAATTTTTATTATATGGATAGCAATTGTATTTCGCTGCCTCGTCCTCAAGATCAAATTAGGTAGTTGCGTTAGTAACCGTTTGTTCTGCCACAGTATTTCAAATTATAAAGTTTTTTAGCGCTACTCTTAGGTGTCGCTCCTATCTCTTCCGGTTCCTGTCATTACGTTTTTCTGTGCGTTCTGAACCACATCGTGGCGTATAAAAAACAGTTAAAAATCAGTTTAAAAATGGGTAGAAAAGGAAATTCTACAGATAAACTCTTACAAAAGATTAAAAAATTAAAGAAAGAAATTAAGAAGAAGGGAAAAAGAAGTAAGAAAAGAAATTCTTCATCTGAAACAAGCCATTCTAGTTCCAGCTCATCGAACAGCAGAACATCACATCGATCCCGATCGCGTAGTTCTATCCGCGACTCTAGGTCGAGAGGTAGATCACGCAATAGATCGGAAAAGAAAAAGAATCCGAGCAATGAGAGATCCCGAAGAGGCTCATCCGAAGACTCGTATACACCAAGAAAAAATCCACGAGGTATGTCCCGCGGCCATGACAGTCCATTGGAAGAGCACAGTCACAGCGGAATGCATAACCCGAGAGATTGGATAAGAAGGTATGTCGCTCAGCCAGAGAATGAGGAGGAATATAGCTACCGAGACTCGGAAAACTCACCACATTCTCCTTTACACGATCCGGAGGATCCAGAGCGGAATAACCTGCAATCGACAGGTAAAAAAGATGGCGCGCCCTCACAAGAAAAGAATGATAGTCAACAGTCGGTAAAGAAGGTCACGGATATGGACGAAGCGGATTTAGTTCAGTTAGGGGGCGACCCCTTCGCCAATGTCAAGCTCAGTGGACCAATAAACAAAACATTAGCGACAGTGTGGCAAAAAATTATGCAGATCGGTCTATCAAAAGAAATTCGTAAGGAATTGATCGAAAAACATCCTCCGGCTGAAAATTGCAATATGATGGCAGCCCCTACATTAAATGCAGAAATTAAGAATATTATTGGTCAGACAGGAGTAAAAAAGGACCAATTTCAGATAGCTTCACAAAATCAGCTGGGAGCAGCTATAAGTTCCTTAGGTACAGCCGTAAGTAAACTTTTAAATTTTCAACTGTCAGACAATAAATCAGACTCGAAAAATCATTCGATAAGCGAAATACTGACTCTTCTCAGCGATTCAGGAAAACTCTTAACAGACCTGCACCATGAAATATCTCTAACCAGAAGGAATTTCATCTCTTCTGGCAGAGACTCAAAATTAAAAATTGTTGCTGAAAATTCGCCGGTTGACAATTCTCTATTTGGAGAAAACTTTCCTGAACAATTTAAAGCTGCAAGGGAAGTCGAGAAAGTCGGTAAAGAGCTGACTAAAATAACAAAAACAGATAAAAGAAAGCCATATCATCAGCCATATCACCAGCCCTCTCGCTCACGACAAACCGCACCCAGAACTGGTGATTTAAACTGGAAGGGCCCTCCCAAGAAGAGTTACTCGAACCACAGACGGGGAGGGCCGCATCCATCTCGAACAACTCGCAACCCGCAACCGAGGAACTGAAGGTAAGCAAGATAGGCGGTCGCCTAGCTAATTTTTACAATAATTGGAAAATACTAACGTCAGACCAGTTTATTTTAAAATGTGTAAGTGGGTATAAATTACCTTTTTCAAAAACTCCAATTCAAAAGAAACTCCCCTGCTGTCCACAACTCTCATGTCAAGATCACCTAAGGACCGCAAATGCTATAAAGAAATTAGAAAATAAAAGTGCCGTGGTTATGTGTAAACCTCGCCCAGGTCAGTTTCTTTCGCCCTTCTTTTTAAGGGAAAAACAAAATGGAGATGACAGGTTTATACTCAACTTAAAAGGTCTTAATTTGTTTATGAACCCGCCACATTTTAAAATGGAAGACATAAAAACAGCCCTCCGATTAATTAGACCAGATTGTTATTTTGCATCTATCGATTTAAAAGATGGATATTTACACGTGCCAATTCAATTAAAATATAGAAAATATTTAAGATTTACCTTCGATAATAAGTGCTATGAGTTTTCCGCGTTACCATTCGGTCTCTGTACCGCACCCTATATATTTACAAAAATTTTAAAACCGGTTGTAAAAAAGCTTAGAGAAAATGGAGTAGTACTAGTAGTGTACCTTGACGATATTTTAATAATTTCCAGGACAGAGGACGAATGTAAAAACAATATAAACTTAACAAAAAATCTGCTAGAGAACTTAGGATTCGTAATTAACTCAGAGAAAAGTGAATTAACACCTTCAAAAAATTGCAAGTATCTCGGATTTATATTAAATAGCGTATCGTTCTCAGTTGAACTCCCACTAGAAAAAAGAAAGTCCATAGGGAACTTAGCTGAAAAATTTTCGAAAAAGAAATCTTGCAAAATAAGAGAGCTTGCACGGTTTTTAGGCACCTTGGTAGCGGCGTGCCCCGCTATTCAGTATGGCTGGTTAACACAAAAAGATTAGAGCGCGAAAAGTTTCTCGCACTAAAAAATTCCAATAATGATTTTAATGCAAAAATGAATATATCAGACACAGTGATTGAAGACATTGAATGGTGGATTAGAAACGCGAAAACTATGATTAATCCAATTAGAACAAACTCTTATACAAAAGTAATTTTTACTGACGCGTCCCTTTCTGGTTGGGGTAGTTTCTGCAATGGTGAAAAAGCTCACGGTTGGTGGGACAAAGAAGAAAAAGATGCTCACATAAATTACCTTGAACTGAAAGCAGCGTTCTACGGCTTAAAATGTCATGCCAAAAATTCCAAAGACTGTTCAATTTTATTAAGGATAGATAACACAACGGCCATCTCATATATCAATAGAATGGGGGGAATTCAATACCCGAAACTAACAGAAATTACTAGGAGTATATGGAAATGGTGTGAAGATCGTATGATTTGGATACACGCTTCCTACATAGAATCAAAAGAAAACAAGGAAGCAGATGAATAGTCGAGAGTACTTCCACATGACACCGAGTGGGAACTGGCAGACCTAGCTTTCGAAACCATTGTGAAAAAATTCGGAAAATTTGACATTGATCTATTTGCCTCAAGGGCAAATTCGAAATGTAATGAATACGTCTCCTGGCACCGCGATCCCGATTCAATAGCAATAGACGCTTTTACAATAAACTGGTCTGGTCGTTATTTTTACGCTTTTCCTCCTTTTTGTTTAGTTTTGCAAACTTTACAAAAAATACAAGAGGACAAAGCTGAAGGAGTAGTCGTGGTACCCATGTGGCCCTCACAGCCATGGTATCCCCTCTTCATCCGATTAATGACTTCAGAACAAATCTTTCTTAAGCCTAATATTAATTTATTGACCTGTCCTTTCAGGAAAATACACCCTCTACACGAGACGCTTACCCTGGTGGTGGCACGCTTATCAGGGAAGCGTTCATGAAAAGAGGAGCATCCGAAGAAGCAGCCAATGTAATGTTAGCCTCAATCACCGAAGGAACCTTGAGACAATATGAGAAGCCGATTAAACTCTGGTGGAAGTACACTCAAGAAAACACCATCTCTTTCCATCAGTGTTCAACATCAGCGGCATTAGACTTCTTTACACAAATTTTCCACTCAGATATCTCATACAGCACACTAAATATTTATAGAGCAGCTGTATCCCTCCTTACGGGCAATGAGCTAGGGAAGGACAGCTCAGTCTCGAGGTACTTTAAAGGAGTCTCGTCAATAAAACCACCTAAGTCAAAATACGAGGAGACCTGGGATCCTCAAGTGGTTTTAACTTACCTGGAATCGCTTGGAGGGAACAACAATCTATCATTAGAAAATTTAACGGAAAAGTTAGCAACTCTATTAGCGCTAATATCCGCGCAAAGAGTTCAAACATTAGCATCCATAAAGTTGCAAAACATAAATATGGAAATCGAACCTATCCAAATCAAAATTACATCAAGAATAAAAACCACAGGTCGCAACAGGTACCAGCCAATATTAGAAATCCCAACATTTTCGAGCAATGAAGTACTCTGTGCAGCAACAACCCTCAGGGAATATATCCGCAGAACATCAGAGTTAAGGACAAAGTCTAGAGAAGAAAATCTTTTCCTGACCTACAAGAAACCGCATCATGCAGCCACCACGCAAAGTTTAAGTAGGTGGATAAAAAATATTCTAAGTAAGAGCGGAATAGATACGGAAACTTTTTCTACACATAGCACTAGACATGCTGCGACTTCAGCAGCAGCTCGCAAGGGAGTCAATTTGGAAACAATTCGTAAAGCAGCTGGATGGACACCTAAATCCACGGTATTCGCAAGGTTTTATAATCGTCCAATTGCAAAAGAATCATCTTTTTCAGCGGCAATTTTGAGAAAAAATTAAAAAATACTTTGTTTCTATTTTACTATTATCATTCTTATATTTTTATATATATACTCTTCTCATCATCATTCGTTCAATTAAAATACAACTATAGGTATTAACTAATTTGTACTTGTAATGAAAGTAAATATATTTACCACATTACAAAAACAGAACGACGTAAATCACTTCTAACTCTGAATATCTACCTAATTTGATCTTGAGGACGAGGCAGCGAAATACAATTAATAAATTGAACGAACTTACCTAAAGTGAAGTTCAATTGTAATTGTATGAGCTGCCTCGTCCGAAAAGATCAAACCCTCCCGGCCCTTAACTCCTGACGAAGCCCAAAAATGTATTACGTGATTTACTCCAGACTTTAAAATGTAATGACAGGAACCGGAAGAGATAGGAGCGACACCTAAGAGTAGCGCTAAAAAACTTTATAATTTGAAATACTGTGGCAGAACAAACGGTTACTAACGCAACTACCTAATTTGATCTTTTCGGACGAGGCAGCTCATACAATTACAATTGAACTTCACTTTAGGTAAGTTCGTTCAATTTATTAATTTTTGATAGTAGTTTTACCACTATATTATATTGATTTATTTTAAACACATTCTTAAGTATTTGATATATTTTTTGTTGTTAGAAACAAAACAGTATATATATCTATACATAAAAAGAATATAATAATATAAATGCAAAATATATTCATTAACTTTTAATTCGACTGAAATAAAAAGAATGAAAATTGTATTTAAAATGAGATCAATAATTGCAACGTTGAACTTGTGACCTCGCGTATATGATGGTCTGCGAAAAATTGAAATCAGAAGTTGAATCATTACTGAATTTTAACCTCATGCACATCATTTGTAAGTTCGATAGACCCTTGACACACCTCCCGATCTATGAATTCAAACGAAGAACTGCGAGCATGGATTTCTCACATGAAACCAGCGCCAACTCGGGCCAATGCACCACACCATCTATATCGATGAGAACGGCACTTAGAATCTAATTACCAGCCACCAGCTATAATTCAACTTGCACAGTGCTGTTTACTCTTAGGTCAGTGCTCTCTTTCAGAACATTCGTCATTCAAGTTAAAACGATCGATCAACAAAATGCCCTGTATTGGTTTCAATAATTAACTTCACATTACAAGTATTCGAAACAAATTTCAATTTTCAAATAAATCATTCCCAGTATTATATTTCTCATTAAATCACCCTGCTTTCAATATTAATTATTATCAATACATGTTGTTACAATTGATATTAAATTTAATTCATAATTCATTAATTTTCAGAAACTCGAGACTTTTCAATGATACGATTTACATTTATAATAATATAAGTCCAAATTTATATAGTAAATCTGATAAATCTAAACCGATAATGCAGAAAAAGTTCGCTTTATTTCCATATAACAAAAGAAATTGTTTGTTATAATAAAATCTTGGAGTTAAAGTGTTCATTAAGAAAAATCGATTACTTGAGAAAACAAGAAAAATGTTCTAAAAGAGAAAGAGAGAGAGAGAGAGAAATCATATGATCTGTGAATAGATACCCCAGTGAAAAATCTACAGAGTTCGATTGCATTCTCTGAATACTGAATAAGGAGAGACAAAGCAATTAAGGGCACTCTCGACATCTGAAACGAGAACTGTAAAAGACAGCGACAGAAATAGGAAAATGAAAGAAATAATGAGGAAACGGAAAGAAAAGTGTAAGATAAAGAAAAGAGACTTGGTAGAAAAAAAATTGAAAGAACGAACAAGAACGATAGCATTTCGAACGCGAAGTAAAAACGGAACATCGAAGGATTGATCTTTCGCAAATTTATCTCTAGGGAATTAACTACGTGCTGCTGAAAAGGAGTGAGAATTTCATGCTAGACACTCGGCGGTAAATCGAGCCTTCTATATATATATATATATATATATATTGTTCGCGAATGCTTCTTTCGCTACCCCTAGAAGCGCATTTAGAGGAAAATTCATGAGAAATGCAAGCACTCACAAATAACGAACAAACCTCATCTTCGGAATGTTAATTTTGATGCGAGATAGTATAGAGGTGGATCCGCAGTCAGCGGTGGTTGCAGGCCAACTGGCATGTCAATTGGCTTGTTGCCCAGTTTTATAACTTGCTTTCTCTTTTTCTCTATCTTTCTCTGAATGTGTGTCCTCTCTTTTTTTTTCTTTGAATTTTCAGTGATACTATCACAAACTAAGCTTACGTCAGTACATGACAGCAATGTGCGCTAGACAAGAAGAGTTATTGCACGCTAATTTTCCTGCAGTCAATGAAAAGTACTAACTAAAAACTTCCATCAACAATATATATATATATATATATATATATATATATATATATATATACATAACTTGAAAAATACCGCTTCAACAATTAGATTGCAGATGTTAACTCTCATTCTCACAAACACATATTTATAGGAAATACAAAACTTTTATTTAATCCCATCCAGTAGAACAAACTGAAACGAAATCTGCAACATTATAATTTCTATTCTGTAATTTCATTTCACATTGATTCTAGTTTCCTTGTAATTTATTTATGAAAAAGAAAAAAATATCTTGAATTTGAATTTCGTTTTCAATCATGTGATTAAGTTTATACTTTTAAGCGAAATTTATTTTTAAAAATTTTATCTTGAACCGAATTTTCATACCGACGATTTTTTCTTTCCAATTTTTTATTTATATCGGAATAGTATGGAGTTGAGAGAATTTTTAATTAACTGAATTTGCATTAAATAAAATTTCCTTTAAAATACACTTTTCATCAAGCAGTATTCTGATTTTAACAGAACTTTTTATTAGAAACGAATTCTTATCAAGTAGAATTCCAAATAAACGAAAATACTATCATCCATCCACTTTCATTTAACAGAATTATTTTCTAATCGAATTTTCCATTAATAGAATTTCAATTATGACAAACTTTCTTTTGACAAAATCCTGATTTCATAGAATTTTCACAATATTCTTATTTAGCGGAATTTTTATTTGAATTTATTTTTAAATAAAATTCCCATTTAATTTTTTAACAGATTTACATTCGAGACGAATTTTTCATTTAATTAAATTATAACAAATTTTCATTTAGTAGAATTCTCATTTAACGGAATACTTATTAAGCAGAATTCCAGTTGGACATAAATAATTTCTTAACGAATTTTCCTTAGACATAATTTCAACTGTAACTAATTTTTTATTTGGAATAATGTTAATGGAATGAATTAAGATTTTACACAATTTTTAGTGGATAGAATTTTCGTTAAATAAAATTTTTTTAAAACTAATTTTTAATTAGCAGAATTCTTCTTTAAGAGAATTTATATCTCAATGAATTTTAATTAGGTACTCTCTAAATCTGAATTAGTGAAAATTCTTACTAATTTAAATTAGTAAGAATTGTCACTAATTTTTAGTCACTTTTTAGTTTTTACTAAAACTTTAGTAAAAAAATTTTAAACTACTAAATTAAATAGTAATATTTTACTAAAAATTAGTAAAAATTCCTACTAATGTGAATTAATAGCTCATTTTTCACTAATTCAAATTTAGAGAATACAATTCTCTTGAAGATAAATTTTTGTCTTTCATAATTTAATTGATTATAGTTAAATTATTTTCTCAATTTTTTTTGGAATAATAGAAATTGAAAATAAAAAGTCTCCCTTTTTTCCATATTTTTACATTATAAAACGTTTCTTTGACCGATTTTGTCAACCTCCTCAGATACATTTTAGTTCATCTCTAAATCTGAATTAGTAAAAATGTTTACTAATTTAAATTAGTGACTCACTTTTTGTTTTAGAATTAGTTAAATTTTACTAATTGTTAGTAAAAGATACTCATAATTAGTAAAATTTTACTAATTCAGAAGAAAAAAGTGAGTCACTAATTCAAATTAGTAAACATTTTTACTAATTCAGAAGAAAAAAGTGAGTCACTAATTCAAATTAGTAAACATTTTTACTAATTCAGATTTAGAGAGTAGAAAATAAATATGAAAATGAAATATTTTTTAACAAATTCTATTTAACGTAAAAGTAAAAATAAATTTAAAAAGTATTAGTACATTTTGTGGATACTTTATTACTTTTTATTTCCAATTTCTATCCTTCCAAAAAATCGAGAAAATAAATCAACTTTTATCTAAGAGAATTTCTATTTTAATTAATTTTTATAAAATAGAATTCTCATTTAACAAAATTTTTCTGTTAGATGTTTGTTCAGACAAATAAAAAATGTTCCGTTAATTAAAAATTATATTAAATAAAATTACATTTTAATAAAAATCCTACGTTGTGAAAATTTGTCGTAATAGTAATTATATTTTATGAAAATCGATTAAATAGAAATTCGGACATATCAAATTTGAACTTATCATGTATAAGGAATATTCATGCATTTCATTTTCTTTTTCACCACACTGAAAAGAAATTCTGGTTTGGCTATATTTAACATTGAATTCTAGTTAAGCTAATCAGAATTTTGAATAAATTAGCTAGAATTCTACTTAAAATCATCAGAATTCTAATTATTCCAACAAGACTTATTTTTCAATGTGACGAATTTTTGAATTCACTTCTAATGTTCTAATTTGTAAAATCGAGTAGAGATTTCTATCCGAAACTTCGACACAATATATCTAAAAGTATAAAAAAATTCAAAAAAAAAAAAATAATTTTTTTCCTAGTGAAAAATTTTTTTTTTTGCCTCCACATATAATATGGATACTGGTGACGCTGATATAAAGTCTTCTCTTTAGTTTTGCGATAAGAAAATATTCGAGAAACAGTATTTTCAAGTAATCGCAAAGTACTATGACCTCGTGTTATTGGCAATTACGTTTACAGGAAGATGTTACAGGCGAATAACCGTTTCGTCGACACTTAAGACGTCAGTAACGTTCCCAGTAAAAACGTTTTAAAGCGAAGATAGAACAGATATCAGATTGGTCACCCTATTCTCGTGAATCGAACATGTTATCTAATGTTTCACAGCACAAGTAAACGTTTTCGTTTCTTATATAAATCACGGAAATTTTTTTTTTTTTTTTTTCAATTACATCTTAAAGATAATGAAAATTTTTATTTATTTTTACAAAATAAAAAAAATAAATTCTTTTTGAAACTAATTTTTATAAAAATTTATAAATTGTGATTAATTTTAAAAAAATTAAAAAATGTAATTTTTTTTATGAAAAAATGCAAATAATATTTCGTATTCATGATGATTGCAATTTAAAAAAATTTGTATCTCCGTGAACAAGGGTATGAAAAATATGCTTCAAGAATAAATCATGCATTTTAAAATTCAATGTTGCGATTCCTGAATTGATTTTTTTTTGCATATATATATATATATAAGACTTTTAACGAGAATCAAGGAAGGTTAATGAGATTTATATAAAAGTCCTCTTACCTAGAAGAGCTGCCGATACTACTTATACTGGCACCGTCAGCCGTTCTTCTTTGTTCCCTAGAAACATCGCAGTCCGTGATATCGCACTCGGAAGTATCTGAATCACTAAGTCTTGAGGTTGTTAACGGTGGACTAAGATGGCAATCGCCTGGCGTCGTCACATCGTCGACAAAGTCTTGATAATGACTGAAAAACAATTGAAAAAATTAACATTTCATTTCTTTTTGGGGAAAAAATACATATTATAGAAAAGGTAATAAATTTTTCATAATAATTATTTTTTTATTTTATTTTAATGAATTTTTTTTTAATTGTATGCAACTTTATATATGCGGTATATAAATTAAAAATTATATTAAAATTAAATAAATTTATTTTTTCTCATACGAGAAATATAATTTATAATTGAAAATAAAAGAAAAAAAAATTCAATGAGGTTCTATTGCAAGAGTAAATGAGGATATAATGAAAGATACCTTGCGTGTCGATGTTCTTCATGTGCAGTCAAATAATGCCACTCCAACTCATCGGTGAGAGAAGAAGAAGCTAATCCTATAACTGCTTCTCCAATGAAATCATTTGCACCGTATCTACCATAATCCCAAACTGTAATTTCTAGAGCACGCTGTCTTAACTCCGACCATCTGATTCCATTATAAACGAAAGTTTGGTCCCACCTTGGGTCATTTGTATTTGCCAAGGGTTTCGTTCGCTTTTTGGACTTTTCACTGTAAAAATACAACAATTTTTCTTTTAGATAAAATTATTCCATTTACAATTCAAAAATTTATTTAATAATACTTAAATAATAATAAAACCTATAATTCACATATTTAAAATGAAATTCTATATAATTTATACATTATTATAATATACTTCATTTTAGCAATTTAAACAATTTTGTTAAAATAGTTTTTGATACCAACAATTTTAAGAAATATAATGATAATGAAAAACTTGACAATTTATTTCAAGTTGAAGAAACAACGAAAGTTTGCAAGCATTTTACTACTAGGTCAACTCTGAAAATTGGCAGAGTTGCCAAATTCACCACAACTGAACATGGATTTTTTGGCTGGTTAAAAATTTCTATGTTAAATCATTTGTCTTGCGGTGCGTCAAAATTGAAATTGCAAACCATTTTCTTCAAGGCGATTTCTTCAATTTTCCAAAATATAATTTTATCAAAAATAATAATCAAATTCTTTTATCCATAAATTTACGTTAGTGAAAATGTGAGACATTTATTTTAAGTTGATAGAAATTTTCACGAGATATTTATTTTACAATCTGTTTATGTTTCGTAAATATAAATAGTGAATTCACAGTAATAAAAGAAAATCTTAAAATTCAAATTAGCCTTGAATTTATAAATTAATTTGGGCATATCAACAAAGTAAATTTCAATTTTTAAATTTAATTTCAAAAATATCTTAAAATAAGATTGCAATTTTTTTTGTAAAAATTGATGTATTAATTCAATTGTCGTTATACTTTGTTTTTTATCAAAAAAAATATATCAAATTTTTTGAGAAAAATATTCAAAATTTGTTATTTTGAAAATTTCCCATCTTTGTAAATTGGCATTTTTTCTCTTATTCAATTTACTTCTTTAAATGTACTATGTGCGTAATTCCATGTGAAATTGAAATTTTTTTTTTTGACTTAGATATTTTTGTTCGAAATCTTTGTGAAAAATAAGAAAATATTCTCTAAATTTGAATAAGTGAGAATTCGTTCACATATTTAAAGTAAAGAAAATTTCTATAAATTTGAATTAGTGAACGAATTTTCACTAATTCACAATTTAAAGATGTATTTTTTTTATTTCTTTATTTAATAAAAATTATGAAAGTTATGATTTTTAAAAATTTCACGTCGTCAGAAGCAGAGTACTTTTAAAATGCGTTTTTCTCTGACCTACTAACAGAAAAAATAAATAACGTAATTACAGCGGAAATAGTTAAAAAATTGAAATCAAGCCTAAACTGTATGACTTTTCACAAAACGGAAGTGAACGATTTTTGAAATTTTTTTTTGAATTTAGTCTATGTTTATGCGATACTGGTGTTTTTGTCCATTAAAATACTATTTACAATTTTTAAGCTAGATGCCAAGATTTACATTATGTATTTATGAAAATAATACAAAAAGAAAATATTTAAGAACAATCAAACAAATTTCATATAATAATATTATTTCTTATCTCTTAATATAACAGAAAAAAAGGGTTCACCATTCCTGATAACGTTAAATTTAGAAAAAATCTTAACTTTCATAATTTTTATCAAATCAAAAAATCGAATATTTTTTTTTTTTTTCTTAAAAATTTTGAAAAAAATGTTTCAGTAAAAAAAAAATTGTGAATGAAAATCTACCTTCATGAAGTTGGCGTCGACTCTCAACGCCAAAAATTGTTTTTCACGCAGGACCAAAAGTGTTAAATTATTTTTTTTAAAGATTTTCAATTCAAATAATACCTTGAGAAATTATTTTTCAAAGTATTATGTGGACCCAAAATCTTTTTAAAAATGATTTGATATTTTTGGTCAGGTGAAAAATAAATTTCGATGCCAACTTAATGGAGGTGAAAATCTCACGTGTAATGCTCAATATTAAAATCTTTTGAAATAAAAAATATCTCACCTTCTATCAGGAAGTAAAAATATTTTGGCATATGGACTTCTGGCTTGGCCATTGCTTCTTGGAGGGAGACCAGTCGCGCACACTAAGGTGACAATCAATTGAAGAGCACTAGGATCAAAACTCAATTTCACCTGGATGCGTCCTCCAAAATTAACGTTTCCCGTTTGTCGTATGTGTCTCGATCTTCCTTGTGTGTGAACATCCGGCGAGCCCGGTGACGTTACCAAAACCGAAGGTTTCTCACGCCTCGTGTCATAAAGCTCTGTAAAGATCGCAAAAAATTTATTTTATTCGAGAATAATAAGATGATTCTTTTTTTTTTTTTACTTACAATCAGTAAAAGCACTGAAATTACAAAATATATACAAAAAAACGAAACAAACCACAGGATAAAAATAAAGAAAGGACGTTTTCCTCTCTATTATGGTTTATTTACATTAGTGATAATTATTTGGATATTTTTGAAATATTATATTTAATATTATCATTACAATACATAATATTCATGTGGATCTCTTTATATAGGGAATAAAAAGACTTCTTGTAAAAGTGAATATATTGCTGATAAAGTCCTTTTCAATACATTTATAATTAAATTATTACCGAGGTTACTATAAAAAGATCCGCAGTAAAATGGAATTGTCCGTATAAGTATCTTCAAAATCAATATGCTATTATTATAGTTTCATCAATCACTTGTTCCTCTGGTTTCTCAAGAGAGAATATCGCAAACTTACACTTTATTGCATTAAAATCAAGTAAAAATTTAAGTTAAAAATTTTTTTTCTAAGAATACCAATTGAAAATTTTGAAAATCGAACATAATTATATAACTTTTTTTTTTTTCTTTTTTTGAAAAAGAATGGTGAGAACCTTTTTCCCTTAGAAAATACGTAGTATGTTCAAATTATTGACATATTGATTATATGTCAAGCTAATTAAATATTAAAATTACACGAAATATCACTGTATACTTCTGGGGATGAAGTATAATAACGAGATATTGAATTTCCTATACTTTTAATTTAATGAAATTTCAATAATAATTATTTATAATAATCCAATTATTAAAATTTTAAGCAATCAAAATTATGTTTTATTAAGTAAAAATTAAAATTACATCTTTTATTACGTTAAATAAAATTTATTAATCTACACTCACGAGAAAAGAAATATCTGTTTCAGAACAAATTTTTTTTATCTAAAATAAATGCAAATCAAAGACATCCATGAGTGTAAAAATAATTATAAAAACAATTGTAAATAATTTTAGCAAAACATTTAGCTAAAAAATTTACAATATTACAAAGAAAAGAAAGAATAGAAAACAAGTTGTAAATTCAGATGTTCACTACATGAACATTTTGCTTCCACTTTACGATCAGCAAAAATATTTGCTTCCTCGTGGAGAAAGCATTAATATTGAAATAAATATACAAAAATAATATAATAATATAAACATTTGAGTAAAATTTAAAGAATTAATGGAAGTTAAAAAATCAAAAATTCACATTTTAGCTGAAATTTCTAAAAAAAATAATGAAAACACAATTATTTTATATTTAAACTTGAATTTAAATAAATACAAAAATTTTCAGATAAAATTGTAATTTTTTTTTAACTTTCATTAATTTATTAAATTTACCTCAAATGTATACTTTATATATACCAATCGATTTGTTTTCATGCAAGGAATACAATTGAGGAGCAAATTTTCAAAACCTGATAAATCCATATTTTCTTATTTCGAGAAATTGAAACAAATGACTTTTCTCACATAACCGCTACATTTACTTTTAAAATATAAAATTTGTAATAGTTTAATTCTATAACAATGTTTTTATAATCAAGACGTTCTGTTTTTAATTAAACTTTATCATAATTTAATGATTTACAGGTATTGGTAATTTTTTCTAATAAAAAACATAAAAATTATAACTCATCTTGGTTATGTCCAAATGTTTTTTAATTGAAAATTCGTTGTTAACAAATTTTTTTTCTTAAATTTAACAGCGACAGAAAGATTTGTGAGGTCCTTAAAATATTAAATTTATGTCTATCTCCATTTTTTTGAAAAATGGATTTATCAGATTTTGAAAATTTACTCCTCAATTATTTCATATATAAACCTCAATTTAAAAAATCACAAAATTTTATTGCCAAAATGTGAATTTTTGATTTCATTAATTCTTTAAATTAACTTTCATTAATTCTTTAAATTTAAATTGAAACTACACTTTATATATACCAATCGATTTGTCTTGACGTAAGGAATACGATTTTATTATATATAACCTTAAAGTTTTTTTATTTAAAAAAGGGATCCACACACACATCCATCAGGACAATTCTCATATAACATGTTTCTATATAGAAAAAAATTTGTTTCTGCCACTTTGAAAATTTTTATAAACGAAAGGACTACAAAGCTTCCTCCACGAGGAAGCAAAATTAGACAAATTTAATTTTGAATTATGATTGTAATTCGTAAAATAGATAAATGCAAAAAATTGTTTTAAATTATCAACAAATAATTGTTAATAACAAATTAAAATTTATCTGTAAATTATGAAAAAAAAATTTTTTCAATAATTATTTATTTCATGGTAATGATTTTTATATTTCAAAAATTAGTAAAGAGCGTATTTAAAAACAAAACTAATTTAATATTGTAAAAATAAAACAATGAGCGATTGCTTTAGGGGAGAGTGGGTCAAAACCGGGTTCCCCCAGTTTTCCATGATAGGTATTTCCATTTGTGTCACCCATTACATACATCTTTTATATTACAACTAACATCACTTTAATTATATATAACCACTATATAAAAATTTATTTATTATATATTTTATGCAACTTTAAAATTTTAGATCAAAAGAAAATCCATTTTTTATCGAAAGTAAATCACTTATAAAACTTTTTGCGTCGATATATTCGTTTCGGTAAGTATAACATCTTTTTCAGCATTTATTTACGAGTAATTTTCATTAAAAGTAATTGTTAAATTATTAACAATAAGCTGAGAATTTTACATTTTGTTAAAAAATGCAGTGCGGGGCAAAACCGGGTACCAAACGGTGGGGCGAAATCGGATATATTTAAAGGAAATTACACTGTACATATTTAAATTTTATCTCAAAATAATCGACATGTATGTTTCGAAATCGATGTTTAACTTTCGATATATCATTTATTTACCATATTGATAAATAAACGATAAAAAATTAATAAAAATATGAAAAATTTCGTTTTAAAAGATTTAACTGCTGTTATTCATTATTAATATAATATATTTAGATTAAATTTATTTAATATTAATTATTTTCTATAATATGTAAATGATATATAATAATAATTGAACGAAAAGTTAAAGAATATTCCATGATTTATATATTTTCTTGATAGTACCCGGTTTTGCCCCACCATCGGGGCAAAACCGGGTACTTTGCATTTTTTTTTTGAAAAACCTGGTTTAAATTGATCAAAAAATTTTTTTTCATGCAATCGACCTTATTTTCTCATTCTCTAATGTTCAAGGAAGAATTTTCAACGTGATTTGAACTAATTTATTTGATAATTTATTGATAGATTTGTTAAATTTGACTGATCAATTAGTAAGACATTTTTTTCACGGATTAAATTAAATTCCTACCAATTTCAGTTTTAGTAAAACAGATTCTCTCTAAATTTGAATTAGTAAAAAGTTAGTTTTTTAATTCACATTAGTAAGAATTTTTACTAATTTTTAGTAAAATTTTACTATTTGAGTTAGTGGTTTTTAACTTTTTGACTAAAGTTTTACTAAAAAGTGACTAAAAATTAATGAAAAATTTCTACTAATTTTTAGTCATTCTCCAGTAAAATTTAAATATAAAAAATATTACTAATTAAAATAGTACCTAATATTTTACTAAAAATTAGTGTAAATTTCTAGTAAGTGGAATTAGTGAGTGAATTCTCACTATAATTCAAATTTAGAGAGTAATACAAATTATAATTCAAATTTTTACTAATAAAAATTTTGAGAGTATCGATCACAAATAATTAACTAAACAAGTAAATATTCTTACTAATTAGTAAGAGATTTCACTAATTTTTAATAAAATATTACAACCATATTTTTTAGTTTTAATTTTCTTATACTAAAATTCTACAAAAAAAAAAAAAAAAAAAAAAAAAAAAAAAAAAAAAAAAAAAAAAAAATTCTTAATCATGTGAATTAGTCGCCTACTTTTTACTAATTCAGATTGAGAGAGTTTCCATAAATTAAAGTTGAAATCTGAAGATAAGATTTCTTTTTCTTTGTAATTGACTAAGAAAAAAAAAAATTCTACAAAATTAGATTTTTGTAAAAGATAATTACTTTTATATTATATTTAAAGTAACGTGAATATAGTTTAGTTAAAAATAGTATTATTTGTTTTTCATCTATAAAAATAGTATTTGTTATTTAGTTATTTTTTTACAACACTTATTTAGTTTCTCAAGAAGTGTAAATATTGTGATTAAATCCCTTTCTTCGTTGATCAAATTTTCTGCTAAATTTCATAAAACAAATTTGCATTTAAATAAATTACAGTCTCTAACGCCTTTAGCCATTTACTATCAGAAGCATGCAGTACAGCTTCGATGCTAAAGCTATTTCCGCCTTCAAAATGACTTTTTTATATATATATATATAGGTAACGGAGTGGCAGCCAAGCTTCGCAATAAATCTAATGCCGTCGAAATCCAGTAGCAGCAAATGATACTTATCTAACAGCATATTTCACTCTATCATAATTTTCCGCAAAACACAGTTTTTTTTACAGATAAAACTGTGATGATGTCATTCATCTTTAAACTTGAAAAAAAAAATCAGAAAATGTGTTTAGGCTCAAGATATAGTCATTATTAGAGTCTAAACACTATAGACGCTGCGTATTTATTTTACTTTCAAAAACAAAACTGTTGGATTTTTGTTATAAGAGTTACATAATTTTTTTTATACAAGAAAAAGAGGAGCATAAAAATTAAAGGCGGACAGAAAGAGGTTTTTTTTAGGATTTTCGCAAACTAGATATTCCGAAATACACAAAGTATATAAATATATATATACATATATTATAACACAAGTTGTTGCTCCCATAAAATTAGTAGTAGAGAGGTTGGGTGTTTATAGCAAGGGGTGCATCAGCACTACTTATTTCTACCATCTACCAGTATTTCACAACAACAATTTACTAAGCGTATATGTATTTATGTTTAGTATTATAAATATAATTCTAAAACATTTAAGGATTGAAAAAAGGAACATTCAGTATAAAACTAGAGAAAAATAATTTTTTTAGAAATTGTAAGCCTACCCCAAAGAATATATTTCTTAAGACCTGGAATTCGAAACATCATATAATCTATGACAATATAGCTATGTAAAATATTTCTTTTCATTCGATATGAAAAAAATGATACAGTACCAATTGTCATCTCAGTTTGTAATCATTTAAGATCCTTAAAAAAAAAAATAATAAGCGCCAATTGTATCCTAATCATCTGTTGGAAGATGATATTTGTAATTCAAGAATACAAAGTTTTCTATTCAGAATTTATTTTGTATTCTATATTACAGAAATTGTGACAACTGATACAGTGATACTTTCATGAAATTGAAATTTTTCCCTTATGTTGATTGAAAAATGAGAAATATATATGTGATTAAAAAAAAGCCTTGAGCGAGAAATCGAAGCGCAAATTAAAAAAAAATCATAGCAAAATGAATGTTATTGAAAAAAAAAAAAAAAAAAATTTATATATTTACCTTTGTGATGAAGTTGTTGTGTACCGCTTGTGAATTCGTGTTTCTGTCTCCACTGTGACTGAGCAACAGCACGCCTGGAGGCAACAGGGGTGGTCGTTGATGCAGTCGTTGACCTCCCGGGTAAAGTTGTTGACGAAAGCAAGTTCCTCGAGACTACAAGTTCTACCTGAGGTTCCTGCCTTGACGCGGCTATAATATCGTAAACCTCCTGAAAACTCTTGCCCTGGAGGCACCTTCCATTCCACTCGATTACTTCGTCACCTAAAAACAGGGCACCCAATCAGCGATCGACGGACTTGTCGCAATTCTCAGGTCCCAAACGAGTCTTTTGCGTTTTTTTTTTCTCTCTCTCTCTCTATCTGTTTCTCTCGTCAAATCCTTTATTTTCTTTGGGGAGGGGTAATTTTTATGTTTCATTTTTTGTCCTTAAATTAGATTGTATTGTTGATTATTATTATTATTATAGTTATAATATATATAGGTTTGAAAATATTTGTGGAAAACTCGTCATTTGAACCTGCTGAGAATTTTTTAGCGTTGATGATCTCTCTCTTTCTTCTTACCAGGTCTAAGTTGGCCCTCGACGTCGGCAGTGCTTCCTTTCTTCACTTTTTCAATCAAGGCGCCCATAGATCCATCTTCCAAGAGTTTTCCTCCTACCACTTTAAGACCCAATATACTACTACTACTACTCCCGGCACCTGACGACTTCAGTAGAATCATGTGACCGATCATCTTTTGGCCATCAGAGCTTACTTGCCACGATAGAGAGTGCTATATTGAATTGGGAACACAGTCATTTCACAAGTGTTTAAATAAGTCGGAATATTTTTATATTTTATTATTGTCTTGTTCGAATCAAGAAATTTTATCATTATAATTATTGTCCTATATTATCAAGATATATTTATATATAATTATCGAAATCAAAAATAATTTACATGAATCGAATTCAATAAGAAGAATTTAAATATTTCACGGTGCGCCTGAAATGGATATTTAAATCAAAAATTCCTTGCACTCTAAAATTACTTGTCGATTTTGTATCTTTGAAGTTCCCAGAGTATTTTTAAACAAAAAAGAAAATAATCGACCGAGCCCTTTTCGAGAAAAATAAATTTTTATATTTTTTTGATTGATAACACAGTCCCAAAAAAATAAAAGTATCATGTGCGGATGACTCGAGTAACCTACCCCCATGTCTTTTGGTGCGCTCACAGAAAATTATAAGGTATTAAAATAAGATGCAACGCTTATTATTTTAATCCAATTTTGCTTATTTTAATATCAAAATGGATTAAAATAGTGACCGTTGCAGCCTATTTTAATGCCTTTTAATTTTCTGTGCTGAAACACGAATCTTGGGTCATATTTGCTCCATCACGTCAGGATTTTTTTCTAACCTCAAAAAATATGTCTGATTTCAAATTTTTTAAAAATTGGTTGGATTCACTTAAAACTCGTTCCTTGTGGGTTTTTGGGATCACTAATTACGCATATGAAGTCAAATTTTAAAAATTCGTCAGCCATATTTGATCTGCCATTTTGAATTTTTTAAATTTGATTTCATATTTGTAATCAGCAACCCCTAAGAAACGAGTTTTAAGTGAATCGAACCAATTTTTAAAAAATTTGTATGTTACATGAAATCTACTATGACATATTTTTGAGGTTAGAAAAAAATCCTGACGTGATGGAGCAAATACTTTTATTTTTATGGGGCTGTGTTATTAATGAGAAAATATAAAAATTTATTTTTCTCAAAAAGGGCTCAGGCGATTATTTTCTTTTTTGTTTAAAATTACTTTGGAAACCTTAAAAATTCAAAATCTACAAGAAATTTTAGAGTGCAAGCAATTATCATTTAAATCCATTTCAGGCGCATCGTGATTTATAATTAAAAAAATAAGAATATATTATTAATCACTCCAAGTCATGTCAGAAAAAAAAAAAATTAAAATTAAAAACAAATTCTTTTAAACCCTCTTCAGAACCATCTTCCATCTTCAGAAAACTGAAATTTATTTTAAATTTTATCATAAACATTTCCAATTCTTTATATAAATAAAATGTTTAAAAAGTTATACATCTGATAAAATGTTAACACTACATAAAAACAATTAAAAATATAAATAAAGTAAAATGTAATTAAAAATTAGAATTACCAAAAAATAAATGTCAAAAACACTTATATCATATCATTGCCAAATGTCGACTAACAAATTAATACAAATTTAATAACATCGATATATTTTAATATATATAAGGCAAAATTTCTGTAGTGAACCAATTCAAAGAAAAATTTTCTTAGATCGAGCTGCAATTTGCATAATATTTTGTACTATATGGGTGAGTATTTTACCAATAAAATTCAAAAATATTTTTGATTTTCAAAAACAAGGGTAAATTTTGAATTTAAAATTTTTTTTTCTTGCATCATTCGAAAGAGCAGGAAAAACCTTTCCCAAACATTCATCAGGTCAAAATTTTTTTCATCTTTTAATACAATAGTTATGATTTTTCAAAAAACCCACTGTTCAAATTTTGCTAGTGGATCACTTCAGAAATTTTGCCTCATAATATTATACATAACATATTGTGAATCTAAATATTTATTGTTATTATTATTGACTTACACTATAAATAAAAGGTTTGAGTTACCAACAAAATATTTTTGTTAACATATGTGCAACCAAAATCTTGTTTTGTAGTAACAAAATTTTGGTCGTTCCAATTAAATTTTAGTTGGCGCAACAATACTTTTGTTAAGGTCATGTGATTTCACATATATAGATATATATAAATATATATATATATATATATGTAACAAAAAAATGGTTTTTAACGCAATCAAAAATTCAATAAAAATTGTTTATAATTTTTTAACAACATGTATGACGCTTAACGATGCAAGGGACCTTAGTTGTAAAAAATTTTAGGTTATGTTTGTGACTTTTAGAGTGAAAATACATAAAGAGCATCAACTTTTAATACAAACCAGTAATGTTTAAGTTTTCATTAAATCCAAAATATTCAATAAAAACTGATTTTTACTTTACATAATTAAAAATTAATGTTTAATCAAGATATAACTATCACTAAACATAACTTAAAATTTTTGCAGCAAGGTCCCTTTCATCATGAAGTATAATTGTATAGAAATTGCTACTTATTTCTAAACTGAAAGAAAAAAGTCAAAATATTAAAAAAAAATCATTATTTAAAAAAAGATTTTAACGCAACATAATTTTTTCTGAATAGGGTATAACTAAATCTTCTAAAGTTGTTTGAAATTAATTTTTAGTTCTGTTTGCGTTAAATATTAAAATCACATGACTTTAAGACAGCAAAATTCCTTTATTTTTATTATTTGGTCGTGTTAACTAAAGTTTGATTGATTTAAAAATATATTATAACCAGAATTTTTTCAATACATTTTTTTAAAATTCTTATAACTGTAACATAAATTTATAGATCTTAAGGGGAGGCACCACCCCCATTTTTGACCCACTTAAATTTAAATTATTAAACGAGGTTATATTTTTTTCTTGTATCATTTGGGACCTAAAAACATATTAGATGCTCAATGGAAAAAAAATTTTAATTTTTGACCATTTTTGAATGGTTCTTAAGAAGCATTAAAAAAAAGCGTGGAAAAAAATTGTCGACAAAAAATAGTCAAAATTGTGAAAGAAGATAGATTATATATTTAAAATATTAATTTTTTTACGACTTTAATTTCTAAAAGAGAAAAAATTAACATTTAATGTTTTAAAAAACCTGTATGTTTTATAGAACCCAAATGATGGAACAAAAAATATATAACCTCATTTAATAATTTAAATTTAAATGGGTCAAAATTAGGGGTGGTGACTCCCCTTAATTTTTATACAGGGATTTTGAAAGTAATGTTCATGTACTTTTCAGTGACAAAAAATTCATTTCGAAAAAAAAATTTAATTCTCTTTTTTTCAATATTGACCCAATTTAATTTTTTTCATTTGAAAGCTCTTTTTACCATGTTTTTTTTTTAAATACATTTTCTCGAAAACCATTGTTGTTCCACTGTTTATCTTTATATATATATATATATATATATTATATTTTATTTGGATAAAATCTCTAAACTAAAAATAAAACTTATTCATTTTGAAAAAAGAGGGTTTAAATATTTATATTTGTGAATAGTTTATATGGCATTGAAAAGTACATTTTTTTATTTGAAAAAAATATCTAAACTAAAAAATAAGACTTATTCATTTTGAAAAAAAGAGGGCTTAAATATTTTTATTTGTAAATAGTTTATTTGACATTGAAAAGTACATGAAATGTGCTTTATAAAAGTCTCTATAGAAAAATGAATAAAACCTTTTAAAATTTTGTCATAGTAAATTTTTAATCCCCATTACTTTGAATAAATTTTTTTTTTAATAAGCTGAAGAAATAAAAAATGTTTGTTTTTTCGAATTATATATATTTTTTTATTTCTTTATTAAATTATTAAAATTTTAATTAATCTCTATTATTATTTCTTGATATCGAACAAGTTCTATTTATTGATAATATAAACGAATACTTTACGAAATTTTTAAAAAGTTTAAATAACTTTAGAAACTTTATATATAAGTTCTAAAAACTTAGTAATTTTCGAACAAGTTGGAAACAATATTTTAAAAGTGAGTTTTTAAACATTTTTTTATTAATATTAGGTTTTTAATAATTTATAAAAAAAAAACAAAAGAATTTCAAATATTAAAAAGACGACAAAAAATTCGAACAAAATTTTATCTTTTGTTAATATATATATACGAAAATTATTATTATCCGCTATTCATTCGGAATCAATATTTCCAATATCTAAAAGTATATTTCGTAAAATATCCTATATATAAAATTTAACAAAAAGTCATCCAAAAATAATAATAAAGGTCCTGTCCATTTCGAGATCACCTGTTTTATTTTGCAAAAGATATACCTATACATATAGAAAACAGATGAAGATTCTTGAAATGAACAGGTGCAACAGTTGAAGTATAAAGTAAATGCTCCAGTTATCTTCGCTTCAGTAATCGTCACACCTAAGTAATTTAAAAATTTGAAGCAATTTATTATTATTATTATTATTATTATTATTATTATTATTATTATTATTATTTGTATAAAAATAATTATTTATAATTGTAAAAATATTATCTTCATTAAATTTAAAAATATTTTTTGTAATTTTTAACCAAACTGACGGTAACTAATGCAGTGATGAGACCCGGGGCATTTACGTTACATACATACATATATATAAAACAAATAGAGATCACTTTTTAAAGCTTTCTATATACATACATACATAATATTACAACTAAACTAAAAAGAAAAAAAAATTAATATGCTATATATATACACTGAAAGATCTTTTGCGGAGCATGCAAAAAGCATGTAGAATTTATAAATGAAGAAAAATAAATTAAAACATGCTAATATTATACATGCAATATAGAAGGCAACTTTCCAGCATTCAGTCTGTAATAAAAACAATTGAGTGTCATGCAAGATAAATTTGTTTTTGTTTAGTCACTGGTGTAGCTTAAAATTAAATTGTATTATTATATTGTATTATAATTACTATTTGACTAAAAATAAATAAAAACGGAATTATTAATTAATATATTGAAATTTGCTAAATATTATCTAATATTAAAATTAAATTAAATTTTCATTCAATTAAATTTTTTTAATTTCTTGTAACAAAATTCTATAACTATATTTTTGTCATATAGTTCGAATTTGATATAATGAAGCGCTAAATCACAGAATTCTATCATTTCATTTGGATAATTTAAAAAAAAAACAATTTAAAATTAAAGCCAATATTAATAATTCGTATTATAGTGAAACGCATTATTAATTTTTTTTTGCTTTGTTTTGTTCTTTTGATCGAAAAAAAATTATTTTCAATGTCATCCAAATGAAAAGTATAAGTACGTCATTCGGTGCAATTAAATTACTATTTTTTCTTACTACCAAGCTTATAGAATTTTTTTTTCTTGTTTTCTTTTCCTTTTTTTATTCAAGTATTTAGGATTTAGATATTTATGTATATACATGAACAGTTATTGTTTGATTTAATACCGCATATATATGAAAAAGAACATAATTCCATAAAGGGTTATATTTTCCCTTTCAGTTGAATCAAAATAGTTAAAAGAAAACTTCATTTATATCGTTAGACTTTATATGAAAAGAGATTTGTCGATTTTTTTCTAAAGAATAATGATTCTTGAAATAATCCTACTAAATCCTCAAAGCAATAATTTTTTTTTTTTTGCTTGCAAAATGAAATATTATTTTTTATAATTTTTAAAAAGAGTACTTGTTATTTTTCGAGAATATAAAAAAATTACTTTTAAATTTTTATAAATATACGCACAATATTTTTGGTAGATTCAATTGCAATATTAAATCATGATGATTGTAGAAAATAAAGAAGACGCGAAACGAAAGAAATTTTTATAGAAATAAGAGATAAATAAATCGAAAAATGATTGTACAATGCATATACATGAATCTCTTATTATAATATGGTATATATAAAAAAGAAAATATTTTTCTTTCGTTTTCAAAAAATTGTTCACTTTTCAGTTGAACAATGAAGAAAGTTTTATATAAGGCTATTATGTCACAATAACTTTTTAAATTAAAGGAAAAAAAAACAGGCAATTTATGTGCTCCGAATCTTAAAAAGGATCTACGCTCGAATATGCGTTATAAGTTTTGGCCCCTGGTGTTAAAATTTTGAAATTGTTCAATATCAAAAACAAGTTGATTTTTATCTTTGGAATTTAATATTGAAAATTTTAACACCAGGGGCCAAAACTGATGACGTAAATTCATGCGTAGGCCCTTTGAAGATCCGGAGCTTATAAAAATGAGTATGTATGCTAGAAATACGAATGCAATGTATCATAATAGCCTATTTTATAAATGTTTCTCATTTTTGATTTTTTTTTACTCCTGAGAAGTGATTAAAATGACCATTTTGGTGTACTTATATATATATATATATAGATGTAAATGTGGATGAGGGAGAGAAAACAAATTTTTCGTGACATGACAGAAGACCTTCCTTTGACAAGAAGTTAGCAATTAAGAGAACCTTGCATTCACTCAAAAGTAAGCACTTAAGTCAGAATTGCAAGCCCGTACACTTGACAAATGCTTGGGTAAGGAAATTTTATACGAACAATTATAAATTTTAATTGTTATCAAATCTTGTGTCGCGCTAATTATTATATATTCCTTACTCAAATATTCGTTGAAATTTATTCGATCATTATTATAATATCCTAACAGCTACTTGAGCAAGTATATATAACAGGATTGCCAGAATTTTAATTCATTCAAAAGTTTCGGTTTTTTTTTTTATATCTGAAAATTTATTCCTTTGCACACTGAGAAAAAAGGTTTGAGTTGTCAACAAATCATTTTGGTTAATAATATTTCTGCAACTAATTTTCTTGTTGCGTCAACAAAATTTTGGTTATCTCAATAAAACTTTTTTTAACTTTCGATTAAGACAACAAAATTCCATTAGTTTTTCTATATATTTGGTTTGTATTAACCAAATTTTAACTGTGTGAAGTCTGATTAGGAGAACCAAAATTTTGTTGACGCAATAATAATTTTTTATTGCATGTATTAAACAAAATGTTTTGTTATCAACTCAAACCTTTTTTTTCTCAATTTATATAGAGAAAACAAGTTTACATTAAATCAAGAAAAACATTTATTACGTTTAATCCTAGAAATTGAGATTAAGCAACATTTGTAAAGGAAGTAAAGATGAGAATAGATACACATAAGGAAACAAACAAGATGAAAAAGGATTTTAGAAAGCATATTTTGAAAATCGTAAAAAATTTCTGGCAATCGTGTT
This sequence comes from Leptopilina boulardi, assembly GCF_019393585.1. Taxonomy (NCBI): domain Eukaryota; kingdom Metazoa; phylum Arthropoda; class Insecta; order Hymenoptera; family Figitidae; genus Leptopilina; species Leptopilina boulardi. The sequence goes on along the minus strand of NW_026137764.1, from coordinate 1,378,286 downwards.
GGGACAGTACATATGGTTCTATATATATATTTAACTACGAACGATTCACAAGACAGAATGTTAGAGTCATATAAAGAATCAAAAAAGTTACCCTCTATAAAATTGAATGATTCTTTTTTCTTTGTCTCAAATATTGTACATATATTTACATATATATATTCGATTTTGGAAGTTGGATATGAGGGTAAAGTTTTTGAACAGAAATCATGTGTTTCATGAGGTGCGATCGGCCTGTACCTTGGGCAAGTCGCCCCTGTTGCTGTCTTCACTGCTTGTAAAGGTGCTGGATGTATCTATTCCAGAATCTTTGGTTGCACTATCTTGACTACCTTGCCGATCGACTTCCCATGACCATTCTTCCTGAGAGTCACCAACATTGGTCCCTCCATGAAATCTTACTGTTTTTTTCCCCCTCCTCTCAGTGAACCTGCCAATGTGCCATATACGCGCACACACATACATATCACACTTTTTAGAATGTATCCCAATATTAATATATATGTATATATGAATTTTACGATTACTTTATGCCAATATATACCGACACTGATATACGAAACTACATTGAAAAATGTTTCTTTTAACTTCAGATTCACGTGAACTTAATGCGAAATTCAATATTATTGAATGTTGTTTCATGACGATCTGATCTGACGTCCAAAAAGATTGCAACATAATTTTGTTTAAAAAAAATAATAATAATAATAATAATTTTTGTGCCAAATGTTAATTAGGAAACGTATTTAAGAAAAATATTTATTTTAAAACTCAAAAATGTCACTTACAATTTTAAAATTAACAATTGTGCAAAACCAGAACAATAACTCTTGAGGCATTCTATCTCAAACCGTTCCACCTTCAAGAGACAATCGCTATAGCTGAGCGTTTTTAAGTTGATTTAAACAATGCAAAAAATAATTTCTTCACCAAGAAATATTCAAAAATTATTATTTTTCAAATACAAATTTTGTGCTGAATGTAAATTTTAAAATATTCAAAAATTAAGATTTTCTTTTTTTGACCACCTTGTATGTTTTAGGACCCAAATGATGGAATAAAAAAATATAACATCGTGTCATAATTAAAATTTGAAAGAGTCAAAATAAAGGCGGTGCCTCCGCTTAAAAAATTATTATTTTTCAAAAACAAATATTTCTTTTTGTGCTGGGTTAAATAACTTGTTTTAAAAATTGAATTATTTTGAAATTTTTCTGAATTTTCGTAAATTTTTATAACTGCTTCTTTTTGTGCTGGACAAGAACAATTTTAGCACAAAATTTGTTTTTTTAAAATAATAATTATTAATTATTTCTGGCTTAAAAAATTATCTAGCGAAATTCAAGTTTGAATTATTTTTTTCATTCAATCTGAATTAATCACAATCGACTGGGCCGATTCGTTCTTTAAATTAATTAGTAACCGTTTTCAATAATTTTTAATAAAAAATTAATAACTGACAGTTGAAAATTACTAATTTATTTATTAAAGTTTACTTATTGAAATAGTAGACTTACATTAGCAATTTTAGTCATTTTTTACTAATTTTAAAAATTAGTCAATTGGCTAACTTGAATTAGTAAAAAGGGACTAATTCAAATTTAGAGTGTAAAGTACATATAAGTGGCATTTTTTAATTTTAAAATGTTTTTTTTTTAATTCTAGTCCGAATTATAATTTTTTCGACAAAAATTTTTTCAGCACAAATTAGCACAAAAATTCTATTTTGTAAAAACAAAATGGCGTTACTATTAACTTCTTGGACATTCTGATTAAACATTCAAATTATTGAATTTAATTCCGTCAAGTTTTTCATATTTTAACCCGGCGAGACTAAGGTTCAATTTTGTAACACCGTGACTAAGGTAGGGTAAATTTTACCCTATAATGATTTTCTGTTTCTATATTTAAGAAAAGCTTAAAATCATGGAAATTTTTTAACAAATTTATTTTATATTGTCTAGTAATGTAATTTATTAGTGTCACAACAAAATTTGCATTTATATAAAAATCGCAGTAAAATTCAGCATTCCTAGTTCAAACTATCGAGGAATAAAAGTTTCATAGGGTAAAATTTACCCTACCTTAGTCACGGCGGGTTAAAATTATTTTTGCTAAGTAAATGAAGGGTAGAATGACAAAAGGGGTCAAGCGCCAATTTATCGAAAATGAGGTTTTTGCATAAAAAAATCAAGAAAATTCATTTACACATTTCTGTAGAAGGATTTCCTTTTTTATTGCGTATTTAAATCAGTTTTTAATAAAAATTAAATTAATAAAATAGCCTCAAATTTACTTTATTGCAACCTGATTGAAAAACAAAAGAAAGTGGTGAGTCAATAATATTATCAAAATAAAAAAAAATATTATTTTTTTAGGTTTTATTTTAATATTTTATTTTAATTTTATTTTAATAATATTTTAATTAATAAAATTAATAATAATAATAATGTATTTTCAATTTTAAACCATTTTAAAATCATTTTGTTATTAATTTTTAAATATTTTTATGGTTATACTAAGTGAACAATTGAATTTAAAGATGAAAGTATTGCTCAATTCCAAAGCAAGCAATTAATTCGTAATTTTCTTGAAAACAAACAATTTTTTAAAGGAATTTTTTTTTCTATTCATTTCGTTGATTCCATAGAAAGAAACTAATTTTCCAGTTTTTCTTTAAACTGTATATTTTTTTTATAATTAATGCTTAAAGAAAATGTGCGCAGTTGATATAACCTCAAGGAACCACAGTTTTTTTTAATTTTATCGTTAATATGTAGGTTTATTTCAACAAATTGTTGTTTATTTATATTAAAACATACTAATATATCGAAACGGTTTTCTCAGTTTTTTTTTAAATGACCTGCAAAATTTTTAAAAATGTTTTTTTTACTTCCTGTAAAAACAGTGAATTGGCGCTTGACCCCTTTTGTCATTCTACCCTTCAAATATATTCAATATTGTTGTAACAAAAAAATAATTTTCCGAGATATATATATATATATATATATATATATATATATATATATATAGTCGCACAAATATTTTTTTGTTGGGACAATACAATATATAATTATTTTGTCAAAAATAAACTTAAAAGCTATTTTCTTGAAATAATTAATATTAATTTATTAAATATTTATTAAAGCGTAGATGACAACGCACCTCCTACTATCGGCGCACCACTCGTCGCTTCTTCTGAAGCTTCTTCTTACGAAGGTGTTTTCTTCTTTTCGCGGTTCTCGCGGTGGATGATGACCATTATATTCAATGGTCATTGGACCTGTGCTATGATGTCCATTGTGTGAAGCAGTTCTAAACGATCCACTGGTCATCGTTGTTGGACTTCCGGTCAGATCATAGTATTCCTTTCCTATAGTAGATTCAAATTTTTTTTCTATTTCTTTGTTTTTCTTTCTCCTCTCTTTTTACTTTACGAAAAAATGTTTTTACCAAAATGGAAACATTGCACAGAAAAAATTCTCAACTCAAAATGAGTTGAATCGACTAATTTTTGTTCAACTTCAGTATGATTATTTCAAAAAATGATACTTATTTTATCAACTCCTTAAATTTAAATCAGTGAGATTTCACTGATGAAATATCTGTAAACTGAATTATTTCACTAACATTTTCACTGAAATTCAGTCGAATTATTACTGATTTAAATAGTCAAATCTACATTATCATTAATCGTTAAAACAGATTTGATTATTTGAATCTGTAAATAATTCTACTAATTTTTATTGAAATACAATTGAATTTCAGTGGAAATGTTACTAAAATGATTTAGTTGCTAAAATCCAGCTATTACATCAGTGAAATCTCACTGATTCAAATTTAGAGAGAACAATAAAATTTCAAAATTATTTAATTTGAAAATAAAATGTTTTCTCTATTTCCAAAAAATGATAATTGATTGAATTAAAAAATATGAATTATAGTATATATATATATATATATATATAAATGAGGACATGTTCCAATTTTACTGCAATAATAGTATCATTAATGTGTTCGAATTTATTCTATAAGGCGGATATCACGTATCATATGGGTCATAAATTACACGGTAAATAGGAGTCTATTATTTGTTATACGTGATGTACATTTAACAAAACTTAAACACCACCCGGCTTGTGTTTTAGCTTTGTCAACATTTCTGATATGTTACATAGTAATGCTCGTGTTTATAACTTCAAAAGCCCCATAATGTATATAATGCAGTAATTATCTATCATATATATATATATATATATATATTATATCTCACATTGAATCAATAAACTATAAAATAGAGCTGTGCAAGTTTTTAAAATTCGAACCGCTCCATAAGAATTAACATGGGCTCGAATCGAATATTCGATCCGAGCCCATACAAAATTCGAACTTTTGCACAGCTCTACTATAAATATTAAAATTTAATGACATATTTAGTCAACAATTAATTCAAATTTAATATTCAATAAAAATTGTGTCAGTCCTTGTGATATATAAATTTTGATATTTAATATCTATAATAATCAAAATCATTAATTATAAAGAAAAAGTCATTTTATTCATCTATATTATATTGAAAAATCGAGGCAATGTTTCCTTTTTAGCAAAAAAAAAATAAATAAATAATTTTTAGAAATTGTGCACAGTTTATATTATTATTATTATCCATTAAAAGAGGATAAAATAAAATAAGTGCATTTTGAAGCATTCGTCACGTTTTGTCGGCAAATTTATATACAGGTAGAGCACGTTTTGCTCACTGAATTATAGATTATATAAGCTTTGTTAACAATACATAATGATGGTATTCATTATTATTTAATGGTAAATTAACAAATGACTTAAAATTACGTGAAATTTGCTCTATAGAGATTGCTTGTCATTATAGAACTATATATATATATGAAAATGGTATTAGTATTAGAATGGGACGATAACACCTCTCAGTAAACACATTTTCCAGACTTAAGCTAGTACCATATAAACCTTAATCAAAGTTAATTCTACCAGTGCTGGAACATAGATTGTATACATACAAAATTAGGAATAAACTAAGATAATTAACTTAATTATTATTTTCAATTTTATCAATAAACTAAAAAATGATGATTGGCAACTATAAAAAGAAAATTGTCTTTTATTCATTATGTTTATTATCTTTTGAATACTTTCCAATATATGAAGAAATTCCTTTTGTTTTCCCCTGAGACTTCAAACCTCATATTTTCTTATTCTGTAATTGCATTTTTGAAAAAATCAATTTTTCATATAATGTATATGTGTATAAATGTGCGAGAGTATGCATTTTTGTGTGTGTATATATATATATATAATTAGCAAAAAAAAAACGATAATAAAATATTAAAAGAAACACTATCAAAATTTTTATATATATAATAAAATATATTATGCCGTGTTTTCTAAAAACTTAGGTAACTGCAGAATGAAAGATTTCGAGAAAAACGCGAAAAACTGTTTAAACTTCATTGATATGTACCGCAAAGCCTAATTAAAATTTTTAAATGCCGTTTTGTTCCTTCGACTCGTCTAAATTTATTCTTTTTAATTATGTAAAAATAAATGTTGTATTTGTTTAAACATTCAATAAATTATTAAAAATGTAGTTACCGGTATGCTGATTCGAGGGTCGTCGCACGAGAAACTTAGGTAACTGGTAGTTACTTGGTCCCTCGTGCTACGAGTGCCCGTATTAGGCCTTTCGTCGCACAGAAAACTTAGGTAACTACAGGGAATATATAAGAATTTTCATCTTTCTTGGCAAAAAATAGTTAAAATATATTAAATAATAAACTATAATTATTTAATAAGCTGGGAAAGTTGTCACTATAATTATTGTTTTTTTACAAATATTTAATTTTATGGTTAAATTTATTTTAATTATACAATATTAGAATCAAATATTGTATTAACTCAGAATATATTAAATAATAATATAAAAATAAATAAAAAAAAATAATAAATAATAAAGTGTAATTATTTAATAAGATGCGAAAGTTATCATTATAATTAATTATTGTTTTTTACAAATATTAAACTATATGATTGAATTTATTTTAATTATACAATATTAAAGTCAAATTATTGTAGGTAATGTAGTTCGCTGCTTTATTAACGTTTATTGAAATAATTAAAAACAATTTTAATTTTTTTAATAAATGAACTAAATTAATTATATATTAATCATGAAATAAACATATTGCTGCACGGAAAAAAAGAAAAAGTAACTTTTACTACTTTAAAAGTAAAATTGGACCTGTCCGAAGTTTCTGCGCATCTCTGGCAACTTTTACTCCAAAAATAGTAAAATTTACTTCAGAAATAGTAAAAATTACTACGGAAACAGTAAAATTTACTACAGAAATAGTCAATTTTACTATTTTTCGAGTAAAAGTTGCCAGAGATGCGCAGAAACTTCGGACAGGTCTAATTTTACTTTTAAAGTAGTAAAAGTTACTTTATTCGTTTTTCCATTTTTCTCCGTGTGAACTTCATTTTCTTTATTTATTAATGCTTTTATGTTATTTATTAAAATTAATACTTAATTTTTCAATAATTGATAAATTATTATTTAGGTATAATTATATATATATATATTATATATATAGTATTGGAGTTTTTTATTTTATTATTTATTGTTATTATAAATTATTAATTGCAGAAAAAACATTGTAATTTTAAAAAAATGTATAAGATTTTGCAGTTACTTGGTCCTTCAAATTACGATCCTCCTTTTTCGAGGCCTCGTCGCGTGGAAAACTTAGGTAACTACAGTGCTCTGATAGCACTCTGTAGTTACCTAAGTTTTCCATGCGACGAGAGCTCGAAAAATAAGGTCCGTGTTTTGAGAAACTAAGGCACTGTGCAGTTACCTAAGTTCTTCAAATCACGATCTACAAAATACGTCACAACACCCTATGACACCCCAGTTTTTATAGCAGTTACCTAAGTTTCTCAAATTATCACTCATCAATTTTTGCAGTTACCAGTATTTTCAATTATTTATTCAAAAATTATTATTAATAATATTAACAATTTTTTAAAATAATTTGCATTAACAGGTGTATCTTTTTTCCACGATTCCAACAATATAAAAAACTCATTTTTCGATTTTTTTGCAGTTACCTAAGTTTTTAGAAAACACGGCAGAATATAATAGACGTAGTGTCATTTTTTACATGAAACAAAAATCCAAAACTTGTTAAAAACATTTTGTTATAAATACTTTTGTATTTAAATATTCTAAAAAAAATTAAAGTCTTATTTATTTAATTATTAATTTTAATTAACTATAATTTGAAAAAAAAAATGTTAAATTTGAAGAAGAGATCAATTTTTTCCATATTTATTTTTGTTAATTTTTGTAATATTTTAATAAAATATGCTTATTACATTAAAATTAAATGTATTTTATAGGTATTAATAGGAATTTTTTTCATTTTGTGATATATAAAATTTAAAAAAAAAAAACAGTTATTATATCGAGGAAAAGCAATCAGAATAATGCAACATCAAATCCAATCCTAATAATATGACATTGATAAAAGTGTAAATGAATATAAATATTATTGCACGCTCAAAATATAAGTGCAAGAATTTTTTTTTTGTGTTAAAAAATTTTATTACACTGAGAGCCAAAGAAAAATAAAACACCGTCAAAAAATTATATATATATATATATAGAATAAAATTTTAATGGATTTTTAATTAATATTCTTTAAAGCAAAAAGATCCTGATAAAAACAAAAACATTTATAGAAAATTTATTTTGTGTCAAATGAGAAAAATTGTGCATTTTTTATAAGTAAAACACATGTGAAACATAATTAATTTTTCAAGAAGAGATTGAACTTAAAAAGAAAATTTTTATTTTCAATTTAATTTTTAATTAAATTAAAAAATAAAACGTAAATATTATTTACGTTTTATTTGAAATTTTAAAATATATTTAAAAGTTTGATTATAGTAATTTTTTGGAATTTTCACAAAGATACTTTAATATATTCTTCAAGTAAAGTTTAACTCTCTTCAAGAAATATCCCCACAAGTTTCGTCGCAACCAGTGTGGACGTGAAAACATTTCTTACAGCTGTCGGTCAGTTGCGCGACTCTCGATACACATCTTTTGCCTCAACTTTAGCGTTCGATTATATTGGAAACTCCCCTCTCTCTCTCTTTCTCTCTCTTTTTCTGATTATTGGATTCAAAAGAAAAAAGAAAGAAAAAAAATTGGTTACACCCAAGAAAACCAAGACAAAGAAGAAAATGGAATCGTAAAGTTTTTCATTTAAGTGGACAAAAATTTTGATTTAAACGCGTAGCACGTGGCACTATGTGATTGCCAAGTTGCGAAATAGGGAAGTGGACAAAAAAAAACCACATATGACGCGCAAAAATTTCAAGCTTCAATTACGAAATATAAAAACGATCACATGGACAGTAGAGAAAAAATTCACATTTAGCGCAGCTGAGCAAAAAAAAAAAATTTTTTTCCCTTCTTTTCTTTACGCAATTATTTCAATATGTGTGCGTGTATCAAACACGGAAACTGATCGACAGAAATGTATATATATATATAAAAAAAATACACACACATGCATACGCTCACGCAAATCTGGACATATATACAAAAATATTGTAATGTATATAATATAGCAAAATTTATATATAATATGAGCTCCTTCGAGAGCAGAAGACGCTGGAATTTGACAAAAATTACTTCAAAAAACATCTTGATCCTCTCGTTAGACATGGCACGTCGAGTCATTTTCTCTCCAGTCTTATCTCTTGGATCGTCCCCTAAAATTTGTTGAATTTTATAGCTAAAAATTCAATAATTTAATGAAAGAAATGTTTAATGAATATATTTAAAAAAAAAAATGGGATTTTATTTCTGAAAATGAAAAAAAAATGTATATTCTATCTTATTCTCCGCAGGCGTTGTCTAATAGAAAAAAAAATTATTTCTTTTTTTTTTAATTAGTTGACTTGACTTTCTCCAATAAATTGTTTAATAAAATCAGTCTCAAAAAAATGTGTAGGTAATGATTGATCATATGAAAACAAATTGTTATTACTAAAAAAAAAAAATATAAAAAATTCATAATTCAAGTAGGTAATAATTAATACGTTATTTGACCTACTATACTATCAAATATAATTTTTTTCTTCAATCAAATAAACTCACAATTAAAATCACAGAAATAAGAAAATTTTTGCAGTTTCTTGAAATATACCTATATAATAAAAAAGGGATGCAAGAATAGTAAATAACATTTATAGAACACTAACATTCATTCTAATATGTAAAATAACATTATTTTCCGTTAATTACTATAATAATATCTGAAGAAAATTCAATGACATAAAATGAGATGCATGATTAATCTCTAAAAAATAATTAGTTTGAATTTTCACTCGAACTAATAAAGCCTCGAACTTCATAAAGGCACTGTTTAATCGAATTTTATAATATTTAAAGTAAAATTTATGTTGAAGCGAACTTTTCATGTCGAATAATATTTATTTAACGAAACTCTTATTTAACATAATTTCTATTTAAGCCAACACTTTTATATAGCATATTTTCTAGTTCACCAAATTTTCAGTAGTTGGCCAAAATTTAGCAGAATTTATCATTATTTGACAGAATGAATGAACATTGTGAAAATAGAGATTTACAATAGAATTCGAAAAAATCAATTGAACAAAAATTCTGTCTGTTAAATATAAATTCTGTTAATTTATAATATAAATTATTTTTTATATAATTTCATATATAAAAATTCAATAAACTAGAAAATATGCTATATATAAAAAATTCGGTTAAGTATAGATATTCTGTCACACTGAAAAAAAATTTGTTTCAAATAATCGGTTACTTGACTATTATCAAATAAATATTTACTTGAACCAAATATTTTTTATTTGAATTAAATATACTGTAAAACGGTGTTATTTCGCTCATTGCGGGTAAATTCGCTCACCCACTTTTATGCTTTATTTCCGCTTTAAAATAAAGTTTCATACCTTTATTACCAGGTAAACAAGTTGTAAATTCAGATGTTCATTACATGAACATTTTGCTTCCTCGTGGAGAAAGCAAAATTTTATTGCCAAAATATGTGAATTTTTGATTTTTTATTAACTTTCATTAATTCTTTAAATTTACCTCAAATATATACTTTATATATATCGATCGATTCGTCTTGACGCAAGGAATACGATTTTATTATATATAACCTTAAATTTTCCTATTTAAAAATTTTTTCGATTAAAAAAAAATTTTTGGAAAAAAGACGATAAATTTTTTTTTTTGGGTATTTTTCAAAATCCTTTGGTCAGATTTGAGATATTAATATGATAAATGAGCCTACCAAATTTTATCTAAATCCATTAAAACCTGTTAAAGTTATCTTCTAAACAAAAAAGGGATCCACACACACCTACATACATCCGGACAATTGATCAGGATCTCATATAACATGTTTCTATAAAGAAAAAAATTTGTTTCCGCCACTTTGAAAAGTTTTATAAACGAAGGGACTACAAAGCTTCCTCCACGAGGAAGCAAAATGTTAAATTTGTTAATAGAAATACTAATTTTTAGTTTAAATCAAATTTAAAGCAAAAAAAAAAAAAAATGGGTGAGCGAGTTTACCCGCACTGAGCGAAATAACCCCGTTTTACGGTAAATTGTATTTGGACCAATCAATTTTGTATTTTAAAACAAATATGCACCATATTTAATAATTGACTCAAATAATAATTGATTGATACAAATAAATATTTATTTGATAATAGTCAAGTAACCAATTATTTCAATCGAATAATTTAATTTTTTTCAGTGCACATACAAAATATTGTGGTAAATAAAAATTTGTTTAAATTAGAAATTCAACCTTATAAAATTTTATCAAGTAAAAATTCAAACTAATAAGTTTTTACTGAATATATTCATGCATCTCGATGAAGTCTTCCCAAAAAATAAAGAATATAGCAACGGAAAAGAAAATGTATTTGATGTTAAAAGGGTGGCTTTTAAAAAAGATATTATAAATGTTTCATAGAAAAAAAAAAAAAAATGATAACATTAAATTGAACGAAACACAATATTGTGACTGATTTTCTTTGTGTTGAACCCATGTTTATATGGGTAGGTATATGCACGATAAACAGAAGTGCTAATTAATTTTCCTGTTTTGTTCCTTGGATTCCATACAAAATAACACAAGTCTGAAGCTTCTGTAAATTCTATCATTAAATTTTCACAAATCCTATTCAAAAAGGTTTCTAATGTGACCCATAAATGTATATACGTTAAAAATATTTAACAACTAGTCAAATAAGATAAAATATAATTGTGACGCCGCACGAGAAAAGGGACCTATCCCTGAAATAACATTAGGCTCAGTTTTCCGTGCACTATACACGGAAAACTAAGCCTAATGTTATTTCGGGGATAGGTCCCTTTTCTCGTGCGGCGTCACATATATGTAATTTCATATATAAGAATTATGTTTTCCAATTTGAAAAATATATAATAAGTAAATAATATAAAAACCGTGACTTGTCACTTTTTTTAATGCAGCCATTTTTAATATATTTTCCTCTTTGATTTGTTGAAAACTTTTTTACTGCATATTTTTATATTTTTATAAAATTTGTTAATATCTTGACAACTTACCTCCATTTTCTACAAACTAATTCTATTCTAATTTGTGATGATATTGTGCATTTTTCTACAAATGGGAGCAACAACGCCTTTCGACTGTCGTTGATTATTTTCACATATATATTTAGAAATTTCATAAAAGAAAATTATATTGGATAAAATTACACTCATTACCTCCCAATATAAATAAATCAATGTCTATATATAAAGAATAAATAGAAAAGTATATATAAATCTTTTTGTTTATATATCTTAAGCCTAAAAATTTCTCGCTGTTTTGTTGATATGTATTTATAATAATAATAATGCAACCGATTCCTTCTTAACAGTTGTTTTTACACATAAATAAAAAAAAGTCAATATTATTTTGACACAACATTTTTTGTAACTAATAATTGTTATTTTTATATGGTAATAATGTTGTTTTCTATTAGGATTAAAATTCAAAATGTTATTTTATACAACTAAAAAATAACAAGTTAATTTATTTTTAAAGTTAAAAATATAACAATAGTACAAAATAACATTTTGTAACATTTTTGTTGTACAATATAACAAATTGTTTGCCAAAATAATACAGTAAAAACACTATATTATAATAGTTTATTATTTTTTAATTTTCGAATCTTAAATTTTCAAAACAAGAAGAAAAATTGTAGAAAAATATTCAGGGTAAAATATTTTATAAAATATGTTGAGAATTTAACAAATGATGCGAAAAAAAGTAAAAAAAAAATTTAGGTATAAAAAACGTCTATATATATATATATATATATGGGATCTAAATTCCTAATCGCCTTTATTAGCATTTTGATGAAAGAACTGCGATTTCTTGATTACTGTGGTATCACGATCACAGTCTTACTGCATACACGCATACCTCTATATATTGCATGCAGAATGCACCACCGATTATGCGCATTTACACGTTGCATTATAAGAACAAAGGTTTATGACTCGAAAAAAATTCTTTTTTTTTTCAACATTCTTTCGCGTACAATAGTCAAGATTTTTCTATAAAAGAAATTATTCCATTTTTCTTTAAATACATATATCATCAGTATGGTCCAAAAATGCATTGAAAAGAGTTTTTTTTTTTTTTTTTTTATGGAAAAAAGCAAGAAATAACGCTCTGGGATTTGTTCCAATTGTGAAATAGAAAAAAAATAGAGAAGAGTTTGCTTTTCAAAAAATCGAAATGATTCTCCAAGGTTTTAAAAAAGTTTACATTATAAACTATTGGAATTTATATAGAAGACTCTCTGACGAGTAATTTGACCTATATAACTTTAAATTTTGACCCCACTCTAACCCCCTACAGCACTATTTGAAAGTTACACATCTGTTCAATTTATACAACTTCAAGTGTTTTTTTTTTATTATTTTTTTTTAAATTATTATTATTATTAAAAATAGGTGGAATAAAATGATCTTATTAATAGATGGGATAATAATGTTTTTAATAGGACGATAATAAAAACACTTAATAAAAAATTTTAAAAAATGGAGTAATATTTTGGAGGGGTAATTTGTCACTCTAATAACATGCGGTAATATGTCATTTTCAAGGGGTAATATTTATTAAATCAATGTGTTATTTTGATAAAGATGGGGCAATATGTCATGTAGATTCTATAAATATTAGAAAAATATTCTTTAAATCACAACTTTCGTTTTTTTTGTTTAATCCAAAACTAAATTCTCTTTTTTACTTTATCGTTTCGCATTTAACTCCCGAAACTAAACTTTCACAATGGTTACAATTAATAAAATTTATTCAATGAATATTATTTAAATTTATTGATAGTTATTATATTGACATATATGCTTAATCTAATTAGCTCTAATTATACTTGATATATGGGTGATTCTACAAACGAAGGACGAAAATGAAGAAAATATGGACACAACATTTTTTTCTCATTTAAGGTCTGAAAAGTACTTTAACATCAAATTAATGACACTAAAAAAGATATCTGAAAGTGGCCAGACAAAATATTAAAAATTACAAAAGTTATGGTTGTTTATAAACAATTTATCCAGGTAATTAATATCGTGTATAGAAAATTCACATTAACACAAAAAATAATGGATGGATTTATACAAAATTTATTACTCGGGTACTGAAAAAAAAATTCTGGTTAGGCTATGTTTAACATTACTTTCTAGTTATGTTAACCAGAATTCTAGTTGAATTAACTAGAATTCTCGTTAAAATAACCAGAATTCTGGTTAACCTAACCAGAATCAAAATGTTAAATATACCCTAACTAGAATTCTGGTTATTCTAACTAGAATTTTTTTTCAGTGGGGGTTTTCGGGGTCGCTGATTACGAATCCGAGGTCAAGTTTTTCAAAATTCAAAATGGCGGATTCAACATGGCGGACAAATATTTAAAATCACTGGAAACTACTTACTTCAGACGAATATATTAAGTTTTTTCAAAAGTCGTCCGACATATTGGATCCGCCATTTTGAATTTTGAAAAACTGACGTCGGATTCGTAATCAGCGACCCCGATAACCCCCAAGTAAAGAATTTTACAAGGATCAATAAAAGATATCGGTTGAATTAGTAATTTGTTCATATAATTTGTTTATAACAAATTACGTGTGTTCTACTAGAACATAATTTTACAAATCACAAATCTGTAGGAGTACTTTAAGTGGCTAATAATAAAAAATATTTCGATTTTGTTGTGATATTTATACGATTCACAGGAAAAAAGTACTTTTTATTTGTTTATTTATAATAATATATTTATATACCTATACAAAATGAAAATTAAAGATTGGGGTTTAGCAATATCTTAAAAATTTAGTGAGGATTATTTTGAGTCAAGAAAATCGAAAAATGTTAAAAAATTATTAGTTTTACGCTGTTTTTAGTGGTTAATGTATATCCTGTCTCAAAATTGCCAGACGAATGAGAACCAGACAAATGAGAATTTGGCAGTTTTTTTTTTTTTTTCAAAAAAAGGTAGAAACAACATTAAATAAAAAAATAAGCAATTCTATCCGATAGAGAATTCAAATTTGCAATACATATGAATTTTCCGCTAAACACTTGAAAAATAATATTTTTTCACAATATGAACTGTCAATTATAAGTACACTGCGTTACATGCCAGAAGAATGAGTATTTAGCACTTTGATGTGTATTTTTTGCAAGAAATATATTTTTTTTTTCATCGGCTGCTTTTTAGTGCCACAATAGAAACCATTTAGATTTACAATTTTCATAAACAAAAAATTTTTTTTTTCAAAATTAATATACAGAATAAGCTTGACCGCTCATAATTCCCTCGTTTGTAGAATCACCCATATGTATACAGGAAACATTACTAATTTTGTTTCGTACTCATATACGCATCACAATTTTGATATCATTATTAACGAAACTAAATTAAATTAGAAATTCTGCTTTCCCGTCAGTCAAGTTTGTTAAACGTCGCTTCTGAGATTTCCATGTACTAAGTTTAAATGCAATCTGTAATTGAAGCTGCAAGAAGCTTAATTAACAGAATTCTGATATCCTCAAGTGGAAATATTAAATTTGAATATTTAATTAAGCTATTCACTTTATTATTAAATTAAATATACAAAAAAAAATAATTATTGTATAATAAATTCCTGTTGAAAAAAAAATGATAAGATTCTTCAGTTGATAATATGAAATCTCTCTGTAACTCATTGTAATTTACTTTTTAAATAATTCTTTGGCTTGAGATTGCATGTTTGACAAAGTTTTAAAACTTAGTGTTATATGAAATCTGTATCCTAATGCTAGCTAACAGTATCAGAAATAATTTATTCGTAAGTGAGTTTACAGTTTTAGTGAATTTTCCATGCGAGTGACAGAGGGTTTCAAGTCAATTAAAGTTATGAATAAATTTACAAAATCTATCATTGTTTTAATATGTCAAATCGCATTTACATTTTCTTGAATGGACAAAAAAAAAAGAAAGAAATTAAAAAACTGCACCTGTAACAGATGTTTTTTTTCAGAAAAACGACTTCTCTGAGGAAAGTTCGATCAAATGATGGATATTTAACGTTTTAAAATTTCTAGCTAATGAAAATTCGGGTAAGTAAAACTTCGGTCAAATAAAGTATCCATGAAATAGAAATTTTCTGTCTTAAAAATTTAGCTAAGTAGAATTTATATTAAATGACAATTCTATTAAATAAAAATTAGATTGTATAGAAATTTTTTGAATAATACTTTTGTTAAATAAGAATTTTGTCATATAGAAATTCTTTTAATAAAAATACTTTTATGTAAATATTCGGAAAAATATAAATTCGACAAAAAAACAATTTTGATAAATAAAAATTCTTTTTTATGAAATTTCTTCTAGATATAAATTTTGTTAAATGGAAATTGTATTGTATAAAAATTCGATATATTAGAAAATCTGCTTTATCACAGTTGAGTTAAATAGAAATTCTACAAAATCAGAATTTTGTTTAATAAAAATTTTTCGATATTAAAATTATATCATTATAAAATCTACTTGTTTAAAATTCTATACTGAATGTAAATTCAATAATATTTAATTCGATACCACAAAAATTTCGGCAAGTCTAATGAAGGGAATATTCATGCGTCTCTAGTCAAGTATATGTAATCGATTATTTGAATCAAATAAATTTTTTTTTTCAGTGTAATAATATCTTATATATCTATATTTTAAAAATGTGTTAAATTTAAAGATACGAAATCACATCGTAAACATTCTATTTTTGATTAATAATTTTTTTTTTATATTATTTTAATTTAATTTTTTTATCCATACTGTTTGATAAATATATATTTTTTCATTAATTAAATTTCCAAATAATTAAACTTGTGTTGCAAACTTGTGTATATATTTCATTTTTGAAAATACAATTAATCTAAAAACGCTACATAAAAATGTCATTTCTTTTTTTTTTATGGGGAATTTTAATCATCGGTAGATGAAAAAAAAAGAGAAAAAAATGATGTTGAATAGAAAGAAAAAAAAAGAAATGAAAAATTAGTATCAGAAATCGAATGTTTTTGGGGGAAAAATCTAAGAAGGGAATGTTTGAATTCGCCCACGTGTTGGCTAAGTGACGTAACTGGGGGGGAAACGCGTGGGTAGCGCGCGTAGTTATACATATAGAAAACTGAGAGAGAATGATGATGAGAAGGGTAAGGAGAGATGAAATGGAGCCAGGGATCAATGCAACGACAGAACCGGGAGATAGAGATAGTAGAACCAGAGAAATCCCTCAAGATGCTACACACGATTCCTTGAAATATAAGATCAATGCTAACGCGGTTCGATATTAAACTATGTTGGAAACAATTTATCGTTGTCCAATTATTTTTTTAAATTTCATCTCTAATATAAAAGAAAAGAAGAAAAAAAAATTATATCCTTCGAATATATACATACATATTTTTTTCTCTGATGATGATCGATATAAACTGCAAATTCTCATATATGCAGTGGAAATTGAAAGACGTCAGTTATTGGAAAAGAGGTCATGAGACAGAAATTCTCACTGACCTTATCTACTCGTCTAATATCTGTCATCGCACAGGAATATATATATATATATATTTTTTTTTCAGGACAAAAGGGAAAACCTATGGTTATTTCTGTCCCTTTGCACTTTATATACTCGATGCGCACCTGGTTCAATCGTTTTATCATGGTTCGTTAAATCGTGTGCCTAATCAACTATATGAACGTCACACACATCCTCCCTCAATTTTCCCTTTCTTTATCAATAGCGGCAACAAACTCAATTAATCGCAATGCGTATATAAAACCATTTACAAGACTTTCAAATTTTTCTGAAAAAAAAAAAATAATAATTCGCTTTTTTGAAATATTTGCTATTCTCATATCTAATTACATTTACAAATTTAATCTCAAAAATAAAATATTGCACTTATATTCACTTTTAAATACAATATACAAAATTTATATAAATCGATATATTTTATGTGAAAAACAAACAGAGAGAGTAAATCGGTTGCATATTTTTCGGAAAAATTGTTAATATTTTGTTTTTTTGTTTTCTAAATTCTGCATTTGTTTCTTTTTTTTAGTTTGCATTTTTAATGAATCCCAGTGTAATGCAGATTAAACTAATTATATAAATTTCTTAAAAATAGTTTAGTTTTTGCTGCCACAAAGAATTTCTAAAGCATCCTACGTTATTAAATACCAATAAAGGGTCGAATATCAATTTCAAATGTGTATATATAAATATCCCACAGAAAATAGAAATATATTTTTATAAAATGAATCTTTTAATTTCAAGGTGTCTTCTATTATAATTTTCTTTCTATTTGCAAGAACTTATCAATTTTGACTTATCTCAACGTTGATAAATTTTTTATAGCATAAAAAAAATTATTAATTGAAACTATTTTCCGCAATATTGTATAAAAATAAAATTATATAAAAAGTTTAACTTTAACATCAACTTTTTTCGAGTCTTCTATTTTTAAATTTATTAAAGTACTACGTAACCATATATTTCAAAATAGAAATGTTGGCACTGCGGTCTAATTATGTTTTTCTTTTTCGTAATTTGATTACTTTTGTAACATTATTATTTAGGTATCTATGTACTCAAAGGGCACAGCCCGTTTACAATTTCTAAATAAATATAATTAATGAAATATAGTTAATTTAATATTTTTTAATAAAAATAATAAGAAGAAAGAAATAAAATCAAGTGGATAATATAATTATTCACTTGACTTTATTTCTTTCTTCTTATTATTTTTATTAAAAAATAAATGAAAGATCGTCAAACTTGATATCTTAATTTATTCATTAGATTGACGGCGTTTAATTATTTAGTGACGAGAAAATTGGAAATGCTATATTATTGAAATCTCGTATGATTATTTATTTAAATTTCTCTAAAAATTCAATAAATATATGAAAAATAAAATCTAAAGAGAATAATCACATTACTTATCGAATTTATATCTAACGTTTTTTTTATTTTATTAACATAAATATTTTTAAGTTTATGGCCTTAGGTCCGTAAGTGTAAAAAAATTTTAAAAAGTTTGAAACTTTTAGATGTATAAAAATTTAGTCTTTATTTTCTTTCTCTCTAATGCATTTTCGTTGCGAACGCAGCTCATCAGAACTACAAGAAATTTATAAGATTATTATTAGAAAAAACCATTTTTTAAAATTGAATTAATATATGCTAAATTGTATAGATTTTCTTACCGCATAATGAAGCGATTAAAAATATTATTTAATACAAGGTATGAAGCCAAGAAAAAACTTTAGGCATCTCACATCATTAAGATGGAACACAATTAAGTGTTAAATAAAATAGGTGCACATTTTGGTGAAAAAAAACATCAAAAACACTAAAAAATTAGTAACGTATAAAGATATAAACATAAAAATAAATAAAATAAAAAACGTGCCAACCATTATTTTATAAACAAAAATTTATAAATTTGAAAAAATAGTTTACTTTGCAAATTATTAAGCGGATGTAAATTTTAAATAAAGAAAAAGAAATTAAAGTAAGACTTGGTTTAAAATGATTTTAATAAAATTCCTGATCTTATTATAGTAGACACCCTGAATTTTTTTCCAAACTTAATCTTTTAGTTACTTTAAAAAAAATTACTAAAATTTAATAAATAATTAATTAAAAATTTCAAAACATAATCGAACTAACTTGATTGTTTTTTTTAATATTTATTGATTTCTGTGATTATCTTGTAGACTGAATTAATTTTATAAAAGAGAGGAAAGTTTTATTGGTCGCGTTTAGAGTGAGTCTGTGACTCTTGGTTTGTAATATAGATATATACATATATGTATATATATATGTAGTTTGCGGACGCGCTCATTAAAATGAAAGGTTGACTCACCCTTTTCAGACCCGTCCGGCTCGTCGCTAGCACACTCGGGGGTACTTCTCTCCTCCTCACTGCTGCTGAAGCTTCTTTGTTGCTGAAGAGGACCTTGAACACCAGCTGATGGTGGACATGGTTGAGAGGGATGTGCACCTTGTGTCGAATGAACTAAATGTGTCGGATGAATCGGAGGTCGAGAACTCTGCTCCACCGGATGACCATAGGCCATTGCCACATCAGAATTTTGTTCCTTTAAAAAATTTAAAAAATTCATTAAAACAATCACATTAATATACTTAAATATACTGAAAAAAAAGTAATTTAGTGACATATTTTTAACGCGATTTTATCAAAATGAAATTTCTCTGATTTAGTTTCAGAGAGCATTGATTTTATGTAATTAACATCAAGTTAATTTTTAATAGTCATAAAATTAATAAATTCTGTTATAATTCTTAAAATAATTATTTATTCTAGTAATTTTTTTCTCATTTTATCACTGCATGTATTTATATAAGAAACGTTTAATTATTATATATGAAAAGTATGAATGTTTTTGAAAATGTACTGAAAGAACCATTTAATAATCTGTTTTACTTTCAGAGTATGGAAACCAACTTTACAAATAAAAAAAAAAAATAAATAATGAGAACACTTTTAAATGGTAACTGCATATTTACATACATTCTTAAATACATATGAGGCATTCTATCTCAAACCATTCCACCTTCAAAAGACGATCGCTAGCTGAGCGTGTTTTAATTTAATTTTTCTATATAAAAAAGAAATAATTTATATATAATGTTACACACTATTTCGAAAGAGTTTTCAGATATCAAGAGTTTAATATTTTAAAACAGAATTTCTTTATGAAATTGTGAGAAATTAAAAAAAATGTTAAGACCAATCGAAAGATTTTTAAATTCTCTATCGAAATACTGTATAACATTATACAAATCATTTACTTTTTTATATAGAAAAATTAACTTAAAAAACGCTCTGCTAGCGATCGTCTTTTGAAGGTGGAACGGTTTGAGATAAAATGCCTCATATATTGAAAGTATCGATATAATGAAAAAAAAATGAAATAAAAATTGAAAACACAAAAAATTAAATCGAATTAATAAATTAGAAATATTATGATTATTTTCAACTTCTAAAAAAAATTATATAATTTCAGAAATTTACTTGAAATTTAATATATTCGTTTGGTTTCTACAGTCTGACTAAAATCAGTTATTACTACTTAATTTACCAACTATATATTAAAGTTCGTTGCATTCTTTTGATTTTAAAACTCTCTAAATCTAAATTAATTAAAAATAGCTAATTATTAATAAAATTAGTAAAATAAAACTATAATTAACGGTAAAAAAGAAATGAATATAAATTCAAATAATTGACTATTATTTTAGAGGATATCATGAATATGCCATTACGCATAGAGATATAAATTTCTGAAAAAAATTAATTAACAACAAACAAAAATATTCAATTGAAATATAAGCCACTAACAATAAATTATATAATTACTGTACTTTTCTCGAAATGGAATGATTGTGTGTTAAAATTTTTCAAAATTAAAAAAAAAAAAAAAAAGACATTGTTTTATCTCTCCATACCATTTGATAGATATTTTGTTGCATCTGATATTCCCTCATGAGTCCGTCGAGTTCGCCATGATAGAGACTAGGATCGTCCTCAGGAAAAGCACCAGGATGCCTTGGTGTCTGTTGCGATTGAAAAGAACTGACTACGTGTGGAGTCGGTAAGCTTCTCGAATGAGGTGAAACTGCCATTTCCACCCCACTGTCACTCGTAGACATACGCCTCCCTGTTGCCTATAAAATATAAAACTATATGAATGCAAATATCAATGCTATTTTTATTCATTATATGGATATGTATATTCATTTTTATTATTTAATTTTATTCACTAAGAAGAAAAATAAATAAAAAGAAAAGAAAGAAAAAGAATTGAAAAGAATATGGATTTTTGTTTGAATTTAAAAAAAATTAATTTGTTTTTTTATTCTCATATTATACCGTTTCCTGTTGCGAATATTGTTTCCTGAGTACACTTGCACTCCGTTGAAGTAATGGCAGATTTTCTTTTTCCGCTGCACTGTGCGCTCTTTCCAATTTTGGTCTCTTATCCTGAATTTGTTCTTGATGCCCTGGGGAAACTCCACCCTGCATGTCCTCTTGCATTCTCCTCAACATTGCATTGTCCGCCGGACCAAGATTTGTCTTTGTCATCCATTGTCCGGTCTTCGACAACAGTTCCTGTTTTTTTCGACAGAGAATGCATACCCATATCACCTGAAAAAGTAAAGACAAAAAAAAACACTTAATAAAATTTTACGAAGAAAAAAACAAACTACTTAAAAGTAGCCATTTCTTAGCTTAAAACTATTTTAATATGATTTTTACTATATTTTTAAAACTATAAAAAAAATTTATACAGTCTTATATTGTATTTATGTGATTTTTTAAAACAAATTTCCATAGATTTTACATAAACTTTTCATAAAAATTTCCACGGAATTTCCATTTAAAAATATTATACACAATAATAATTGACAGAGTGTAAGTGACACAAAATTTTTAACTGGAAATTCCATGAAAATTTGATGGGAATTTTATAGACATTCCGTGCAAAATTGATATTTGTGTCCCAAATAAGGAATTTTCGATTTAATTTCCACAGGAAATTCCAGGGGTCACTTTTGCCAAATCTTTTTACATGGGATGGGAATTTTCATCAATTTTCCAAGGAAATTCAATTAAATTTTCATTGACTTTCCATTAATATTTCAAAAAAATTAAATTAAATTTTCATTTTCTCTCCTTTAAAAAAAATTCCATTCAATTTCTACGAAATTTTCGAATGGAATTTCTTTGGAAATTCCTGGAGTACTCTTCGCGGAAATTTTTTATCTGAGTACATTTTCATCAAAATTGAAAAACTTAGGGGCAAATTTTAATTAATAACAGTTATACATAATTTATTTGACGGACATTTTTTCAATAATAAAACGAGCTCATGCTTATAAATAATTTTTTCAATTAAATAGTAAAATGTAAATTTTTTTTTAATATTAATTTTGATAGTTTTTTTTTATGCATTTATGAAAAAGAAAACTTTTTGACAAAAAATGACTCTAGAAAGTAAAAAATGTTAATTTTCACCCAAAAAAGTCAAATTTATTTTTGATTTTTTTTCCAAAAATGCATTTTACCAATCAACATTGCGTAAAAAAAAACTAACAAAACTGATATTAAGAAAATTTTGTTTATTTCATTTTTTAAGAAAAAAAAAAATTATGTAAACGGTTCTCTAAAATTTTACTCCCTCCCCGACAGAAAATATTGGTCCAAATAGAAATTTTTTTTAATCATTCAATAAAACTACAAATTACCCAAGTTTGAGCACGATTGGAGAAAATGTTTTTTAATCACTTCACCTAAAATTCCTCATTTATATATATATATATATATATATATATATATATATATATATACTAGGGGGGCTTCGCCCCCCTGCGCGCTTCGCGCGCCAACCCCCTATTTTTTATTTTTTATTGGTTTTGTAGATGTTTGAGTTAATGTTTAAATAATTTCTGGAATTTAAAACTATTATTAATATTTTATTATTTAATTCTTCAAATGTTATTTACGATTTTTATTAACAATAATTTTTATTATTTTTAATTTTTAAAACAAAATTTATCTAATTTTTTAAATTTTCCAGCTAAAATTTGACCTACATTTAAGGTTATGTTCGTTTTTTGGTAATTTTCCTTCAAAGTTTGACCTACATTTTGAAGTTATGTTTGTTTCTTTGTCTTTTTGCACCAAATTTTAGCCTAAATTTTGAGGTTATGTTTGTTTCTTGGTCGTTTCCCGACAAAATAACTTAACCTTAAAATTTATATCAATTTCGGCGGAAAATCCACCTCTCCTTCAACGTAAGGAAGGAGGGGGGGCTTGCGTCTATATTCACAGTCTTGAAACGAACATAACCTTTAAATTCAGGTCATTTTTGGCGGGAGAGGGGGGACTTGCGGCTATATTTAGAGGCTTGAAACGAACATAACTTCAAAATTTAGGTGATTTTTGGTGGGAAATACGGAGAGAGGGTAAGGGAGGGGGGAGGACTTGCGGCCCTATTCAGAGTCTTGTAACGAACGTAACCTTAAAATTTATGTCATTTTTTGCGCGGAAGGGGGAGGAGAGGGGGGGACTTGCAGCTATATTCAGATGGGTCATTCCATATCAAATGTAACCAAATATTGTACTATCCATGTAAAAAACATGGGTTGGCTCACCCTTACCTAACCTTGTCAAAAACATGTGTTGGGTACACTTGACACGGAATGACCCATCCTTGTCAACATTTCTGAAACAGCGGCGGCGGCGAAATCTTTTTATAATATGGGTCATTCTACATGAAGTGTAACCAACCCATGTTTTTGATATGGTTAGTAGTTTTTGGCGGAGGAGGGGAAATGAGAGGAGGGAGGGGGGACTTGGGCTATATTTAGAGCCTCGAAACGAACATAACCTCAAAATTTAGGTCATTTCTGGCGGGGGAGGGGAAAGGAGGGGGGATATCCCCCCTCCTAGGTCAAAATTTGCTGAAACAGCGGCGGCGGCAGCGAAATCTTTTTATAATATAGTAATGATATATATATATATATATATATATATATATATATATATATATGTGTGTGTGTGTGTGTGATGCTCCACAAGAGAAGGGACCTATCTCTTAGGGCGCACTCACACCTTTTGGCTGCCTGCCTGCCTGCAGGAGTTGTCATGGCAACGTGTAGGAGTAACAGAGAGAGAAAATTCAAATTTGAATTTACTATCTCTGTTACTCCTTCACGTTGCCATGACAACTCCTGCCGGCAGGCAGGCAGCCAAAAGGTGTGAGTGCGCCCTTAGAAATAATATTAGGCTTAGTTTTCATGTACGTTGCACGGAAAACTAAGCCTAATGTTATTTCGGGGATTGGTCCCTTCTCTTGTGGAGCGTCACATATATGACCGTCCACGACAAAACAAGGCTTAGCTTCCAAAAAATCAATTTTGAGTTTTTGATGCTAATCGATAGATTTTAAGTTGCTCTTTCACATGCAAAAATCAGAAATTGTTTATGTCAATTACTTTTGACACTATAACGTTCTAAAGACGGGCATGTCAAGCGTGTTCCTTGTTTCTGCTTCTACTTCAATCGCTTGCCCTGCGAAATTTACTTTTGGGAGCTAAGCCTTGTTTTGTCGTGGACGGTCACATATATATATAAAAGATATTCCTAATCTTTTAGAATTTTAGCATTTCTTATTATATATGACTGTATAAAAGCGAAATGGATTAAAATTTGAAAAATAAAAGGGAAAAAAAATAAGGGGCAAAGGAATCAAAGTTACTTTTATATGTATATATCTTTCATTTAACTTTGGAAAAGCACTTTAGTCAATCTTATCGACAGACCAGTGCACAATGGTGCAAAATCTTCTTTAAGAAACTCTGAGATTCTAAAGCATCCTATTGCTTTGAACAGTGGTATTTATGCAAATCCACATGAATGTTAAATTAAATCGTGCTCACTCTAGTCAAAGTGACGTCAAGAAACTTGGAATTGGAGTCTACTTTTCCTTTAATTATTAAAAAGCTTGATTCCCTTGAGTTGTGAAGCTTGATAAATAATTTACTAATTCTCACTCTTGTATTCGCCATAACTTTATTATTTTCCAATGATTTACTGTTTTAGAAAATCGAAAAAAACCACCCTTAATCGGACAAATTCAAACTTATAGGAGATAAAAAAATTAAATAACCGATTTTTTTGTTAGTTAGTTAGTTAGTAATAGTTTTTGAGTTAGTGGAACAAAAATAAGGTAAGGTGTAAAGTTCTGTTTTTAAAAAAATCTGTTATTTAATTTTTTTATGTTAAATAATTCTGGTTAATTTCTGTTAAGATCAATTAGAATACAATATATGTGAACAAATAACCAACAAAATTTTTTAATCAGATTTTCTAATATTTCTAACCAGAAAATCGCTCACCGAATTTAATTTTTTTTTTAATTCTTTACTTGAAAATTTTTTAATTTAAATTATGTAAAAGTTGTTTTGTTTTAATTTGTTTCAAAAAAAAAAAAATATTTCATATTTTATTTGTTGGAGTAAAAAAATGTTACATTTTAAAAAAATTGTATATCGTATAAAATTCCAATGAATTGAAATACATTTTTTGCAAAACTTTGATTATTATGTTTTTTAATTAAACAAAATATGTTTGTTAAAAACAATATATAAAGTGGAATTTTCTTTTTACACAAAAGTGAGTATTTTTTTATTATTGTAAATATTTATTTATCAATATATACTTTCGTTAAAAACATGATATTTATATACATATAAAAAAAAAAAAAAATTCTCCACAGATATTTCAATTCCTCTATACAGTGTATATTATAGATGAACGAGATTTATATAATATTTGTAATATTTATACGATTATTAATCCGATTTGAGTGGATGAAAGTGTTTGTCAATATTATTTTAAACGATGTGAATCGATTTAAAATAAACGTCAAATATATATTAAAAAACATTTTTCTTTTTAATGAAAAAAAAAAAACAATTTATATATAGAATAAAATTACTAAAATACTGAATCTTATTTACTTTCTTTCTCCATGAGTTTTCTATTTTATTTGTGAAGAAAATCTTTCACTTATATTAAATTTGTATATTGCTCCTTGGGAAATTTTTTTTTCTTCGTACGTGAAATAATAAAAATTATTATAAATATAATATGCATATACTATATACATCGATATATTTCCGATCATCCCTTTTTCTCAGAGTGACCTAATTTCGAGACTCAGTTCCATAATTGAAATTAACTTAATGTGGATAGAGTGCCCTACTTTGTCCTTTCAGTCGTCGCAAAATCGATTCCCATCAGCTGTGAAAAATTATTATTTTTAGTCAGTCTACAATATCTTCACGAGAGCGTGATGTTTTAACATCTCAATGATTTTTCATTAAGAACACACATTGAAATTAACATTTATTATAAGATATGGAGTGAATTATATGCGCAATCATCAAATCGTGCATTACACATTCGTATGCATTCATTATTTAAGTTAAAATATCCAAAAAAAGGTTTACTAAAATTGAAAACAAGATTCTTGACATTTTTAAATATTTTAATTATTCTCTAATTTAGTATATACCACCTACTCTTAAATTATATTCTATAAGTATGTATTTAAATATTTAATTTTATTATTAGTTCATAAAATATTTAATTTAATATAATCAATTTAACAAAAAACAAATATTTACATAATAATATTCTTAAAATAAATAAATAAAATATATAATATTGAAACAGGAACAAAAAATATATATAAATAAAATGTCTCATTCTAGATAATTTTTTTTTTTAATTTCAATTTGATATATCTTTGTTGATTATTAAAACTTTAATGGATGAGAATTATTAATAACTTGATTGGTATGACGACAGAGAATATATTTCAGTTACCCTTCAATGCAAAAACGGAGATAAAAAAATTTTTATTCATCAATAAAATTAAATCAACTTTCGTACAAATATTATTGTTTTTAAATATCAAGAATTTTACTAAAACAAAATATCTAAACGTAGGTGAAGTTTACAACGTTTATGATCAACGATTTAGAAGAAAAAGTAGTGTACATAACATCACACTACTTTTATTATACGTATTGAATCACAAAATCATCATTTAAGTAATTATACAAATTATAATTTTTTGTTTGAAAAAAATTTATGCAACTTTTCTACATCAACAAATTTTTAATAGAATAAATTTTTTTATTATTTTTTGCTGAAAAAATATTTTTTATTGATAATCATTGATCATAAACGTTGTCAACGTTGAATTTGAATTATATATTATTGAACAGAATTTTTATTTAACTCAATTTTTATTCAATTAAATTAATTTTCACTAAAATAACTAGATTTGAATTCTCGACTAAAACATCAAAATGTACCCTGTAAAATAGGTGGGAAATTTGAATTGTATTAATGCAGAAGAAAAGCTGAAAAAATAAAGATACAGTGAAATGAAAATCAAATTATTTAAAAAATTCAGCTAAGTAGAAAGAACGGTGCTGAAAAATGGCCAAAATTTGCCCATGCGGGAATTATGAAAAACGAGTAGTTTTCCATAGTTTGAACCCTGCTGAATCCGAAAATGATAGTTAGAATCTTGCAAACCTGAGGGAAAGGGATGAAAAACTACCCCTAAATAAGCAAAAACTAATATCATTTTCGTAATCAGCGACCTCGAAAACCCCCGAGTAACAAGTTTCAGGCGATTCTCAAGATTTTTTAAAAAAGTCGTCCGCCATACTGGATCCGCCATTTTGAATTTTCAAAAACTAACATCATATTCGTAATCAGCGACCCCGAAAACCCCCGAGTTACAATTTTCAAGCGATTTTGGTTTATTTTTTAGATGTTACTTGACTGCATTTTAACTGTCGTGAATTATTGGAATTGCTTATATAGGGGTAGTTTTTCATCCCTTTCCCTCAGGTTTGCAAGATTCTAACTATCATTTTCGGATTCAGCAGGATTCAAACTATGGGAAACTACTCGTTTTTCATAATTCCCGCATGGGCAAATTTTGGCCATTTTTCAGCACCGTTCTTTCCTTAACTTTACTAAAAGAAAAGTTTAATTTTGTTTCATTAAATTTAGTTAAATAAAAGTTCTGATAACTGAAAAAAAACCTGGTTAGTCTAAACAGAATAACATATTAAATATACCCTTACTACTTTTTCTGATTAGAAATATTAGAAAATGTGGTTAAAAATTATGTTTAAATTTCTGGTCACTTTAACCAAAAATTCTTTTTAAAAAAACTAGAATTTTTTTAGTAAAATTTTTTTGGTTATTTATTCACATACATATTGTATTTTAGTTTAACTTACTAGAAATTAACCAGAATTATTTAACTAAAAGTGTCAAAATTGAAAAAAAATTTATTTAATTAAAATAATCGATTACTGCTCTCTAAATTTGAATTAGTAAAAAGTGAGCTACTAATTCACATTAGTAAGAATCGTAAGAATTTTTACTAATTTTTAGCGAAATATTACTATTTTAATAAAAAGTAACTAAAAATTAGTGAAAATTCTTACTAATTTAAATTAGTAGCTCACTTTTCACTATATAGTTCAGATTTAGAGAGAATATAACATGCAAATATATCAACAACTCCATTTTAATTTAAGGCTATATCTACTAGAACTCTTCACAACTGTCTCACAACTTTTCTTCACCAGTAGTGTGTGTCGTCATATATATAATATATAGTTGAGACGCTTGGAGCATTGCCTCTTAAAATCCTGGACACTATTTTTTTTCTCTATAGATTTAAAATTTTCAAAATAACAAACTCGACAAAATAAAAAAAAAAAGGTAAAATTTGCTTCGACCTTGCAAACAATTTTATCATTTTATGTATAAAAATAATTAAAAAACGTGTGTAGTCTGTTAACGTCTACCGGTCAAACTGAAAGCTCACAAGAAGAGTTCGTGGGGTACAGAAAGACGATGAAGACAAGGTAGAACTTGAAGAGCACTTTGAGTTGCCTAGGTAGCAATATGAAGAGGTAACCCCTTTCTACCCTCGCTCATCTGCCATCCGTTTGCAGGGCCGTATATATATATATATATATATACATATATATGTATGTATGTATGTATATACAATATGAGTGAGAATGATAAAGAAAAAAATACACGGAGGGAAAAAAGCGACCCCGGAATGTGTGCTTTAACGCGGAAGCACAAATTTCAAAGATATTGCTCTTACTGTAACCACTCTTTTACGTATTTTTCAAATTTTCGCACAAAACACTTTTGTTAGAGGATTGTTATTGTTATATCACTCTGCGCGACATATATATATATAAATATCACACGTCAAAGAAAATTGTCCACGAGACACTTTATAACTTAAAACAAAAATAAATGTATATAAAGACACATGAGAAAACAACATTTTTTTGGAATAACAATTTTAAAAAATATTTTCAAATCAAAAAGAAAAACTTCATCTGGAACAGCGAAAGGTTTCACTAGAATAATGAGAAATTTTATTAAAAGAATTAAAACTTTTTGCTATATTCTAGTAAAATCTTTCGCTACTCCAGGTAAATCTTTTTTTGAAACACACACTCTCTAAATTAGTAGATCTATATTCAATATCTGATAACTCGAAAAAAATGGATTTTTTCAATTTTTGATAAGAGAAGACAAGTTTCAGTTTTTCTTTTACTTTTCAATAATGTTAACAAAAAATTTTTTTTTTTTAATGTTTTATTAAAAAAAATAAAAATTTTTTATAAACAAATTAAGTTTTTTTAATTTGGATATGATTTTAAAAAATTATTGTGTATTGTGTTTTTTGTAGAACTCTGTGGGGGGTAAACAGAACTCTCATCAGAACTCTTGGAAGTTCAGTGAAATCGTTTTTTTTTAACTTTAAAGTTCTGTAGTTTTTTTAATTTTGAGTTTAGAAAAAAAATGTATTAAGTTTTTTTGTAGAAATCAGCGAGGGGCAAACAGAACTCTTAGCAGAACTGTTGGAACTCCAAAGGTGTCATACAGAACTACCATCAGAACTCTTGGAACTCAATTTACGTAAAATAATTTTTTCCTGAATTTTCAAAGTTCTGTAGTTTTTTTAATTTTGAGTTTAGAAAAAAAATTTATTAAGGTTTTTTGTAGAACTCAGTGGGGGGCAAACAGAACTCTTATCAGAACTCTAAGAATTCAAAAGGTGTTATACAGAACTCTTACCAGAACTATTGAAACTCAATTTTTAAATAAATAATTTTTTTCTGAATTTTAAATGTTCTGTAGTTTCTTCAATTTTGAGTTTAGAAAAAACTTTTATCAGGGTCTTTTGTAGTACTCAATGGGGGGCAAGCAGAACTCCCATTGGAACTTGTGTAGTTCGTGACTATAAAATTTTTCGAATTTAAAAATAAAATTTTAACTGTATATGGGCAGAACTATTTTTGAAAAGTATAGAGAAGTCTAGAACTATTCTTTATAGAAAGTCAGAACTCTAAAAAAAAATTAATTTTTTAAAAGTGGGGAGCTAAGTTCACATGCATCTTGTTATAGCAGTAGAATAAATATAAGTAGTATAAATATGAGTAGTAAAAGTCAGTTTCAGCCAGACATAACGATTTAAATTCTTTTATTTTTAGTATCAGTAGTAAATGTTAATTTCAGCCAGATAGAGTTATTTAAACTCTTACAATTTTAGTGTCAGTAGTAAAAGTCAGTTTTAGTCAAACGGAACTGTTAACATTTTTAGCTATTTTATTGTAAATGGTAAAAGCAAGTTTCAATAAGACAAAACTTAAAACTCTTATGATTTCAGTGTCAGTAAAAGTGTATTTTACTGATAAAAAACTGTTTGAACTCTTATAATTTTAATATTCAGTATACTATACTGTCATATATTTTTCTGTTGTAGGGCAGTATAATAATCTCTAAATAAAATTTATGGATTTTCATGCGCTTTATATATTATTAAAGTTAATAAGTAAATTGAAAATTAAACTCAATAATTCTGAATCAAATATATCGAATTTATTTTTTGTTTGACTTTTTTTAGAATATCAAAAAAATACAATTCTCTATACTAAATTTCGTCAGAGTAATCAAAATTGATTTGTCATGAAAATCTTTTTTTTCTAACCAAAAAAAAAAAAAAACTTAATAAGAATAATATTCTATTTTGAGGTGTACAATGATAATATAAATCATGTTTATGATTATTTTATGCTATAATGAAATGCGTAGTTCAGTAATAATGTATAGACTGGTCATTTACTGTTATTCCTGTCAAGTGATAAAAATAGTCTTGTAGACCATGTTTGAAATAGTTATTTTTGTACCCTAAATTGAGCAAAAGTTCTGTTAGTACAAGGTTGTTTATGTTGCTCGACTCCTCAATATATAAATTCGTGTACAAAGTCTCCTAAATATACCTTAATTCGACGGCTTAGAAGCGTGCGTCAATTAATTAAGTCTAATATATTCCTATTACTTTATCTCTCGTCACATACTTTCTTATATATAAACGAAATTCATATAACGTGCGACGACCTCGTTTTTACTAATCGATCCGGTCATTGAGTTTTAACTGATAACTTATCCTGATATTGATCTCGAGTCTTTTTACAGAAAGAACCTTCGAATTTCTGTTTCTCAAATTGTCCAAAAATATGGTATAATAATTCTCCATTATTAAATTATACTTTTAATTAAAAAGCACTTTTAAAGTTATAATTATCTAATTATTTTATCATCATAATAATAATTTAATAAATACATACAATTCATTTTTAGAATCTATTCGGCTATTGCCAGTAAATTTTTTAAAAAGAATTGACACTTTTTATGTTATCGCTGAAATGGCAAATTTCCTTTATTAAGAAATTATCTATTATTTTTAAATAACAGAAACAAACAAGTCTTTCAAATAAAGCAGCAAAATATACACCCACACCCAAAAAAAAGTAATCTTATACTTAGAGGAAAATTCCTCTTCTAATATCCTCTAAATATTTCCTCTTAAAACAAGATTATTCAATTGAAATGTAGAATATTTTTATTCTTCATTTTAATGGAAGAATGACAAAAGGATTCCTTTTGTATTTTCCTCTTTAATTAAGATTTTCCGTTTTAAATTTAGAAAATTTAAAAAAAGGAAACGGAAAAAAATAATGTAATCGTTTGATCCCTTTCCCTGGGTATGATAGTTGTGAAGTTGTTTTTTAACCTTTCAGTTTTAATATTTCTGGTAAAATGTCAACAAAAAGGACAAAAAAATGGATTTGCTTTATTAAAAATACAGAAAATATAGTTAAATTCAAATTAAATGAATATTTTTAACGCTATTTTTAGATTTAAAAAAATTTGGATATTTCTTGTGAAATTTTACTAGTCAGGTAAATAGAAATACTATAACCCCATTTTTGAATCTTTCGAATTTTTTAAATCTTTTTATTTACTTTTTTAAAAAAGTTTTAAAACGTTAAATAATTTCATATATGAAATTTTTTTCTGTCCTATAAAAAATGTTAACTTTTAAACATATCATCATGTTTTAAAATTATTTTTGCGCTGAAAATCTCGTTGATCATTACATCTGATTAATGAAAACTTATTTTTTGTATTTTAATTATCAATATAAAATGTTGATAATTAACCAAAAACATGACATTGTTAATGTTATATTAAAAAACAATTTTTATTATTATATTGAAATGAACTATTATAATTTTACTTAATTTTAATTAAAAAATGTATTTTCTGCAAAGATTTTATTATTTGATTGAAATTATAATTATTTTATTGATGGCTTTGACATTAAAAACAATTTTACGAGGTTTGGATGTCGACATTTAATTTAAGAGGAAAATCCTCTTAAATGAAGAATAATAATTTTGATACCAAAATTAAGAGGAAAATATGCATTTATTTTAGAGGAATCCTCTAGATTGAAAATTACTTTTTTTAGGGTGCAACAGCGCCAGACATGTAGTCGGATTAATCATGCGAACATCAGTAATTCGGCGATAGTCAAAATCCCTACAGTACAGTGTATGAGTGTACCGAAAAAATTAAGATGGCCGCAAGTGATTAATGTGTGATACAAATTCTTTTAAATCTAATTTCAATTCAATCAAAATTCATCGATATAAAAATTTTTTGTTAATGTGAAATCCACTTTATAAAACTTTGCTGAATAGAAATTCAATACTTTAAGATTTGACGCCACAGAAATTCTTATAAGTTAAATGTGAGGATTATTGATAGGTCCCACTAATTTTTTCAAATAATTCATTGTTTTATTTTAAAAAATTTAATTTTTTTCGTTTAAATCAATTATTTATTTCATCAAAATATTTTTAATAAAATAATGTATTAGCAATAAATAATAAATTATTTGTATTACTAAATAATTTACTTTACTTGAACCATTAAATTAAATTTGTTGTATTAAATAATTTTTATTTATGTTAAAAAAACAAATATTTCACTGAAAACATAACCTCAAATTTCAAAATCCGTAAATTATAATTTTGTAAACACAAGATATGATTTAACAATATTTAAATTTAGAATTTTGTTACTATATAATCATTTAATTATTATTTTCTGTATTTTACATCATTTTCTATATAAACTGCAGGTATTTTTTGTTTGCTTTCAGTCCAATCTTTATAATTATTCACCAGAATTATGTTTTTAGCTATACATTTTGAATACTGTAAACGAGGAATTTCAAAATCTTTATTATAAAGTGACATAAAGTATAAATTAGCAGTACACTTTCACCAATATAGAGATATTGACCAAAGATTTTCACATTTGCCAAAACAGCGATAATGCCAGTATTGCTCGTTCATTTTCGACGAAATATTTAGCTACTATGGCGAAAAAATTCTCAGATATAGTTGTACTTTTTTTTCGTGTAGTCATGGAGATATAAATTTTTCTTGTTTCAAAAATTTGGGGTCAAATTTTGGTGTTTTTTGAGGTTATTTCAAAATCCTGGCGTGATGGGATTAAACAGACTTTAGATTCGGTTTCAGCGACCCCGAAAACATAAAATAATCATGATCTGTTCAAAAGCTCAGAATACAAAGTTTTAAAACATAACCTATAATTTTTTGCTTCTTATAGGTCCATTTTTCAGAGCGTGTCACATATTTATTTCAATTTAAATATTTTTCGATTCGAAAAAAACTTCTTTTGATTAAAAAAAAGTGTTATTTTGAATTTATCAAAAAAAAATTTTTTCAATAAAGAAAACTTTTTTTTATATAGTTCAAACAAAAAGATCGACTTTTCAAATAATATATAAAAATCCTTTGTAAACATTAACACATATAAATAAGGAATAAAAAAATATATTCAAGGCCTGATGAAGATAGCTTTACAAAAGAAATATATTCTAGGTCTATGTATGAGTAACATTAGTACAAAAGGACATGGAAAAATTCAAATCTCAGAATACCTTCTTCTTCTTTTTTTCATAATTCTTTTAATTGATCAACACTTTTAATGTTCATTTCAACTTTCTGACAATAGAACGAAAATCGAATACAATCGACGAGAGAAATCTATTTATAGATTACATTTATTTTTATTTATTAACAATTAATAGTCTTTATATACCTATATGTCTATAAGTAGCCATGCCCTTTAATGACTTTTTAATTTGATGTCAAATGAATAAGGCTTTATTCTCTAATAGAGTGAAAATTCAATCGATTTCGAGAAAAAATTTAGAAAGATATTCTCAAAAAATCTACTTCAAATTAAATGTAATTTAATTAAAGTGAAGAAAGAAGGAAACAGTAATAATTGAAAATTGTCCTCAAAATAAATAACTAAATGTAAAGCAATGAATTCTAGTCAATTAGAGTACACTGTAAATAAAAGAAAATAATTTTGCATTCAAATAAATTTTGAATTTAGCTTGCGTATATAAGTCAACGAATCTCGATTTTTAAGCAGAGAAAGTAATAATAAACTGGGGTATGTTGGATGAAAGTATTAAGTTTCAATAACTCCAACTTTTCTGAAGAATTTCGTCATATACAATCTTACTCTCATGAAAATATGTATTTACTTAGCCAAATATGTAGAGTTGCGCGCAGTATTGCACTATGACACAAACTCCAAAATGTGAATGCAAAAAGCTGAAAATAGTAAGAAACGACATAAACGTTGATATATGCGAGTTGAAGTTTCAGGCAACTATATGCATCAGAGAATTCTTCAATCCAACACAAACACCCACCACTTTACTATATAACATATAGCAACAACACACAAGATTCAACCCAAGAAGCGTGCTTGCGCATAATATATAAACTCAAGGGGACAAGATTCAATGTTCTTAAAAAAGTTTTCAATCATCCATAAAACAAATATATATACAATATGCTTTATAATTTAATATACATATATGTCTCCTTGTATTCACATAAAGCGCATGCGGAGAAAAACTTTCAAGTTATGAATTATGTTCTAGGCTGTAATCTACTTTTAAAATATTTCACTACTTAAATTTATTGTGAATTGTCGTAAATAAACATCGAGAAATAAATTATTTCCTAATAGGGAAATATGTATTTATTTATATGAAGAACAATTATATTGTATTTAGTATTTAATATTAATACAAATATTACCCATAATTCATTATTATTATTTGTATATAGAATTTCTAATGTTTCAAATTGTATCTATTTCAAAGAATTGGGCTTAGTAGAAATTTTGCTTAATAAAACTTATGTTAAATTAAAAACTTATTCGATTAAGCAAAAGTTTTGCATTCGAGAATCTATACCATAAAAATTTCGATTTTAGTGAATAAAACTTATTCGCACAAATAAAAATTTTACAATGTGAAAATTATCAAGACTGACTTAATTTATATTATTCAGAGTGATCAAAATGTACCGGACCCCATAAA
Source organism: Leptopilina boulardi (assembly GCF_019393585.1). Lineage (NCBI taxonomy): Eukaryota > Metazoa > Arthropoda > Insecta > Hymenoptera > Figitidae > Leptopilina > Leptopilina boulardi. The sequence continues at coordinate 1,342,118 of NW_026137764.1, read as the reverse complement.
AAAAAAATTTTTTCTCAATCGACTTTTTTGGTTTTTAAACATAGAAAAAATCAATTTATAAAAAAAAAATTTTTGGGGTGTAATATATTTTGATCACCTTGTATAAGATTTACTTTTTATGAAGATCTTTTCCTTAAAAAAAAAAAAAAATTGATGATTATATGCTTCGAGATAAATTTGATGTCAGAGTATACTTTCTCAAAAAATCACTGTAAAATGCAAATGACCTTAGTCCAATTTTTCTATAAACACGCGACAGAGTGTATTATGTGAGATTTTTCTTTAAAAGAAATTGCTACTTAAGCGCCACACAAGGGTTTGCTGCAGCTATTTTTACATCTCGGATTTTGGGTCGACCTCCACATCAAAACGCTTTTCTCTTTTATTTTACATTAACATTTTTTTTTACAACACCTATTTTATATATTGTAAACCGAATATATAATGAAATAAAGAGTCAACAATTTTTGACATTTATCAATAGTGGTATTTCTAAAAAAAATCTTAGTTTTATAAATTAAAACAGTTTTAATTATGTAAAAAAAACTACTAAAAATTAAATATTTAAAACATAAATAGCAAGGTGACCACTGAAATTTAACAAAAATTCATTAATATTTCCCAACTGTCAAAACATAAAAAAAAAATTTCTGTTTAATGTTCAATTTAGCTATATATTCATATTATTATCAATTTATTGCCTTTATTGATTAAATTTTTATTGCTTTCATCTATTTTTTATCTTTATTTATATATGAATTTTATTTTAAAATATACCAATATTTGTAAGAAAAAATAGAAACTATCGCTTGTAAAGCATTTTAAAACCAAATTTATTTTATTAAAATTTAAATGTGAAATGTAGTTAATACTTTTAAAAATAATTTTTATGAACCTTTTTGAAAAAAACAATAAATTAATATAATATTTTTAAATATTTTAGTAGAAAAACAATAGCATGTGTTTATTATTTTTAAATAATATATCTCTAACCTTATATTCACAATAAGATGTACCGGAACATTCCCAAAATTAAGTTTAAATTAAGAAACAAAATAAGCTATCGCAATTTTAGGAATTTCAAATATTATTACCGGAACAAAAGATTTACTAAAATTGACAAAAGAAAAAACTGTAACAATGTAAAATTGTTTCGTTCGCGAATTAAAAAATTCGAGCACTCCCGAAACTATTTGAAAAAATGATAAAAAAAATATAATTTTACTTTTAAAATTACAAAATTTACACTCACGTTGACCACGTTTAAACACGAATTGCAACTGATTTAATTAATAAATCTTTGGTCAATTCATATTGTTATGACCTCCAACTTAAGAATATTCTTTGTACTACATATATACTTAGAAAATATAATTTTAAATTTAAATATATTTATTATTAATATAATATACAATATTACACCGTTCGACACGATTTTTCACCCACGAAAAAATCAATGATTTTCAGAAACTAGGACCAAAAAAAAGATACCCGTGTCTGGCCGTTTTGCTAGATCAGGTCATTTTTTGCTTTTAGGGGTAAAAACAACCATTAAATGAAAGGTGATAGGAAATCTTGTACAAATTAATAATTTTTTATGAAACCTGGTATCTCGGGGTTTTCCAGGTCGCTGATTACGAATCTGATGTCAGATTTTCAAAATTCAAAATGGCGGATCCAATATGGCGGTCGAAATTTGTAAAAATTCACCAATTCATTTGAAAGTTGTTACTTAGGGGTTTTTGGGGTTGCTGATTACGAATATGATGTCAGATTTTCAAAATTCAAAATGGCGGATTCTATATGGCGGTCGAAATTTATAAAGGTTCATCGAATTTACTTGAAACTTATTACTTTAAGGTTTTTGGGGTCGCTGATAACGAATATGATGTCAGATTTTGAAAATTCAAAATGGCGGATCCAATATGGCGGTCGAAATTTATAAATATTAATTCTTTTTTATAAAACTTCGTATCTAGGGGTTTTTGGGGCCGCTGAGTACGAATCTGAAGTCAGATTTTTAAAATTCAAAATAGATCTAATTTGGAAGATTAGAAAACAATATATAAAAAAAAAAATTTCCACATTTGTGTTTTTTGTATATTGGACACTTTTTTAATGACAAAACAGGCTTTGTAGTAAGTAAGAATATTTTTATTAGATAACAGTAATAAGGTCAAGTAAAAAAAATTTAAAGATGTTAAGTGATTGTTTAAAACTGCTGTGCAAAGTAAAAAAGTCTACAATTGTAATTTGCTTTATGTACTATTTTCCGTAACTATGCAACTGAAAACGAACATATAAATAACTGTCTAATCTTCCACATTATTAGATCTATTTTGAATTTAAAAAATCTGACTTCAGATTCGTACTCAGCAACCCCAAAAACCCCTAGATACGAAGTTTTATAAAAAATAATTAATATTTATAAATTTCGACCGCCATATTGGATCCGCCATTTTGAATTTTGAAAATCTGACGTCAGATTCGTAATCAGCGACCCGGAAAACCCCGAAATACCATGTTTCATAAAAAATTATTAATTGGTACAAGATTTCCTATCACCTTTCATTTAAGGGCTGTTTTTACCCCTAAAATCAGAAAATGACCTGATCTAGCAAAACGGCCAGACACAGGTATCTTTTTTTTGGTCCTAGTTTCTGAAAATCATTGATTTTTTCATATGTGAAAAAAAAAGTTGAATTTTGTCGGACGGTGTTATATTTAATCTCAAAATGGTCAACTTTTAGAGACTGTATCTCGGAAACTTTTAGAGCTATTGCATTGTTCTTTTTTGCAAATTGTCAAGAATTTTGTCAGCTTTAACTTTCCTGTTGGACATTTTTTTTTCAAAAAATCATTTGTTTCAAAGCTAGGTGGAAAAAACTGAAAAATACTGGATTTTTGCTAAAATCACGAAAAAAATGGGTTTTTTGAAAAAGCTATATCTCTGAAAATTTTTGAACTGCAGGGTTGATTGTTTTTCAAATTACTCAGAATTTTATACACTTTCTTTTCTCTCTGAACTATTTTTACGCTAAAATGAGACTTCCAATTCTATAACTAGCCCGACGCTCGGACGGACGCTCTATTGGTAGTCAGGTAGCAGCGAGAGAGCCATTGACGCTCGCTTCTACCCGACTACCAATAGAGCGTCCGTCCGAGTGTCGGGCAAGTTATAGAATTGGGGGGCTCATATGTATCGGGAAGCAGCGATTTGCAAAAAACTGATTTTTGCACCTATTTTACAAAAAAAAAGTTAGGTTCCCTAAGGAGTTCGAAGTATACCATTTAGGTATTTATTTTGACCCCAAAATGAAGGGTTTAACCAAAAAAAACTGAGGTCCTGAGTTAAAACATCTAAAAATGATAACTTGGACTGAACTATAGCGGATATTATTAATAATAATATTTTAATTTTTTTAAAATTAATTAAATTAAATTATAATAATAATAATCATTAAAATAAGAATAAGAATCCTTTAAAGGAAGATTTTTCTTTTATACAGTGAACGATAAAAAATAACTTTTTTTTAAGGATTCAAAATCCAAACAAGTGTTTCTAAGATAATAATTGACAGTCTTTAGAATAAAGTTAGCGGCCTTGAAATTGTCGAGACGTTAAGGAATGTTTAAACGCACTGCAAAAAGAAGTATCTTATTTTAAGATATTTTGGTACCGTTTTTAAAAAATTAAGATGTTTAAGGTGTCTTGATGTCTTGAAAACGCTACCAAAACATCTTAAAATAAGATAATTCTTTTTGCAGTGCTATATTTAATGATATTTTTGATTCTGTTGACGGTACATTGTTTGTATAAAGAAATGTACTGCAATATTTCGGCGAACACGATGTGCGATTTTCGAGTTAAAAGTTAATGTGTGTGTGTGTGTGTTTGTATATATATATAAAAGTTTTGACCGGCATTCTATGTATTTTAACCCTCCTTTTGCCACACGACTTCGGCCAAACATAGATCAATATGTTGCGTCACGTCCGCCAGGCTACCAACTCACCCCAACCCCCGTCTGTCCACCCCACCAATGCTGCTTTTCGAAACTCTCTGATGACGTCACACAGGGACGCGCCCATTCATAGGCTCCCACGCACAGTGCTTCCAATAATAAAACCACGTAACCAGTAGAGAAACATGTACGACTTCGTATCAATGCATCATCATCAGAGAGACTTCCAAACAAATAGAATCTTCAGGCAAAAAAAATGCGTCTTTCACATTTAAATAATGCAAACAAACGTCACAAAGAATAATAAGAGAGTAAAAATAATATAATGAAATATTGTAAAAAGAAATTTTATACAAAAAACGAAAGGAATTTAAAATTCAGCACTATACTAATCACCATTTAAAATCGTAATTACGTAAATTCAGCAAAGTATGTCTTAAAAAATTTTGTATCTTAAAATAAGACTTCCTTCCCGTGTAGAAAAATCTTCCGGGACTGGCATGATTCTAGACAGACCGCCTAGTTTCCAGACTAGCAGCTGCCCAGAAACTCTGGCCAGCGGCTGGCCAAAAGTGTAACATTAGAAGCGGTGAGACGCTAGTCAGAGTTTCTGGGCAGCTGCTAGTCTGGAAACTAGGCGCTGGTCAGATGACAAGCATTTCTATTCAATTTAATTGATTTAATTTATAAAGAACAATTCGTGATATTTCTGAACTTGAAAAAAAAAATTGCGCATATAATAAAAAATAATATTATCCACAATTCTTATTAACTCAGTACACTTGCATGTCTAACATTAAATTTCAAGAAATAAATTAAAATTTACAACCCACGGGGATCGAACTCACGACCCTATAACTAACCTAAAACCTAATCTAACGCTTTAACGACTGCGCGGCTGAATCAACTCGAAAAATTTTATTCAAATATTGTCTTGAATTGTAAAAATCGAAATTTATACACGGAGAGAAATAGATGGTACGGGGTACTATCTAGATAGTATCAGGTATAATATTTGATCTTACATATACGGACAGGAATCTTGATTGTACGGGATACTATACATATTGTACGGAGTACCATCTTGATTGTAAAGTGGGTAACATAACCTCACTTTTTTATCATCTAGATGGTACCGAGTAGCATATAGATTGTACCGGATACCATCTACTTTTTACCATCTTAAGATCATAATTTCTTACCATCTATTTCTCTCCGTGTATTAATAATTTTACTTAATTTAACAATTTAATAATAGTTATACTATTTTAACTATAAAAAAGTTAGAAGGATTATTTTTTTAATATTATTATTTTTAATAATTTTGCAATTGAATTATGTGTTTAATATATAAAATTTTCTTTTTTAAAATAGTAAATAAAATGTAAGCTTAAATTAAATGAAAAAAATTGAAAAATCCGATTAATCCCAATTATGTTGTCATATCATCAAATAAAAAATTTTAGTTATCTAGACCTTCTGGCTAGAATCAGACCTGTGTCTGGCTAGTCCTTCCAGACCAGAATCGCTAGACGTAGTCTCGAAATTTCAAATTAAAAAATTTTAATTATCTATTATTTCTGGCCAGCACCAGAGCTGGATCTGACTAGACCTTCCAGACCAGTATCGCTAGACGCAGTCTAGAAATCAAACGCCAGTAGAATAAAATGTTAACTCAAAGTTATGCTATATGATTAAATTATTTTCTTTTTAAAACTTAATGAATGAAAAATGCACACAACTAATGATAATATATATTTACGTTAAAAATTAATATTTATTATTGGGATTGGATAAACTTTAATACGTCATATGGTGTTTACCTACTTCTGACAACCATTTTCCTCTCTCGTCTTTCTTTAATTAAATCGATAGAAAGAGAAATAAAAACCAAAATCTCTGACGAAGTATAGGTAAAAGTCACTATACCGCCAATCCCAATATTATGAATTTTCTTCAAATTTATTTGAAGCTTCGGGAAAATATTTCAAAAAAGTTGTAATATAATAAAAAAAAAAAAGTCGATTTTTGGAAAATGATGACTGGATATGTTCCCTTTAGTTACCATTGTATGTTACATTCTCTTTGACTCTTAATGAATCAAAGAATTGAAGGGTACTACATTTTAACACACATTTACGCATTCAAATTCAATGATAAAATTTTTTACAACTTTTTTTTCTTTTCTACAAAGCAATATCAATTAAATTTTAAATAAGCGTTCAATTAAATGATTTCTGAACATTCAAATTAAAAAACATAAATCTACACTAATTCCTTTGTCACTTAAATTCAATAGAATGAAATTTTCAAAAACCCTTACATTTTCGTAACGTCAAAACGGGGCCAAGCCAGATCTTCCAGACTAGCGATGCTAGACGCTTTCTAGCTTGCCTCTAGACGTTACAGACGATTTTTCTACACGGGTTTCTGGCATAAAAAAAGACTTTATTCTTACTGTATTTAAGTTATTACAACTCTTTATTAAAGTAAAAAAAAAAATTTATACGAATCTTTTATCCTATTGATGAAAATTTTAGTATTATTTTTTTTTATTGACACAAATTTTTTTTGTGAAAATTGTTAGATTGTATAACCGGTGATAATGTTATTTTGTACAACTGAAAATTAAAAGTTTATTTGCTTTTAGAAATAAAAATATAATAATAGTACAAAATAACATTATTATATAATATAACAATTTTCAGAAAAAAATTTGTATCAATATGATACCGACCCTAAACTATAAAATATTTAACAAAACTTTAACAATCAAATTGAATGGAGTTTTTGTCCCGTTTCAAAAATCAGATATTTTTGAAAAATGAAACTTTTGTTTGGAAATTTTTAGTCTTTAATTGAAAAATTTTCATCTCTATGACGAACACAAAGTATTCAGAAAATGATAACCAGAACAATATACGAGTCAAAATAGATGAAAAGAATACTACAATATTTTGAAACGCGTATTGAAACTAATATTACACAAAAAAAAGGTACTGTTTTATGATAACATGAACTATAAAAATTTTTCATTGAACCAAATATCGATTAACTTTTATTGCCTCGAATCTAATTTCAATGTTTTGTTGTATATGTGAAATTATGAAACGACTATGAAGTTGAAGTTGCTTTTTATGAAAGATAATATGAGATACGAAACTATCGGTTTAAAAAATGTAATGCTTTAACTGTATTTATTTAAGAAGAATTAATTCTTTGATTAGTTGCGCAGTGAAAGAAGAAATTTTTTTTTAAATAATAAAAACTTTTTTTCCAATGTCTTTAATTAAAACAACTACACGGAAAAAAATTTTCTGTAGAATTTACAGAAACTCCTGCGCCATCTACTGATATTTCTCCAAATAGAGAAATATGTTGAATCATTGGCATTTAAATCTGTTAATTCTACAAGTTTGAGCTACAGTTCTTAAAAACTGTTGAGTGACCAAATTATGTATACTATATGGGGATAATATATATTTGGTAGAGTATTTCTTATAGGTTATATTCTCCTCCGAATACATTAAATTCGCGGAACATTATTGTATAAATTAGTATAACTTCTATGTAAATAAATTCATCCTTCAATAATTTTCTAACAAAAAAAATGAGGAGCAAGTTTTCAAAACTTATGATAAATCCACTTTTTCTTATGTCGAGAAATTGAAACAAACGACTTTTCTCACTTAATCACTACAGTTAATTTTAAAATAAAAAATTTGTAATAATTTATTTCTATAATAATGTTTATATACTTAAGACGTTTCCTTCTTAATTAAATTTTCTTGCCGACACTATGATAATAATAAAAACACTAAATTCGCCTTAACCTCTCGCACTCAATCGTACTCAGCCTAAGTCGAATCACTGCATTGTTTTCGTGCATGCGTTAAATCCTTACAGAAAATATCTGTAGAATTAACAGATTTAGGAACATGTAAAATCTCTAAATCGACGTTAAAGAATTACCAGAAAATTTTTTTCCGTGTATGTATCATCTTTTTGAGCAATCTTATGAACTTTACTTATTTTCAATCAGAATCAGTTATAATGTAACCAGAATTCTGGTTCGCTTAACTAGAAGAATGTAATGTTAAATACCAGGCGCGGATCCACGGTGGGGCGAAAGGGGCGATCGCCCCCCCAAAGCTTCTTGAAAATTATAAAAGTTTAACACATTATCTAAACTAATTTTCTCTTTTTTTATACCCATACTTCTATAAGGTTTCAATTTTCGAATCGCCCCCCCCCCAAAAATTTGCTTCTGGATCCGCCCCTGTTAAATACCTACATATAGCCTAACCAGAATTTTTTTCAGTGTGTTGAATTTTTTATGTAAATATTAGAAACAAGTTAGTATATCAATAAATTGTTAAATATATTTTTTTCTTTGTTGTTAATTATTTTTTTTTTATAAAAATGACAAATATATTCTCAAATCAACAATTAGGACAAATTTTAATAATATATAACATTTACTTTTCTCTATTCTTATTTCTCATGAAAAATTTTATACTTTACTCGATTTCAGATGAGAGATTAATTGTAATAGTTCTCTCTAAGAAAAGTACCTTATAAAACATATATATATATATATATATATATACTAGACAAAGACTGCGCGCGCCTTTTTCGTTGGTGTTTAGTACTTAGTCAAAAAGATAGCGAGTTATTAAATTTTTCTAAAAATATATAAAGTTGTTGCATAATTAATTAAAATTTTTGTTAATATCAGCAAAATACTTTGTAACTGCACTTTTATTACACTAAATACCAGGCCTGCTAAATACACATAATTGTCAGTCTAACCATTTCTTAACAATCATAGAAAATTTAAAAAAGAGCCCGTGGAGAAGTTTTCCTAAGTTTCCTTATCGAAAACTAAAATTTGGTAAGTTTCTGATAGGGAAAAATGCAGAATTCTGGTTAGGTCCTGATGTTTTTGGTGACGCTTGTTTTTCTCAAAAATTAGTTTTAATGGTTAATAGTGAGAAGAATAACAAGAACCCTACGATTGCCCTTTGAGAACTTTCAATTTAACTTTTATTTAACTTTCAACTTTTGATTAACTATAATTTCAGGTTATATTACTATATTATTCTTTATAAAAAATATAATTAAACTGTAAAAAGAAAATTTGTAGTTTATATCATTCATTAGAAAATATAATGAATTTAAATTATTAAGAATGTGAAAATAATTTTAAATATGTAGCAATCAATTCGAAGATATTAAAAAATAAAAATGTCTTATTTAATGGTAAAATCTCCTTGAACTTTGAGAAATTATTTTGTATGATGTTTTTGTAATACAAAAAAATACACATGATAACAAAACCTTTTACTATTTTTGAGTTGTCAAAATCTGCGCAGAATATATTTATATGTGAAATCACAAAAACAAACAGAAGATGTTTTCCCGCCAAAAATTGATTTTAATTAATCATATTATTCTATTTGCTGCTCTTTTTTTAAGGCCTACCCTTATAATGTTATTTTTGTTCCTTAATAAATATATATGACAGTCATAATTTTATAAATAAAAAAGAGTATATATCAAAAAAACATTGAGGTGAGATTTTAAATATTTTCTTGACAAAAACAATAAAATATTTTGTTTATAATTTTCTCTTTTACAAATTATTGATCGAAAAATTAAGTAAAATAGTTTTTATGCAAAAATATGTAAACATTTAAATAGAAAAATATTTGTTCTTCTAAATCGTTGTTTAGAAACGTTGTGAACCTCACTAAAGTAATTTATTAATTATTAGACTAACTATTTGATTTCAGCACATGCACAAAATAACAATATTCCTGGTAGCACAATATAAAAATCTTAATTGTAAGTTTCGTGTTAAAATGATACTGGTCCAAATTTTCTACTATTTATAATAAATAATATAACCTTAAATTATCATTCAATAAAAATGATAGTAAGTTGAAAGTAATCGAAAGACGGTCGTAGGGTTCTTGTAGGGTTCTCACTATTGGGTACTATGAATCATTTTTATAACGTTTATTTTACTTGTAAGTATATAATTAAAACTTGAAATAATTAAAAAAATACATTTTCATTATTAATAAAAATTAATTAATCATTATTCTTAGTAGAACTTATTTAAAAACAATTATAAGATTATGATGCTGTACAAATTTTCTAATATATTTGTGCATCAGTAGAACCTTATTCGGACTGAATGTATTATATATACATAACATGCTTGCATGAAGAAAGAAACTAACGCATACAATGCTTTTATTCATATGTGAGTGTATATTCGTATATACGGGCTAAACGTGTCTGATAATCGTACTTGTAAGACGGAGAAAGACGAAGATGACGAATAACACTTCGACCAATGGGATACAGGTTACTGTGACAAAACTTCGAGAGTTTATCGATTAGAGATTTATTATATAGGATATATATATATATATATACATACTATCATATATGAGCATAAATCACGAAGTACCATGGATATAGTACGCAAGTCGGAAGAAAAGAAAATGACAAAACAGCTGAAGCAAAACTTCATCCAAGAGAAAGAAGAAAAAAAACAATATTCTTATCGCACACAGTAGATATTTTCACAAGTGCTTGGGCAAAGTACGTCTGACAGAACGAAGAACTCAAGAGTGAAAGAAAGAAATTATTTTTTCATCGTATATATACTATTCTTTTTTCACATATATAATACATAATAGTTATAAAATCCTTGATCCTTTGGCAAAAGTTTTAGAATAATAATTCCCAAAATTTGAACTCATAAATGTTTTTTAAAAAAGTGTAACTCAAAAATAAATTTTCAATAAATTATTTAAAACTAAATTTTTCAAATTCTTTTTTTTGTCATTTTTTTCGTTTTTGAGGATTAATTATAAATTTATAAATTAATAATTAATTATGTATTTAAAAAATTTAAGTATCTGAAATTCAAATTTCAAAAAAAGTGCGTCTTAAATTCTTAAATATAATAATAAATAATAATAATATGAAGAAATTGACATTATCTATATTATTTCTGTGCTTTTTTATTAAATTTTTAAAGAAATTAACTCTTTTCCATACAACTCATATCTTAAAACTTTAAATTCCAATTTATAAGAATAAAATTTTATTCAATAATTGTCAAAAATGAATTGTATGGATAATAACAATTATTATTACGAAGTATAAGATTTTTCTAAAAATAGTTCGCAACGACTTTATAGATGAAATATATAATTGATTGATCCCTATATAAAATTGTCCTTTTATAACTTAAAAATGTTAACAAAAGCGTTGATAATAAGTAAAATTTATCAGAAAATTTGAAAAATGTTGCATAAAAAAGAAGACTCTTTTCTTCCCATATAAAAGAAAATTTTCTTTTTATAGTGCGTAGGGTATTCGGTAAAATGGTTGGCCACCCTACAATAATTGGCCGCCTTGTTAAAATATAAATATAATAAGTTCAAATAACTTACATCAAACCATTTTGTCAATTATATATAATAAACTTAACACAATGGAGCAGCGATACATAATAAAATAATTTTTTATTTAAAAATATAACAGTTTTTGAATTTATTAGGGGGTCAATAATATAATAATAATTTTGAAAAACAAACGCAGCAACTTAAAAACTATCAATTTTCATATATAAGAAAATATTTTGGAAATGAAAGAGCAACTCAAATATTATCGATTGGTTATAAAAAAAACTAAAAATCAAAGCAGTTATTAAATAAAAATCTTAAATATTCTGAAAATACATTTTTTCGCCCCAGTCAATCATTGCATTGTACAACTTGCCCAATAAATATATTTTTTGACATAACCCGTGTGGATCGCCCTCATGCCATGAGGGGCGCATATGGATGATCCATAGGGGCCCCTCATGGGACATGCTCATCGATGAGGGCGCCCGCATGGGCGATCCATGAGGGTGCCCCTACGGGCGCCCTTATGGGCCCTCACGTTTGCCCTCATCTTGCCCTCAAGTTTGCCATAATGTTTTTTAATCAATAATATTAATAATAAAAGTTAATTAATAATAAATAAGCTTAAGTTATGAATAAATAACATATTTATTTAATAATTATTCAATTTTAAATTAAATTCTTACTCAAATTGAATTTATTAATTAACTGTCGGATATAATTAAAAGTAATAATAAATTAATTAATTAAAAAATTAAAAAATATCGAACCTACGGACTATGAGTCTTACGCTTTACCAACTACGCTACGCACGCTACTTCAAAACGAATGCTAACTTCTTGATGCTATTTAAACTTAAAAAATACCTAACAAAGAGAAGTGCTTAACATCATTTAGTTAAAGTTAAGATATTAAATTATATTTTCCAATCAAATGCAATTTATAAAATATAATTAATTATATGCTTTATGATTATTATCATGAATCATCTAAGGTGAATTTTCAAAAAAAGTGTAAATATATTTTTATTAAAAACGCGTTTTTCGTTGTTCTGAATCATTGGAAACATTCATTTTTTGTTGACGAAAAAATATTTGAATTTTGGACTTAGAAAATTTTGCTAATCGATCATGAGGGCGATCCATGCGGGCCCCTACGATGGCCCTCATCTATTTTGCCATAAGTGTGAGTGTTATTTTCAAAAAAGTGTAAATATTAGAAAACAAATTTGTTTTAAGACAGAAAATTATAAAACTTTTTATCTAAAAAAATGTTTTTTTTTTGCTATTGCTAAAAATATTTTTGAGACAAAAATTAATAGAATTTTTAATTTAAAAAAATATTTCTTTAAAAATCGTTGCGATCATAAACATTGTTAACTTCAGCATCGTATTTTTTCAAGTTTCTTTTCTTTAGTCATTATTTACAATTTTAATAAAATAAATTTGCATTTGTTTTATGTCAAAAACTTTTTTGACAGCTGGAGTAAATTAGGAATTGTGTCAAACATGAAAATTTTCTTAAAAGGCCAATCATTGTACCGAGTACCCTATATTGTTATATAAGTATTAATTCGTAGTAGTCGATCGTTTTTATTAGCGTTAACTAACTAATAAGGTATGCACATTAGTATCAAGACAATTTTGTTACTTAATAATTTCCACATGAGAAAAAAATTTAGTGTTTGCAACAAAATTGTCTGGTTAGGCAATTTTGGTTCTTGTAGAAAAATTTTGGTTGGCTGAAACAAAGTCGTAAAGTTATCTCAACCAAACATTTGGTTTGGCCAACCAAATTATTTGGTTGAACATTTTTAAATTCCAAATCTATCACAAGGATGTGTATAGTCCAGTTATCAGATGTATTTAGTTTTTTTTTCCTATTTTTCTAAATCAAACATTACGTTATTAATATTATATTACTTTTAGTAATCATATTTCAAAATAAAATAAAGCAACCTTTCTCCAACCAAAAATGGCAAATCCGCGGGCGCTCCTTAAGGAGCCGTCAGATTATATATTGTAATTACAACATAAGCCAAAGTTTTTATAACAATGTTTTTCTTAACGTTAAGAATTTGTAAATAGTGTAAATAATTGGATTAATAAAGATTGTTTCAAAAAAAAAAAAATGGGTAGTTCAGTGGTTAGAGCTCCCGACCTTCAGTTTTAAAACAGAGGCTCGATCCCAGGCGGAGATGAGATTTTTCAAAGTCCTCAAATATTTCAATTGGATAAATATAATTTCAATGTTAAATTTATAATAAATAAATAATGAAATAAATAAAAAAGATAAGGTAGAATAAAATTTTTAATTTTACAAAAAAAAAACTGTCTGATCAACCAAACATTTTTGTTGACCTAACAAAAAAAATTTGGTTGGGCTAACCAAACATTTTTATTATATCAACAAAAAACACTCAACCAAATTTTTTTGTTGACTCAAACAAATAGTTTGGTTGCTTAAATACCAACAAAATTTTTTTGTTGGCCCAACCAAATTTTGTTTCCTCTGACTAAACATTTTTCTTAGTGTGTATAATTAAAAAAATTGCGTTTACTTTAAAAAAAAGAATTATTGAAAATTTGGTGCGCATAAAAACGTAATGGTATACAAGCGATAACAGAGAAATTGTCTAAAACGGCCTATATTGTGGTGTATACATTGTAACAGTTATTCAGTGACGACATTTACGCCCACTGCTGGTATACTATTGCGATAAGGTTTAATAAATTGGTGTATATTAGAGCGAATACACCAGCTCAATTATTTATTTCCACGTATTTTAGACGAGCCCGACATTACATTTCGACTAATGTCCTTTCAGTGCAACTTTAATCGTTTCTACAGAAATTTGAATTAAAATGTTATTTGACTGTTGCCCGAATTTTACCATTTTCATTAGAGCACTTTAATGTCCGAGGTTTTAACTTACGAAAAGAAATTCAGTTGACGTATTTATTGTATTTTTTCAACAAAAAAATCATTTTGTTTTTCACTATTTCAGTTTTGTTAAAGTTTTGAATAATGTTAGCAAAAGCTTTTCCAAATTGATAAATAAAAAAAAACCTTATAACATAAGCAGCATTTAAATATCATAAGAATATTGTAAGAATGATTTCTTATTATTGTTACTCTGCGCAATAGTTTCTTTTCAGGTCGCGGATTCGACCAGTTTTACATTTTTGGCTATAATATTACATTGGTTTTTCATTTGCTGCAACATCCGTTTAAGAACTGACGTTAGCAGAAATGTTCATATTTCTGATTATACATATATATAAACTGAAAAAAAAATTATTTAATGCAAATAATATTCGGTTACATGACTATTATCAAATAAATATTTACTTGAACCAATAATTTTTATATTTGAAACAACTACGATTTAATTGTTTCAAATAATAATTATTTAATACAAATAAATATTTATTTGATAATAGACAAATAATCGTTTATTGGAATCAAATAAATTTTTCAGTTTATATAAAAGAAAAGAAAAAAAAATCCATTTTCATTACTGCGAAAAAGATAAAATTTCGGAAATAGGGGTAAAAAAAAGAGGGAATAATCTATGATCAATATTGCCTATGAAATTTGTTGAATTAACAGTTCATTTTGCTTTATCATTCTGTCATATAATGATTTTTCAACTTGATTTATATCTTATTTGAGTCATTAGGAAACAATTCCACATTGAAAAAAATTTACTTGTAATTTCCTACCTTATTCGAGCGAAGAGAGACCTTTCCACCGCAGCGTGCGCAGCACCGGATGCTGCAGTAATTGCAGATGTGCCCTACACCATCGGCAAACTTGGTTTTTAAACATATATGACACGTTGCATCTAGCTCTATTCCAGCCTTCTTATGTTTTTCCGAACGCGCTCTTATTGTTTCCTCCAGGACTTGCACCTCATCTTGTTTCCGTCTATAAAACAAAAATATAAAACACACATCAATTTATTGTGAAATTTCATCATTTAGGGTAAGTCCGGGGGAGTTGGCCATGCGGGAGAGATGGCCAATTCAAATATTTTATAGAATTTGCTGCTAGGTATCGCTTATTAAAGATTAGTTCGCTTTGTTTTGTGGTAAATCACAAATTTTATTTATTCAAAAATTTTATTTATTTATTTATTTATATTTTAGTTGTGTCAATTTGTCTCCTGACATTAGGAGAGATGGCCATACTGTTTAAGTAATTGGTACCCTTGAGATTTGTGTGTTCGCTAAAAAAAACATTAATTCTGAAGCAAATTACATTTTTCATGATATATATTACAACAAGACACTCCAACAAAGATTTTCAAATTTAAATATGATCAAATAAAATAATCACTAGTGTGTAATTAAATCTTAAAAACGTTTATAAACAATCATAACACAGGTCTACAAAATAACACTTTTATATATATGTTAGGCTCAAAAGCCGAAAACGGCCAATGGCCGAAAAAAACAGCCGAACCTAGTTCTGGCAAACGCATTTTTGCCAATACTAGTTGTGGACGTTTCACAACGGCCATTGGGCGTTTTAAATTGACAAAACCAGTTTTGGCAAACAGAAATTTGCCAAAACTAGTTTTGGCAAACGCATTTTTGCCAAAACTGGGTGAGGCATTTTTAATTATGACAAAAATTTAAACAATAAATTTTCCACACAAATTTTTCTCTTTTAGCAATGTATTTTTACACAAAAATCAATTTCTGTACAAAAAATAAGAACCTAAATTGTGAATTCGAAATTTAAGAACAATTTTCTCTCTGTATTGATGTCTTTGTGTATGAAATCAGAAATTGTCAACAAGGTAAATTAGTATTCGCTGAAACGTTATAGCCTCTGTATCTGTCAATTAATTAAAATGGAAAAAGTTTGTAAATTCGACGAAAAAGTGCAACAGCATTTAAAAAATTTAAATCCTGACAAAGTGTTCACCACTGAAAAGTATAACTCCATTTTATCTGAAGTGATAGAAGCGAAAGATTTACATATGAATAAAAAACCCATGACGACCAAGCATTATCGTCGATTAAAGCGCTTTGACATAATTAATATTGGTGCTACAGAGAAATTGATTGAAAATACGAAACTGCAGGAAGACGGAAATCGCGAAATACGTTATTTTTGCAAAGTCGAGGAATATTTTCACGTTTTGGACAAGGCTCATGCAGATACAGTTTCTTTCTTATCTTTTCAATGGAGAAAATTGTTCTTAAAATTCAAATTCACAATTTAGGTTCTTATTTTTTGTACAGAAATTGATTTTTGTGTAAAAATACATTGCTAAAAGAGAAAAATTTGTGTGGAAAATTTATTGTTTAAATTTTTGTCATAATTAAAAATGCCTCACCCAGTTTTGGCAAAAATGCGTTTGCCAAAACTAGTTTTGGCAAATTTCTGTTTGCCAAAACTGGTTTTGTCAATTTAAAACGCCCAATGGCCGTTGGGAAACGTCCACAACTAGTATTGGCAAAAATGCGTTTGCCAAAACTAGGTTTGGCTGTTTTTTTCGGCCATTGGCCGTTTTCGGCTTTTGAGCCTAACATATATATATATATAGCGGAGTGGTTTCTAATGTATTTTTGTGTGCTGAACCCGATTCCGGGTTCCAAAATTGCGTGTCACATCAGGATTTTGAATACAGTGGAGGTAAAGTCTCCAAAAAGAGGGTTTTCATTATTTTTTTATTCCTTAACCAGACGTGCTAGACACTTCTATATATATGCTTAAATTAAAGCTTAGATCGTACACTTTAAGACTCCTTTACGCAGGATTAAAAAAAAATTTGAAATTTTGAAAAAAATGGGGATAAATACCCCTTAAATATTTTTAGAGGTAACTTGAACCTAATTTTTATTTAAAATTTCAAATTTTTTTCCTTGCGCATATGCACAGAAAATTAAAAGGCATTAAAATAAGCTGCAACGCTTATTATTTTAATTCAATTTTGCTTAATTTAATTCATTTTGTTATTAAAATAAGGAAAATTGAATTAAAATAATAAGCGTTGCAGCTTATTTTAAGACCTTTTAATTTTCTGTGTGAGTCTTAAAGTGTAAGACATAAGCTTTAATTTAAGCCTATATAGAAGTCTCTATCACGTCAGGTTAAGGGGGAAAAAAATACTAAAAACCCTCAAAAACACGGGTTTTGGAGACTTTACCCCCACTTTACTCAAAATCCTGACGTGATACGCAATTTTGTAACCCGAGATCGTGTTCAGGACACAAAAATAAATTGGAAACCACTCTGATATCTCAAAAAAATACCTTGTAGACTTGTTGTGTTGGTGAGACAGACAAACAGAGAGCGCTTATCGAAGACTGAATTCAGTGCAATGATTGTCACCTTTGACTTCATGAAAATTGCACTGAATTTAATGATAAATGTTCGAAATGTGGTCAGAAGAAGAAAAGAAGTATTAATCACTTTAAAGAAAGAATTCTGATAAAGCGAAAAGCCAAAGAATGATTTTAAAGTATTGGCCATCTCCCCCGTACATTCCGGGAGAGATGGCCAAACGTGTTTTTTAAAAAATATTAATTTTAAGATTGTTTACATTTAAAAAATTTATCATTTCTATTATTATTTGTAAGTTAAATGTTCAATGTTTAATTAGCAATAAAAGTTATTACATAAATCACTTTCTTCTTATTTTTACAGGCCTTTAAAAAAATTATGGCCAACTCCTCCGGACTTACCCTACATTTTATTACAAATTTATGACTATATTCTGTTCTGACGATCAATAAATAAAAAAATAACTCAAAAAATAACAAAAAAGAACTGAATTTTCATTAGATTTAGAATGTGATTTTAAAACTAAATATAATTGTTTTAAACGTGCGTCAACTTTTAAAGACCAAAAATATTAACTAAATTTAAGATTTAAAATAAAATGTTAACACCAAAAAGAGATTTAAAGATGTTATAACTAATTTATATTTAACTATAAATTCTGATTTAATAGAATTTGTAATTAACTGAATTTTTGTGTATTAGATATCCTAATACATCCAATTTTCAAGTATAATACAATTTTCATTTAACAAAAATTATGACTAGCAAAATGGAGGTATCGAGTTCTTATTTAACAGAACTTTTATTAAAGAAAATTTCTATTCGACCTAATTTTTATTTAACAGAATTGTCGCTTAACAACAACATTAAATGGAAATTATGTTATTCGAAAATTTATTATACAAATGTTCAGTTAAACAGAAATATTCTATTAAATTAGAATTTATAGTTATAAATAAAAATTCTTCGATATGAAAGTTCTCCTCATTATAAAATCTACAACAACGTTTATGATCAATTATTGAAACAAAAAAAATATTTTTTAAGCAAAAAATAATAACATTTCTGGCCTACTAATTTAAAAAAATTGTTAAGGGGAGATTACATTGACTTTGAGGTCCTCTTTGTAAGTTTGTCACACTTCTTCTCTGCAGCGGTTAGACTACTTTAGACTATTTTTACAATATTCTTATACAAGGAACACTACCCAGGTGTACCTCACCGATTTCAGTTATCTTGTGATATACACTGAAAAAAATTCCTAACTCCCGTATACCAGGAATTGACTAATTTGCCTGGTTACGAGAGGAACCCACTAGGCAATCTTGGTCAAAGTTGATTTCGACAATTAGTCGGAATGACTAGGGAAGCTTATCAGAATAACCAGGTATCTTATTAACATTGGCTAAAATCACTTTGACTGATTAAACTTTAGCAAAAATTGACTATAGATACATGCGATATTAAGCAAACACCTTAGTTAATATAACTAGGAAACAAGGGGTCAATTCTACTAAATCGACTTTGACAATATTAACTAAGCTACTTAACTGAATTGACTATGATGCTTGATTACGCTGACTAGATTTAAAGTTGCTATGGTTAATAGTCACTAATGCGAAGCAAATTTTTTTCAGTGTATGTTGTAGTTTTTTGAAAAATATTTGACACGTAAGATATTTTTATAAGTGCTCTATCGCACAACTATAAAGGGTGAAAACCACCCCCAAAGTTCACTATGCATTTGAAAAAGGAGAAAATTCTTACTCATTCCCTGGTAGAAAAAAATCGTGGCGCTAGCTAGCACCGCTAGATTACATAAGCGCCACTATGGAGTCTAGCAGTGCTAGCTAGCCCCATGATTTTTTTCTACCAGGGTTTACGTAAAAATTGCAAAAAACGATTTTTGGGGGGTGAACTTTGAGGGTGGTTTTCACCCCTTCTGCCACTCTTGCTTGCTCACACTTTCTAAGGACAATTAGTTGCGAATATTTTAATTGCTATATTGTGCCGGAATCGACGATTGTATAAATGGATAGTAAGAATCTGATAGTAAAAAGAAAGATTGTACAAGGTACCATCATTGACAAGAATCTACTATCAACATTTTACTATCCAAGATGTTACCCAAAGACGTAAAATATGTTAGCTTTTGGATTGTAGTCACTACTATCAAATATTGTAAAAATTAAATGTGAGCGCATGCGCTGATTGTGGTGTATACTTCGCCTATTCAATTGCGGTCCTTGTGTTTTCACGCACGTGTTTATATATAGTGAAAAAAGTTGTGAATAAAAATATGGACGAGTTTGTTAAAAATTTATTAATGTCGTGGAATATGGAATCTTACATTCCATCTTTTGGAGGTATGTTTATTATTTTGATTGAATTAGCGAAGACTGAAGTGTGAACGTGTTTATAACCTCAAAACAATTTTGCGTTGTTTAGACGGTGAAATTGATGAATCGTTTTACTTACTGGACAATGATACAATATCACTTATTGTACCAAAACCAGGACCTCGCTTAAATTTTTTTAAAAATTTCAAGATTACAAAAATCAAGTAAGTTTTTTTCGTTTGTATAAATGTACATGTGTTTATTGAAATTTTTTTTTGCAAAAAAAAACTTTTTCATATTTTTTCTTACTTTTTTTAACCCATTAACGACCGCCAAGACGAAAAATTTACCTTCACTTAGCAGCTGTTATTTTATATGAAAAAATAATTTAAAAAATTCAGGATAGCCCATTTCTAACGTAAAATTTATCGCTCTTTTCGATTCTGTAGTCTAAATTTAATTATAATTAAATCCTTAATATTTATAACAATTTTATTGCAAAAAAAATGATTTTTTGCAAAAAAATTTTTATTCAAAAAATATTTTGACATGGAAAACGACAGTTAATTTGCTCCGGAACTCAAAATATCGCGTCCTCGAATACCCAGCTACAAAACTATATAGTTGCGAATTTCAAAATTTAAGATGGCGGACGACAAAATGGCGATTTTCCACTAAAAAAGATTTAAAAAATACTATTTTGCAAAAAATAATATATTGATAAATTATTTTTATTTCTGCACCATATACTTATGTTTTTTGGGTCACTAAACACGATTACGGTATAAGTTTTCAAAAATTCAAAATGGCGGATCCAATATGGCGTACAATTTTTTCAAAAACTCAATGGATTTATCTGAAATTTGTTACTCGGGGGTTTTTGGGGTCGCCGGTTACGAATCTGAAGTTACTTTTCAATAATTCAACATGGCGGATCCGAAATAGCCTACAAATTTTAAAATTCACCGAATTTGCTTGAAAATCAATACTTATTGAGTTTTTGGGGTCGTTGATTTCGAATTACTTCACTTTATATTGAAATCGAACACATTTTTTATTACTTATCTACTATTTTATTACTGTGTGACCATAAAATTTCACCATTTCTATCTTCAAAGAAGTACTGAAATAATCAAATTGTATAAAATGAAAATATATATAATAGAAGCTACACGCAGTAATAGTTACAATATTAGTATTCGTGTTTAGTGACCCAAAAAACATAAGTATATAATGCAGAAATAAAAATAATTCATCAATATATTATTTTTTGCAAAATAGTATTTTTTAAATCTTTTTTAGTGGAAATTCGCCATTTTGTCGTCCGCCATCCTTAATTTTGAAATTCGCAACTATATAGTTTTGTAGCTGGGTATTCGAGGACGCGATATTTTGGGTTCCGGAGCAAATTAACTGTCGTTTTCCATGTCAAAATATTTTTTGAATAAAAATTTTTTTGCAGAAAATCATGTTTTTTTGCAATAAAATTGTTATAAATATTAAGGATTTAATTATAATTAAATTTGGACTTCAGAATCGAAAAGAGCGACAAATTTTACGTTAGAAATGGGCTATCCTGAATTTTTTAAATTATTTTTTCATATAAAATAACAGCTGCTAAGTGAAGGTAAATGGGTTAAACTTAAAAATTAGTAAAATGATACAAATTCAATTGACTCTGTGAAAAAATATACCGTTTGATAAATATATTTATGTTTATGCAAGTCCTTTTTATAGACGGAGTGAAAAAATAGACACACTCTTTTTAATTAATTTTAATTTTTTATTAATTTTAATACTATTTAAATGATTTGCCATTTCCTAAAAAAGCGTATTAATTAAAAAATTTAAATCTCACAATTTACATTTTAGTTTTGTTAAAATCATTATATTAATAGTGTATATCTTTGATAGTACTGATAGCTATTTCTGATCGTATAACATTTTTAACATCAAAGATTGTAAATTGTACAATCAAATTTCTATAATAATCTGATAGTAAATACTACAATATATATCGCTGTCTGCATATTTAGCACTAAATATGGTTGCCCTTAACATCATTATGTTACCCAGTAGCATAAATTTCTCTCCGTGTATGTAATTTGAAACAAAAAAATTTTTTCTGCGTATTATTTCTCTTTAAAACTTTGATCGCATTTTTCTCGAAACCCTCTTTTTGAAGTCGGTTGTCACGATTACTCGAAAAGTTACAAACCGATCTTGTTCATATTTGGCACACTTCTTTAAGATATTATAATATTATCTCGTGCTTAAACGACCGATTTTTTTCTTTTAATCACAACTAATTCTACATGTCAAAATGTGGAGAAAATTTCACCAAAAAATAGCAATATTTTTTCAAAACTCCGCCAAAAATTCAAATTTTAATTAATTTTTTTTCCTTCGTTCAAATACGAGCAATAGGCATCTAATAACAGAAAATATTTGATTTTTTAATTTCTGATAAATTTGTTGACTTATGCTGAGAACGCCAAAACAACTTTTTTTTGATGAGTTACAGAAAACGAGGTCCCAAAGGTTAAATTTCAAATATTTTTTAACCAAAATTTCACAACTTACTCTTCGAATGTGTTCTTCTGATATGTAAATTGTTAGAATAAAATATTTCATTTCAAATATTATAGAAAAAAGTCGTAAAAATGTTTTCTTGGGCCTCTGAAACCCACCTAACCCTTTAAGATTTATAATATGATTTTTAAAGGCTAAAAAATGTATGACGTCTAACTTGTTTTTACACTTATAAGCTTGTACTCTCAAGTTATATACTATAGGAAATATAAAGTTCTACAAGGAATGAAAGTTAACATTTATATATATATAATGTTTGATAATTAATTTGTTAATGCAACATATCCAATTGGTTGATATGTCTGAGGGAAACATTTAGTTGCCACAGCAAGAAGTTTGATTAAATCTATCCAATTATAAGATCGAGGTTGAGGTGGAAGTAATCTATCCAATTACGATATATAAGAGACTATCGTCGTATTGGTTTTTTTTCACTCTACAAGAAAGGAAACTTAAAATTTGTTTTGCAGTTTCAGTTTATAACGAGAATAACACAGAACAACACACTTTCTATATTTATTTTCCTGTTTATTTCCTTTGTGTATATTGCATAAGTTTATATACCGGTTACCTTATAAACTGATTGAGGTTTAAATTTAGTCTCTGATTCACTTTGCCTTACGTAAGAATATATATAATATATATCTTTTATTTAGTTTGCAAAATAAAAATTTTCTTCATTTATAAATGAAGAAAAAGTTCTAATTGAAGAAACTAGATGCATATGGTTAAAAATTTTTTTAATCATTTTAACCAGAATTTATGTAAGTTAATTCTTAGTAAGATCAACTAAAATACAGTATATGAAAACAAATAACCAATCAATTTTTTACTAAAAAAAAAATTTGGTTTGTTTTAAAAGAATTTTTATGAGCCAAAAGTTTTGAAAGTTCAAATAAACGAAATTTTTTTTCTAATTCTTTCTATAATACTCATGTACTAAAATCATAGTCATACTCTTTCTATTCTGTATTAGAACGGTACAAACCCCTCTCTTAACGTTCAACTCAGAGAGAAGGTCTCAACTTTTGGCTTCTAATATTAGGGTGGAAAAAGCAACACAAGACAATAAAATTTTATCTATATTCTCTTACGAAAATTCAGTATAAAAGGAGTACATTTTTACGGAGAGACCAGCTCAGAAATTGCCACCGAACCTGCTAGTTCAGTTCAGAAATTTCCACCGAATCCGCTAGTTCAGTTCATATTTTGGTATCAGCACGTCTTCGTCACATATACGAAATCTAGTACAAACATTGTTACTCTGCTCGATTTCATACTCAAGTTCGACTTAGATGAATCTCTGTGACAAGTGTTAAAAGTTTCTACGTCAAGAAGAGCTCATACAAGTATTCAAGGAGTTGACTTCCCATAATATTTGGAAATCATATTTTCTTCCTTTTCTGGAAGAATTTAACTGTTTGGGTTTCATTACGGTCAACTAAACTCCGGACCTGTGGTCATCACTAAGGCCCGTCAACTTTCCTGTGAACTCTTAAACTATATCTGGTACCAGACGTTCCTATCATAATTAGGACACAGCAGTGGTCATTTTTCAAACATCTTACATCTAAATTTTCAAGGTAAGTTGTAATACTTTTTATATAAATCCTTCCTAACTCCTTATAAAAATTTGTAGTAACCTTTACATTTCATGTTGCAGTGGAATGCTGACTTCCCCTTATTTCAAGAATGGTTGCTTCAGGATACTCTCTCTCAAAGATCAATTTTATAACTCTCAATGTTTGTCTAAATAAATTTGTAACCTTGTCATTAAAAATCACTATTCTGCCGTGTTTTCTAAAAACTTAGGTAACTGCAGAATGAAAGATTTCGAGAAAAACGCGAAAAACTGTTTAAACTTCATTGATATGTACCGCAAAGCCTGATTAAAATTTTTAAATGCCGTTTTGTTCCTTCGATTCGTCTAAATTTATTCTTTTTAATTATGTAAAAATAAATGTTGTATTTGTTTAAACATTCAATAAATTATTAAAAATGTAGTTACCGGTATGCTGATTCGAGGGTCGTCGCACGAGAAACTTAGGTAACTGGTAGTTACTTGGTCCCTCGTGCTACGAGCGCCCGTATTAGGCCTCTCGTCGCACAGAAAACTTAGGTAACTGTAGGGAATATATAAGAATTTTCATCTTTCTGGGCAAAAAATAGTAAAAATATATTAAATAATAAACTATAATTATTTAATAAGCTGCGAAAGTTGTCACTATAATTATTGTTTTTTACAAATATTTAATTTTATGGTTAAATTTATTTTAATTATACAATATTAGAGTCAAATATTGTATTAACTCAGAATATATTAAATAATAATATAAAATAAAATAAAATACATAAAAAAATTAAAAAATAGTAAAAATATATTAAATAATTATATTAAATAAAATAAAAAAAAATAATATAAAAATAAATAATAAATAATAAAGTAATCTTTAATAAGATGCGAAAGTTATCATTATAATTATTGTTTTTTACAAATATTAAACTAAATGATTGAATTTATTTTAATTTTACAATATTAAAGTCAAATTATTGTAGGTAATGTAGTTCGCTGCTTTATTAACGTTTATTTAAATAATTAAAAACGATTTTAATTTTTTAAATAATTGAACTAAATTAATTATATATTAATCATGAAATAAACATATTACTGAACTTCATTTTCTTAATTTATTAATGCTTTTATGTTATTTATTAAAATTAATACTTAATTTTTCAATAATTCACTGAGAGAAATGGATAGTAAGAATTTGATAGTAAAAAGAAAGATTGTACAAGGTACTATCATTGTGTTACTGACAAGAATCTACTATCAACATTTTACTATCTAAGATGTTACCCAAAGACGTAAAATATGTTAGCTTTTGGATTGTAGTCACTACTATCAAATATTGTAAAAATTAAATGTGAGCGCATGCGCTGATTGTGGTGTATACTTCGCCTATTCAATTGCGGTCCTTGTGTTTTCACGCACGTGTTTATATATAGTGAAAAAAGTTGTGAATAAAAAAATGGACGAGTTTGTTAAAAATTTATTAATGTCGTTGAATATGGAATCTTTGATTCCATCTTTTGGAGGTAGGTTTATTATTTTGATTGAATTAGCGAAGACTGAAGTGTGAACGTGTTTATAACCTCAGAACAATTTTGCGTTGTTTAGACGGTGAAATTGATGAAGAATCGTTTTACTTACTGGACAATGATACAATATCACTCATTATACCAAAACCAGAACCTCGCTTAAAATTTTTTAAAAAATTTCAAGATTACAAAAATCAAGTAAGTTTTTTTTTCGTTTGTATAAATGTACATGTGTTTATTGAAATTTTTTTTTGGAAAAAAAAACTTTTTCATATTTTTTCTTATTTTTTTTAAACTTAAAAATTAGTAAAATAATACAAATTCAATTGACTCTGTGAAAAAAATATACCGTTTGATAAATATATTTATGTTTAAGCAAGTCCTTTTTATAGACGGAGTGAAAAAATAGACATACTCTTTTTTATGTAAAAAGTTTAAAGTGTAAATTCTTATCGAAATGTATTATTAAAATAAAATGAAATTATTTAAGTTTACAAAAAAAGCGAGGTTAGGTTCGTGTATATTTGCCACTCGAGAACGTAAAGAGATCGTATAAAATTTTTAACATCAAAGATTGTAAATTGTACAATCAAATTTCTATAATCATCTGATAGTAAATACTACAATCTATATCGCTGTCTGTATATTTAGCACTAAATATGGTTGCCCTTAACATCATTATGTTACCCAGTAGCATAAATTTCTCTCCGTGTTGATAAATTATTATTTAGAGTTTTTTATTTCATTATTTATTGTCATTATAAATTATTAATTGCACAAAAAACATTGTAATTTTAAAGAAATGTATAAGATTTTGCAGTTACTTGTTCCTTCAAAACACGGACCTCCTTTTTCGAGGCCTCGTCGCATAGAAAACTTAGGTAACTACAGTGCTCTGATAGCACTCTGTAGTTACCTAAGTTTTCCATGCGACGAGGGCTCGAGAAATGAGGTCCGTGTTTTGAGAAACTTAGGCACTGGTGCAGTTACCTAAGTTCTTCAAATCACGACCTACAAAATACGTCACAACACCCAAAGACACCCAAGTTTTTATAGCAGTTACCTAAGTTTCTCAAATTATCACTCATCAATTTTTGCAGTTACCGGTATTTTCAATTATTTATGCAAAAATTATTATTAATAATATTAACAATTTTAAAAAATAATTTGCATTAACAGGTGTATCTTTTTTCCACGATTCCAACGATATAAAAAACTCATTTTTCGATTTTTTTGCAGTTACCTAAGTTTTTAGAAAACACGGCACTCTCTAAATCTGAATCAGCGAAATCCCACTGATTCTCAGTGAATAGTCACTGATTGAAATAGCTATAAGTATACCACTGGGAATCAGTGGAATTTCACTGTTTCAATCAGCGAGGAATTATTTCACTGATTTAAACAGTGAAAGTTCGCTGATCTAATTAGTAGTTTTTCACTGATTTTTCAGTGAATTAAATATTTCTTAGTTTTTTCTGTGTCAAAAGATAAAATATTAGTTTAATGAAAAATATTATATTTATTGAAACACGTACATCAATTAGGAAAACTGAACATTATTTAGTAATTATTCGTAAATTAATATTAGGAAAACGTAAGTTTAAAACGTAGAATAAAAACACAAAAATATAAAAAATGAAACATCCATTGAAAATAAATAGAAAACACATTAATCGAAGTTTCAATGACTTGTTTGATAAACTATAAAACTAATTTGACGATTCTTCGTTGATAACGTTGCACACATTGATGTGCATCGATGTAACTACACTGCGAGTTCCCGTGTGAAGATCATAAACATAATTTTCAATGAAATTATAGAAAATTTCAAATTTTAGAAGGTTTGTGTAAAAAGATTTAACTAAAATCTTTTTACACAAACCTTCTAAAATTTGAAATATTTCCTCTGGAATATTATTGTCCCTTAACTTGGTGTACAATTCTAAGGGCAATGTAGATATATTCGATAAATCCATCTTATTGAAACTATTGCTGATTCCGAGTAAAAGTGTAATCTACAAAATACAAAGCAGAAGTAATTAAAGGGAAAATCAATTGTCGGTATAGTTAAAATTATGCGCAAAAATAGTGATAAATATTAATATCGCATGAAAAATATAAGTGAGGTTATGTTTCGTGTCAAACGAAAACGAATTAGTTTTCAAATGATAATTTGAACAATTTATGAATTTTATATAATCGAAACCATCTATAAAACAAAGAAAATTTAATTAATTAATTATAATCATTACGTATTTTGTTAAATTTATTATAAAATAGTTAAAAATAACACTGTATAAACCAAAGTAATCTTTGATCAAATTTTGATATAAATTCAACTACTGTATATGAACTTATGATCCAGAAGGTAAATAATAGTGTATAATATGTACTTACTAAGTATTTAAACAATTTTTTCACTTAAAAAACGCAAATGTTGATATAACTTTTAACCTAACTTGCCCAGATTTCTCTTGCACCAAATGACGCTCTGAAATTTACTGCGTCGGCGCAGAAGCAACTTCAGTAAAGTCACTGTTTCGTCAGTGATAGTCGCTGATTCTCAGTGAAAATCTTTGTCACTGAGAAAATCAGCGAAATTTTCACTGATTCAGATTTAGAGAGCAGTATTCTCTTTCTTCCCTGTACCCTTAGCTTAGAGCCTTCTGCTCTGTAAATGAAACAGGAGTTCACTGAATCACCGAGCGGCCATAAATAAAATATAATATTATTTCGTTAGTTATTTCTCTATTTGAGACGTAACAAAAGCATGCATTTCGCATAAGTTTGTTTCACTCGCATTCATGGACTGTGACTACCATGGTACTTTTCATACTCTGTATATATAAGAAGATTTGATATTCATATTTATTGACATATATATTATCAATTGGAGACATATTTTGTTAACCTAAGTTAATAAAAATTCTTGACTTGTACGCGTAAGAATATATTTATATTTAGTTTCGAAAAATAAAAATTTTCTTTTTCTTTATTCGTTTATAGAGAAATTTTTCAAAATTTATATATATGTAATAAATTTGATATTCAATTTGTAAGACATTCTCAATTGACGACATATTTTATTAACTTAAGTAAAGAAAAATTCTTGACTTATACGTAAGAATATTTTTTATATTTCGTTTCGAAAAATAAAAATTTTCATTTTCTTTATTCATTTATAGAGAAATTTTTCTTCTTACAAAATTTATATGTAGTTGATTTCATATTCAATTTTGTAGACATATATATATATTTTCAATTGGTGCGACATATCCTGTTAACTATATACAATATACTCATAAATGAACCTTTTCACATGTAATTTATGACTATATATAATATAAAATAACAGAATATTTTTACATTTGAAGTATTACAAAATAGGACAATTAATTTTTTTAAAGATCAATGCCAAAGCAAGCTATAATTTCTTAAATATGCCCTAAGATATTCATAAATTTGGAATTACGTTTTTCAGTGGCAGAAATTTTATAATTATTTTAAGATAACCTAAAAGTGAATTTAATTAGCTATAGTTATTTTTAACTGAAAGATTAGAAGAAATATTACTATTTAAATCAAGACTGACTATTTACTATATCAAAGTAGTTATTTTAAACTAATTCAAATTTAGAGAGAGCGATTTAATATAATAATTGTTCTTATACTGACAGTTAATATGAGTCAAAAGATTTGAACGTTTAAATGAACGAAATTTTTTTTTGCAACTTTTTTAAGTACTAATTTTATTACAAAATATTGTTATAAATATATAAAAAGAAGTTATGAATTTAATATTTGTTTAATTTACTGTTTAATTTAACATTGACATTATAATTTTTAATAATTTATATAGATTGAAAAAAATATTTTGTTTATTTGAACGTTCAGAACTTTTGGCTTATGTTGATACAAAAAGGGTGACTCCGTTATATAATTATTATGACAGTTATAATTTGACTATGATAAAATAAAAAAAAATAATTAAAATCATTCACCTGAGAATATCAGTCATATTTCATTGATTGCCAGTGGAATTTCACTGATTTTAATTTAGAGTTTGTACAATCTATATGTGGTATTTTTGGAAAACTGTCAGAATCTCAATGAAATTTGACTGTTTGTGGCCGGGAGGAGGAGAGCTTGGCAATCAATTAGCATGGATGGAATAGCAGGTGGTTAGGGAAAATGGGAACGGTGAAGCTTTGATACCGAGAGAACTCCATTTATTGGGGGTAATCCAACTGGAATGGAATGTTTACGTTACTGTCACAGATTTACTCCTGCAAGCATGAATGAGTGCATATTTGTTCTATAATATATATCTCGTCACAGAATTCAATTTAATTCTTGCTTTTATTCATCTGTCTCGAGACAGAAACATCTTTTAATTTCTCAAATAAGGAAAAAAGTACACGTAAATATATCTACCTATATTACAAAAAGATATCGCCGCCAACGCCGCCGCCGCCGCTGTTCCAAGACTCTGGATATAGCCGCAAGTCAAGAAAAGGGGGGTAGGAGAGAAGGGAGGGGGGGACATGCGGCTATATTTAGAGTCTTGAAACGATCTTAACCTTTAAATTTAGGTTGGGGGAAGGGGAAAAGGAGGGAAAGAGAGGAGGGGGGATGGAGGTTGGCGCGCGAACCCGCTGCCGCCGCTGTTCCAAGACTCTGAATATAGCCGCAAGTCAAGAGAAGGGGGGTAGAAGAAAAGGGAGGGGGCTTACGGCTACATTTAGAGTCTTAAAACGATCTTAACCTTTAAATTTGGGGTGGGGAGGGGAAGAGAGGAGGGGGGATGGGGGTTGGGCGTAGCCCCCTAGTATATATATATATATATATATATAGCCGTAAGCCCCCCCCTCCCTTTTCTTCTACCCCCCTTCTCTTGACTTGCGGCTATATTCAGAGTCTTGGAACAGCGGCGGCGTTGGCGGCGATATCTTTTTGTAATATAGGTAGATGTATATCACTCTTTTCAATTTCAAGGCAGTAACATTACTCTTTTTGTTGTCAAATTCCAAGCA
The DNA here is from genome assembly GCF_019393585.1 of Leptopilina boulardi. Lineage (NCBI taxonomy): Eukaryota > Metazoa > Arthropoda > Insecta > Hymenoptera > Figitidae > Leptopilina > Leptopilina boulardi. Next base: position 1,311,360 of record NW_026137764.1, on the reverse strand, counting down.
AATTCTAAATTTTATGAAAAACAAAGTTTTCAATATAATAAAAATTTCCAATTTTATACTTTTTAAATAAAATATTTTATATCATACATACAATTATATGTCTGACTAAAAATTAATTTTACTATTAATTCTAAAACACGTTTTAGTTTAATTTCAATACACAGAAAAAACCTGGTCTCAATATGAGTAGCGTAAGCAACAAAAATGAGCCAGGTTGGTTGCACCACTTTCTATGTCGTTTAGCATTGACTTATTTTGAGTTGCAACAAAAATGAGATTAAGTTTTTTCTATGTAGAAATGCCCAGTTATAACGGACTATTTACTACTGCCAGTAAAATTGTAAGAGTTTTAAGTGTCCCCATACTCTATAAATGTCTCATTAAAAATTTTTAAGTGTCAAAAAATATACTGAAAAAAATCGTTTTAAAACAAAAAACTAAAAAAATGTGTTTTAGGGTCTCGCAGACCCCACGGTGTGCTCCGAGGGTTATTTAAATGTTCAGAACATCAGACACATCAAATTCTACATAAGAAATACATTTAAATGATATTTAAAAAATTAAATTTGACTTAAAGAATGTTATATGTATATCTATAATAGAATTCTTCTAAATAAAAATTCAAACTAATTTAATTTATGGGAAATATTCATGCGCCACACTACTGACACTAGATTTTTAAGTTTTAACAGTTCTGTCTGACTAAAAATTACTTTTATCACTGATAGGTACTATACTATATGGATTCAAACACAATTTTACATAACTATAAAATTCACTTTTATTTCTGATCTAAAGCATCAAGTATTTCAACAATATGTCTGACTAAAAACTTACTCTCACTACTGAGAAAAAATGAAAATAAATACAAGACCATTACTGCCGTGCAAAACTGAAATACCGTAACTTGTTTTTATATTTAGGTTATATTGTCCATTACGTTTCTTGTTTTAAAAAAAATATAAAGATTAAGATTATGAAAAATTTTATCCATGTAATAATGATTTCTATCAAATTCAATCACACTAATTTAAAAATATCAAATTAATACCAAAAATATCAAATTGATATAAAAATTTGTATCAATTTGATACTTTTAAATTAGTGTGAAATCAAATATTCCATAATTTTAATCACTATGTTTTTTTAAAAGAAGAAACATAATATGGACAACATATAACCTAAGTAAAAAAACATGTTACAATATTTTAGTTTTGTATGGCAGATTAGTTCAATGAATGAATTTCAAGAGGTACTAATTGAGATTAGCATTCATGATTTTTTTTTAAATTTAGCAAACCGCTTACGAGATATGAATTTTTCAAAATTTCAGAATTTTAATGATTTCTTATTTTTACATGCTTATAAATTCCTTAAAAATACATCAATTTTAAAAGTTTTTTTCAAAATGTGTATTTTTAAACGTAGATATATCAATTATCCAATTTTTAAGTTTTTATTTGTTTATTAGGTCAATTAGCACTAAAAGAAATAAAAGTTTAAAAAAATCATAGATGCAAATGCAAAATGGTGTCTGATTTGGCGTGGAGTACATCATATATATATATATATATATATGACAATAAAAAAAATAAAATTTCATTTAGTCCCGTATAAATCAGTTGATTAAATATAAGAAGAAGAAAAAGGAAATGGAGAAGCAAAAGAAAAAAAAGAATAAGAAAAAGTAGGTTTGACTCAACAAAGTAGATTTTTCTTGGTAAAGAGGAAAAATCGTTCAGAAGTAGATAAGAAAAAAGGTACAAAGGGCTTTTCAGTGCGGAGGCTCTATTGGAAAGGATTTAGATCCACCATCTCCTATCTTAGATCTCGTTGAGATAGACTCATATATATTTACGGATGACGACAGTTTTTTTAAAAAGCCTCTCATCGATCCCATAAACTTAGCTTGCATCATAGAAACAATATATATTTCACTTGAAATACTATATGAGTGGCCGCATAGTACTTTCATATATAACTCATACACAATTTTGACAAGTTATAGAAACAGAATTCAGGGGTTTCTTGCCTTTTGCCATAGAATTTTTTTTTTTTTTTTTTTTTTGGACACCCTTATATAAATGCACTCACACGAAAAGTAATCCGTATCACATCTTTTCGCATCTCTCTCTCTCTCTCTATATATATATATATATATATATATATATATATATGAACGGTAAAGCTTCTCTTACAGTTTTTTTTCTCCGTTTTCTTTTTTCATCATACTAGGTGATTGAGCACCTCTATCACGGCGTTCCATTTTCTCATCGACGTGGAAAGCATGCTTCAAGGAGAAGAAAATCACCACACCTTACACATGTACGTCCTAAATTCAACATCTATTCAAGTTTTACACTCTGAATATTAATATTTTTCTATAAAAACCAACCACTTTGAGAAAAGAACATTTTTTCTTACTTGATAAATTATTGATCCCACTGTGCCATTTTTGGAAAAAAAAATTATTTAAAATAAGCAATTTTCGTTATTGAGAATAGATCAAATAAATTTATTAATTAATACCAGTTGAACAAATATTTTTGTTAATTTATAACCATATTGTATACTTTTGTTTAAATGAATCAATTTAAATGTATATTATGTTTTTTATTGATATACCCTAAATAAACGAAAATTACTATAAAGCCCCTATAAGGCCGTTTTCACCGTGTGGATAAATTTAACCACTTGAGCGTCATGGCGTTCCAACTGGCGTCGTGCGTGGCAGTGACAGAAGCGTCAAAAATGCATAAATGGCGTTCCTACTTGAATTCAATTTGTAAAGTCTGTAGACATAATTAACTAACTATAACTTACTTTTTATATTTTTTGAGATTAAGCAAGACGTATGTGACACGAAAAAATTATTTTTTTAAACATTCAAACAGTTTTTTCGAAATTTAAAGTCGACAATTTTTGGTACTTTTTTGCGAATGGCGTCACAGAAAACTAAAAGGTATTAAAATAAGCTGCAACGCTTCTTATTTTAATCAAATTTTTCTTATTTTAATCCATTTTGGTATTAAAATAAGTAAAAATGGATTAAAATAAGAAGCGTTGCAGCTTATTTTAATACCTTTTAATTTTCTGTGGTTCTAACATTTACTCAATAAAATTATATTTCTGCTTCCAAAAACTGTGCAAAACACCCAAATCCTGTTACTCGGGGATTTTCGGGATCGCTGAACATGAATTTGATGCCAAATTGACAATTTGACAGTTGACAGCTGTCAATTCAACTGTCAACTTCTATAAAAAACAATTATTTTTTATGAAAATAACTATATAAGGGTTTTCGGGGTCGCTGATTACAAATATGAGATCAAATTGGCAATTTGACAGTTGACAGCTGTCAATTAAACTGTCAACTTCTATAAAAGACAATTATTTTTTATGAAAATAACTGTATAAGGGTTTTTGGGGTCACTGATTACGAATATGAGATCAAATTGACAATTCGACAGTTGACAGCTGTCAATTCAACTGTCAACTTCTATAAAAGACAATTATTTATTATGAAAATAACTGTATAAAGGTTTTTGGGGTCGCTGATTACGAATATCAGATCAAATTGACAATTTGACAGTTGACAGTTAAATTGACAGCTGTCAATTATCAAATTTTCAATTTGACCACATATTCGTATTCAGCGACCTCGAAAACCCTTATACTATTATTTTCATTAAAATTAATCACTTTTTATAAATTTGACAGTTGATTTGACAGCTGTCGAATTGTCAATTTGATCTCATATTCGTAATCAGCGACCCCAGAAACCTTTATACAGTTATTTTCATAAAAAATAATTCTCTTTTATAGAAGTTGACAGTTGAATTGACAGCTGTCAACTGTCAAATTGTCAATTTGATCTCATATTTGTAATCAGTGACCCCAAAAACCCTAATACAGTTATTTTCATAAAAAATAATTGTCTTTTATAGAAGTTGACAGTTTAATTGACAGCTGTCAACTGTCAAATTGTCAATTTGATCTCATATTCGAAATCAGCGACCCCGAAAACCCTTATATAGTTATTTTCATAAAAAATAATTGTTTTTTGCTTCCTCGTGGAGGAAGCTATGTAGTTCTTTCGTTTATAAAATTTTTAAAAATGGTGAAAACGAATTTTCCTCTATATAGAAACATGTTATATGAGATCCTGATCAATTGTCCGGATGTATGTATGTGTGTGTGTATGTGTGTGTGTGTGTGTGTGTGTGTATGTGTGTGTGGATAGTTTTTGTGAACACGATATCTTTAACAGGTTTTAATGGATTTGGGTAAAATTTGGTAGGCTTATTTAACACATTAATCTCTCAAAAATGACGAGAGGATTTTTAAAAATACCCAAAAAAAAAAATTTTATCGTCTTTTTTCCAAAATTTTTTTTTTAATTGAAAAAATTTTTAAATCGAAAAATTTAAGGTAATATATAATATAATCGTCTTCTTTATGTCAAGATGAATCGATTGATATATATAAAGTATAGATTTGATTGAAAATTAAAGAATTAATGAAAGTTAAAAAATCAAAAATTCTCATTTTAGCTAAAAAATGATGTGTTTGATTAAATTCAAGTTTATATATGAAATAATTTTATTCCTTGGATTGAAACAAATCAATTAGTATATAGAAAGTATACATTTGAATAAAATTAAAAAAATTAATGAAATTTAAGAAATAAAAAATTTACGTCTTAGCTAAAAAATTGTGTTTTTATTTAAATTCAAGTTTAAACATAAAATAATTGTATTCCTTGCATTGAAACGAATCGACTGGTATGTATAAAGTATACATTTGCGTTAAATTAAAACAATTAATGAAAGTTAAAAAATAAAAAATTTACATTTTAACAAAGAAATTTTGTGTTTATTTAAATTCATGTTCAAATATAAAATAATTGTATTCCTTGCATTAAAACGAATTTAAACAAACATAATTTTTTATGTATATTAATTTCAGTGTTAATGCTTCCTCCATGAGGAAGCAAATTTTTTGCATCATATAATGAGGAAGCAAAATGTTCATGAAATGAACATAAAGGACACCCTACTTGTTTATAGAAGTTGACAGTCGAATTGACAGCTGTCAACTGTCAAATTGTCAATTTGGCATCAAATTCATGTTCAGCGATCCCGAAAATCCCCGAGTAACAAGATTTGGGTGTTTTGCACAGTTTTTGGAAGCAGAAATATAATTTTATTGAGTAAATGTTAGAACGCCATTCGCAAAAAAGTACCAAAAATTGTCGACTTTAAATTTCGAAAAAACTGTTTGAATGTTTAAAAAAATAATTTTTTCGTGTCACATACGTCTTGCTTAATCTCAAAAAATATAAAAAGTAAGTTATAGTTAGTTAATTATGTCTACAGACTTTACAAATTGAATTCAAGTAGGAACGCCATTTATGCATTTTTGACGCTTCTGTCACTGCCACGCACGACGCCAGTTGGAACGCCATGACGCTCAAGTGGTTAATCCTCCGAGAGGTTAAAGGCAGTAGATATATTCTGCGTCTACGCAGAAGCTGTATACAACTGTATACGTATATAGTTACTATGACTAAAGTTAGTTACTATGGCTACAGTTACTATGTCATAAGTTACTGTGGTAGCAGTTACTATGGCAATAGTTACTATGGCTAAAGTTACTTACTATGGCAAAAGTTACTATGGCACAAGTTACTATGGGAAAAGTTAGTTACTATGGCAAAAATTCCTATGACCAAAGTTAGTTACTATGGCAATAGTTACTATGGCTAAAGTTACTTACTATGACAAAAGTTACTATGGCATAAATTCCTATGACCAAAGTTAGTTACTATGGCAATAGTTACTATGGCTAAAGTTACTTACTATGGCACAAGTTACTATGGCAAAAGTTAGTTAGTATACGTATATTCTGCGCAGACGCAGAATATATATTCTACTGCCTTTAACCTCTCGGAGGATTAAATTTATTCATACGGTGAAAATTGCCTATATATTGAAAAAACTGCAATGATTATATAGAAATACAATTACTTTAATTTGAAATTATTTTTTGGACAGATGAGAAATGCAAATAAAGGAAAAGAATAACTTTTTAATTCAGTTAAAATTAAAGACTGTTGTCTTAAAGCAGCTGTGAGAAAATTTTTCTTTTCATATTTAATTATTTTTAAATCAATTTAATTATTATTTAGTTAATTTAAATACAATCGACATTTTAATAGATAATTTAATACATGGTATCAATCAAAAATATCTAATCTAACATGGAAAAACTTATTTTTTATTAATGTTCTTTTGTTTGTAAAAAAGAAGAAATTATTTTCCAATAAAAAAAACTTTCATGGAATAGAATATTTACTTTGGAAAAAAATATGCAAAGAATGAAAATAAGAAGATATGACTTTTTTTATCACATATTGAATTTTTAATTATAGATTTCTATTAAATCGTGTTTTTAAAATCTGTCGTTTTTTAAATTGTAAAAATCACATTGATTTTATAAATTTATATTCAATACCTTCTGATTTGCATTTAACCGTAAATAAACCAAGGAGAGATAAATCGGCCAAGGCTCGATTTACATGTTCAGATGCGAGAAAATATAGGTACAAGGAGACGTAGATGCCATCTATCAATCAACTAAATAACTTTTACAAATAAGTCATGATTGCTTATTCTTTTTTTATTACAATTTTATATACTATTGGCTCTAATATAACGAAGCAATCAAACTTATATTTTATTGCTTGATTTGAATTTTTCAGTTTTAAAATGAATTGAATGCAAGTTATTAAATAAATCATAAATTTTATAAAACATAATAACACTAAAAAGTAAAATTTGGATTTAAATATTCAATTACTATTATCAAATAAATATTATTTGCGTCAAATATAATTATTGTTTTAGGCAATTAAATTATATTTATATCAACTACAGAAATTTTCAATCCAAATATAATTTTTTTGATTCAAATAAAAGTTAATTAGTTCCACTAAATATTTATTTATTAACAGTTCTGTAACCGAAATAACGACGTCAAATAATTATATTAATATTATTTTCATCAACAATTAATTTTAATAAATATTGATTTTAGTTCCAATATAACTATAATATTGGTTCGTTATGAATAATTAAAGTTTGTTCTAAATCAACCAAAATCAATAAAATAATAATCTAATATTATAATAATACAGTAATAGAGAATCAAAAATTATTTTATAATTAATTTAAAATCTTGAATTCTTTACACTGAAAAAAAAAATTTATTTCATTCAAATAATCGTTTACTTGACAAATATAAAATAATATTTATTTTTATCAAATAATTATTATTTGAGTCAAAAATGGTATTTGTATCAAATGCAGAAATTATTAGTTTAAATATAATTTATTTAATTCAAATAAAAATTATTTGGTTCAAGTAAATATTTATTTGATAATAGTTTTCCTTAAAAAATATTTTTTTTAAATTTTTTAATTAATAAAAATTACAAGAAATATTTTTCATGCAAAAAATTATAGAATTTTTCATTCTAAAAAATTACTATTTGCTATGAAATTAGTTATTTTTAACTAATTTAAATTTAGAGAGCACGCAATGTATAATAACGTTTCTATTTCTCTTTATCGAGTATGAGAGATTTAAGTAGTAAAGTGCGTTTATCGTCAGCCGACAAGGAGAAGCAGCGTAAGATATTCAAGAATTAGAACAGTTACGTTTCATATAAACTCACAGTCATAACAATACACACGAATTTTTACTTTATTTTAGTAGACAATTTTCTGAATAGATTTGTTTTCTACTTTCTAAGTAGATTTATTTTAAATCACGCATAACCCTAAAACGTATATTATGTAATTTTAAGTATTGACTTACTAAATAAAAATGCCTAATTAAATCTGCTTAAAATAAATTAATTGATAAAATGAATTAATCTGCTCGTGAAATGATCAAATTATATCATTTAAATAAGTTTTATTTAAACTATATTAATAATATTTTTTGTTTTTAAACGACCATCATAAACGTTGTAAACTTCACCGATGTAACACAACAATTATACGAACAAATAAACAAGTGATTATTACATTAAATCATTAAATGAAAACAGACCTGTTGAATCCAGACATTTTTCAAACAATAATTACCAATTATGCATCATGAAATCCGTTCAATCAACTGTCTCTATTAACATTTCCTTTTGTTACACTATATATTACGTATAATTCAATTAAATTTTACTAAATATCTTTAGATTTTTAGTCTTTCAGAGAATGTTTTTGTCACATTTTTCAAAATTTAATTTTTGACACGTATTTATCGACCGCAATTTTCTCGTAAAATACTGAATTTATTGATCTGATATTTTATTGGAGAAGTTGAAAATATATGATTAAAAACATCTGTTATATGTGATATGAGCCAAAAATGTTGAACGTTCAAATGAACGAAATTTTTTTTGCAACTTCTTTAAGTACGAATTTTATTACAAAATATTGTTTTAAATATCTAAAAAGAAGTTATTTAATTTAATAATTGTTTAATTTACTGTTTTATTTTACATTGACATTATAATTTTTAATAATATTTATAGATTGAAAAAAATATTTTATTCATTTAAACGTTCAGAACTTTTGGCTCATGTTATGTGAAAAATTTGCAATATTTGTTGAATTAATTATTATTATTAATAAAATATTTGAAAATCATTAGAAAATCCTAACATTAACGTCACGACAATTTACTCGCTAAATCTGAATTAGTTAAAAATAACTAATTAATTTTTTGGTAAATTCTAGATTGACTTATTGCTTCCGCAATTAGTAAAAAAAAAGTTACTAATTTTAGTGGAAAAATTAATCTAAAAAAATAGTCAAAACTAATTGAATTAGAAATTAGTAACCTGAAATTTTAGTTATTTTGACATAACCTAAAAGTAAATTTAACTAGTAATTTTAAACTAATATTAATTAGTAGAATCAGTGAATAATTTTTTTTTTATTAATTATTTTTAATTAATTCAATTTTAGAGAGTACAAGTATTTTATAATAATTAATTCAACAAATATTGCAATTTTCGCTCATAACAGTCAATATTTACGAAGCTGAAGTACACAACGTTTATGATAAATGATTTTTAAAGAAATAATTTTTTAAAATGGAAAATTCTATTATTTTTTGCCTAAAAAATATTTTTTTTTTATAATTTGTTCATTAATGAAAACTAAACAAGAAATATTTTTTAGGCAAAAAATTATAGAATTTTTCATTTTAAAAAATTAATTTCTTTGAAAATCGTTTATCATAAACGTTGCGTACTTTAGCTTCGTCAATATTTTTTAAACTTCTGCAATAAAACTTCAACTCAATCCATTCAGAGAAAAGTGATGGACAAATTAATATATTGTGACGATCACGTGACCCTACAATCATATATAATGTAAAGTTACTTTATTGAATAATTTTCCACTTTATGCTAATATTTTAGAACTATAAATAGAAACTATATTCTATAAATAACACGAAACAAAATTTTTTTAATTGAATATATTTTTAAAACTATGAGACAAAAGTTTTGAACATTCAAATGAACGAAATTTTTTTTGCAATTTCTTTAACTACTAATTTTATTAAAAAATATTTGTTTAAATTATCTAAAAAGAAGTTATTTAATTTATTGTTTTATTTTACATTGTCATTATAATTTTTAATAATTTATAGATTGAAAAAAATATTTCGTTCATTTGAAAGTTAAGAACTTTTGGCTCATTTAAAAGTAAAAAAAAAAAATTGATATAAAATTTTGAATGAGAAAAACAAAAGCTCTATACTGACCTCATAATCTCATTTTGGTGCTCTTCCTCTTGCTTTTGCCGCATGATGACATCCTCAATGATGCGCCTTTCCTCGGGATTGAGATAAGATAAATCTGGAAGGTCCGCCATCACTGTCTCGGCCTTGATAGCCGAGTAAGTTGATAACCGGATGCTTCCGGTTGTCCGCCGTGTAAAAGACCGGCACACCACAATTGCCAACGATGACCACGTCGATGATGATGATTAATCACTGTCGCGTCTACGTTTCCAAAACTACAAAAACAAGAAGAACAAGAAGAACAAGAAGAAGAAGAAGAAGAAGAAGAACAACAACAACAATAACAATTACGATTTCTTCTGTTATAAATTGTTCCTGCTTTATCTCGATGATGAACTCGTGCTAACTCCACTAGTGCAACGTCTAACACTACAACATTTTGTCCCGGGCGAGTCATCCGCCACCAAGTAAACGCACACCGCGACAGGGTTGCTTATTTGAATGCGCCAATGAACTATTGATGAGGTTAGGTCGTGTCAATGACAACGACGATGTTTTATTCGCACGAAATATTGAAATAACGCGCGATGATATATTTCTTCTTGAACGTTTAATAATACGTTTTTTTAAAAAATTGTCACCAATTATGATGATTTTAATCACCACGCATGGCACTATCGTTTGACAATGCGCTTCAATTTTCTTCTTTGTCAAACTTTGATTAATAAAATTCACATTTAAATAATAACCCGCAATTGTCGAACCGATACGCGACACTTTTTTCGTGACCTCACAATTTTCGTGAGAGGCTCTCTTCGTTGTTTGACCACCACTCGCCACATCCATATAACAAGTCATGATCACAGGGTGTAGTGATGTTTTCGCATTCTCTCTTCTTTTTATCGTCTAACAGCGGGTTCTTCAAATTATTCCCTTGTTTCTTTTTTTCTCTATTTTCTCCTTCCACTTCTATTTTTTATTTCTTTATTTATGATAATTATTTCTTAATTTGCTTGCCTAACTACCTTTTTATACATCCACAATTATAATAACTATATATATTTATCATTGGTGAGTAGGCAAAAGAGCAGTGTGTCCACCCCCTTTTGGGATCTTCTCATTTCTCATTTGGAGCTCTATCGAAAATTGACTCATATTATTATTATTATTATTATTTTATTTTTTTTGTTTGTTTTTCTGTGTTTTTAGAAAAAGAAAAAAATTATCGAAAAAATTTATTATATTTCATATATGTACATATATATGAAGAAATGGAGAAAGAACATTGGTTTTTGCAATTATTTTGAGACTTTCTATAAGGCAATAGGTCATTCGATTTTTTTATAAGCACAGAAATTGGACTAACCTTTGATTGCACGACTGAATCTTGCGGGTTAACTTCTTCTTGTTAAAAAAAGAATTGTTCACTTATTATCCGTAAAAGGGGATTTTTTTCTTTTATATATGAGCCAACAAAAAAAAGTAGGTATGATTCCCCTTTTTTTTGTGGTATAATCGTGCGCGGAAAAAGTCAAGGGTCAAGACTTTCTTAACCTTCTGATGATGATGATGTCGTCATTTGGTTAATAGTATATTATAGTGTATTTTCTCTCTTTTTTTTATCCTTGACGAAACACAGAGGCAGAGTATGTATATATATATATATATATATCTAGATGTTCAACTCCACACCCATTGTTGCGAATTCTTTTTTTCCTATCTCATACAATTCTTTATAACACTAACTCGTGGAATCACTTAAAATGCACAGTTTTTCTTATTTTTGTTTCTTTTTTTTTTTTTGTTGAAAAATTTTTTTAACGAGTTCTTATCGTTTTTTATCCTTATATCACTACGTTAACCCCGTAACTGCACTGTTTTCACCATTCCATTCACTCGCATACCAAATCGCTCTGTCCCTCTTTTGCTTCCCCCAATTTCGATACAGAGAGAGCTTCCCCGATATACTCGTCTTACTTCCCCTTCTCTTTTCGGATTTCTCTCTCTCTCTTTCTTTCTATCTTGCTCTTTTTGTCGACTTGGAGGGAGGCAGAGATGGAAAAAAACAATTTTATATGTACTAAGGGAAAATTTTACATTAATGGATTCAACAAATATTTGAGAATAAAAAAATGATTTTTATAATAATTTTTAGCCAGTGAATTATAATCGTTCACATGACCACCGACACCGGGAGGCCTTTACCGGGGCCACCATGTTACTTGTGTGCGGCTGAGGTTGCGCAAACGGACACACCAAGTCCACCCAGATATGCACTGACACTCCAACTCTTAGCGGGTTGCTGTGGGGAAGGAGGGGGGGGGGGTCGTGAAAACAGGGACGGTTTCAGGGCGTTTCACTTATAACCCGCGAAGTAACAATTTCTTTAAGACACATCATCATTACTTATTAAATTATTTTGACCAAAAAAAAAAAGGGCAAAGATAATTTTTTTTTTTTTATAATTAATTTAGACTCATAAAATTAATGAAAACAAAATAAGACAAAAATTAGATTTGATTATGATTTACACGTTTTATTTCTGAAATAAAAGCAATGTGCATGGGAAATCTTTATCAAAAAGAATATAGGAGACGCTTGGATAGAAATTTTAATATTGCATCTATGAATTTTTTTTTTTTTTTTTTTTTAATTATTTTTAACTTCTACAATTGAAATTATTTAATGAGTATATTATATAAGATTTTCGCAAGCTAAAATTTCTTGAGGAACAAAAAAAAATTAAGTTTGTTGGTCGTTCATTCATGCAGGCTTAATAAATAATGGGATGCGGTGTAAATTGGAGCCAATAGGGACAGCAGGATACGTTTACGTCATGGGAAAACTCGTATTGATCCACCCCCTCTCACCCCTTCCACAACATTGATATCAGGACATTGACAAGCACGTGAAAACTATACAATGCGCAAACTCTGATAATACGCCAGAGAACATAGATGAATAGGATAGAAAATTTTATAGCTTAAATTTTACGCGACTTTTTTGATGGTTAGATTTTTTTTGTTTTGTTTTATTTTTAATCCCTTAACAATGTTATGCTGTTAATGCAAATTATAATTTTAAAAAGAGTGCAATTCAAATTTCTGCTGAAAATTTGAGTTTTTCAGGAGTTGAAAAAATTTCAAATTCGCATGGAATAAACAAGTTTTTACGTAGATTACGTGAATACCGCGAGTTACGTACAATTATGCAAAAAAAAGAGCGCGTTTTTTTTAAATATTAAAAATTAATGTATTTTATATAATATTAGAATACTTTTTCTCATATGAGATGAGAATTGTTAAAATTTTAATATATGTACGAATTACAAAAAGAAAACTGATAATAAATTGTAATAAAATTTTTATTATTTCTTTTCTAAATTAATTAATTTAACATTACATTTATTTATATTCTTTACAATGTTTTCTATTTTTACACATACTAATTTATATACAAATTCTTAAAAAAAAAAAAAAAATTTGGTAGTAAATATTATAAGTTTATTGCGTGACTGATCGTGACTTATAAAAAAAGATTAATTAACTTGTTCATATTGATTTAGTTTTTTTTAATCTATTTGCTTCCTCGTAGAAAAATATTTACATTGAATATTTCAGGAAATTATCATTAAATTCTAAATAAATAATTAGAATTTTAATAAATGTGTCTACAATTTTAATGTTTAATATAGGTCCTAAATATATAGAATTATTATTAGTTCAATGAAAATTATCTTTTGGTGTGGAAAAAAGATAATTTTTTATAAAGAAAAAAAAATTAATATTTTCTAATCCCTTTTTCATGAAATGTGGCCTCGGTCAACGATCAATCCTCAAAATTTCCAATTTTTATTTTAGCGATTCTCACAGAAAAAAGTATGATGAAAAATACATACTCAAACAGAAATATAATAAAACTAGAAATTTAAAATATTAAATGACTCATTAGTCATTGATTATTATTTTAACTTTCTATGTTTACTTCAATTTAAAAAATTCGTTTTAAAGGAAACAAATAGTTTTTTTTCAACATTAGTGATTTTTTTAAAATTATAACTGAATCATTTGAAATATTAAATTACGCTTAAATGTAATTTGTGTTAGACTTTTCAATTACAAAAATGCAATAATTAATTTTGTTATACTGACTATCATGAAAATGGATCAAAGTTTTCAATCTTCAATTTTCCACTTTAAAAAAAATTCATTTTAATAATATACATATTCAATTAAATATTAGTCATTCTGATACAGCGCAGATAATCGATTGACAGAATATTGATTTTTCAATTTAAACGCTTAGCTAATTTAATCGATTATTTTTTATAAGAGTACATATTTCAGAAAATTTTTACAATCAAATTTGTTCATTAAATTCTATAAAAAAAATATTAATAAACTGCACTGTACAAATACTGTAAACAACTTTACTTCTATAAAAAAATAAACATTAATATATTTACAGAAAAAAAAGTAAACATTAAATTTATTACTCATCTGCATGAAAGTCATCTATATTCATTATTAGAAAAAATTTATTTGTTTTTGAGAATGATCTTAAACTCGTAATAATTCACTATTAATATTGAGTGAATAGATTTTAAACGTAAAACTTTTGCATCTAAAAATTTTATTTTAGATATGTTCTTTGTTCAAACGATTGTATTTTTTAAGTTTCTTAATTGTTAATTCAATATTAGAGAAATATATACAAATAAATTCACCTCGAATGTTTTAAAAATGGAGATTTGATGAAAATAAAATAATAAATTTATTAGTAAATATCCTTCAAATAATAAGAAAATGTTATTCTTTGATTAATTGGAATTCTCATAACAAAAAAAAAACTAATTGTATTATTGCTAAACTTATTCAATAATAAAAATTAATTTGTTATTATTATATTAAAACTTATAAAGATTTTGTCATTAAGTTAAAAATAAATTGAATTAAAATGTTGTAAAAAATTATAATAAATAATTCTATTATGTATACCATAGATTATTATATGACTTTGTGTTCAAATATTGAAAACTTTACAAAAACAAAAATGATTTAACAATTAAATATTTATATATACATATTATCAATATACATTTTTTCAAATATTCAATTCGAAATTCCTATGATAATAAAAAAATCATTCTGTACTCACTTTACAATTTATATCAAAAGGATCAGTCTAAAGTTTGGAATATGGCATGTCATATATATGCAATATGGCACTTTATATAAATTTAAAACATTTCTGTTTATCATGTGGTATTCTCGTTTTAAAGAGAATGGAATCTGCTCGATATTGAGTATTTAACAGTGGCATGTATCCAAAGACCTAAAAGAATTATAATATTACATTAAAATATTATAAAAAAATAAAAAAGACAAAAATTAATTTTGAAATACATTACCTGAGAAAAGAAATTGATACACTTGTGTCTCTCTTGAAAATGCGTATCATCTTCTGATAGGGAAACTGGACATCCTGGACATCGAAAAGTCCATCGTGAAGTGACCTAATCTCCAAAAATTGTTTGAGTTAATTTTTAAACACGTTACTTATACAAATATTTTTTAAATGATTATTTAAATTAATTTAATTAAAATTTCAACCTTAACGGGTGGTTTCCTTGTGATATGTGATATTAAAAAGTTCATTGCAATATCTTCGCAATTCATATATTCGTCAACTTTGTCTCTTATTGCTTGTGGCAACCAATGAGTATATAAATATGTATAATGTTTATGGATAAATGCAGCTCCTGTCAAAACCATTGACAATTCACAGGAATAATTGGAATTATAATTCCATGCATTGTTGTAATTTTGATCCCATGCATGAAAACGTCCAGGAAAACCTACCACACGATCACGATGTTCTCTCCAAACTCTGATGGAAAAAAAAATTTTTTCGTCATGCGAAATTAAAAAAATTTTTTTAAATCTATTTAAAGATTTAATTGAAACATATACTTAAATAAATTTACTTGAAACATTAATTTTCAAATTAATTAGAACATTAAATTTAAATAAATTGCAATGTAAAGCAGTTTTAGAAATAAGGCAAACACTGACCTGAAGGCAAACATTATTTCGTCATGTCTCAAATGAGCATCATCATCAATAGACAAAACAGCTTCTGTTTCAATTGCATCAAATGGTAAAAATCGATTATTTAAACTATTTCTCGGAACTTTTATAACCTGCGAAAAAACAATTTTAATTAATTAACAATTACAATTTTATTCAATTAAAAATCGCGCTTAGAAATGATAAATAAAATATAAGCATACGAAAAATATTATTTCATAATAAAATTAATAATATTAATTTTTTAAAATAATCATTTTCATAACGAAATTTGAGAAAGTTTGAGAATCTATAAGAAAACTGAAGTGGAAATTTTTATCTCAAAATTACTTTAAAATTAAAAAATATAATTTACAGAATATTTAATTTTTTAACTAAAAATTCGTGAAAAATATTTCTTACATGAATTGGCACTCCAATATTAGGCCATCGAAGATCCTCCATTGGTGGTTTCGGACTATTCCAGACTACAAGTACCTTATTTAAATAAGGTAAACCGTAAAGTCGAGCGAGAGAACTAATTAAAACCTGTTCTCTCTCATAAGTTAACATTACTATCGTAAATTGTTCTCTCGGATGATTTCCTCCAAGAGACTCGCAAAATTCTTTACCTGCTCCTCCAGCTCCTTTACCAATTGGTCTAAATCCCACTTCAGATCCTACAATTATTAAATAATTAAAACACTAAAATATTAAATTATTGAAATAATTAAAAAATAATTTTGTTGTACCTATTTATTTTGATAAAATAGTTAATTTTTTCAATAATAATTAATTATTGTCATTGGGAAATATTTTTTTTTTTTTTAAGAAATGCTTTCACATTTATTTAAAAATTTTCATAGTTAAATTTCTTTAAAAGTACTGAAATTTCTGAAAATATTACTTACACTTAAAAAAAATATAATTTAGAAACTACTTCCTCTTTGAGAAAGCAATAATAATAATCTTCATTCTTCCAAAAGACACTTTTCTCAAAAATACTTTAAATTTCTTTAAAAGAAATTCTATTTAGCTTTCTTTCACATTGATGAAG
Organism: Leptopilina boulardi; assembly: GCF_019393585.1. Taxonomy (NCBI): domain Eukaryota; kingdom Metazoa; phylum Arthropoda; class Insecta; order Hymenoptera; family Figitidae; genus Leptopilina; species Leptopilina boulardi. The sequence goes on along the minus strand of NW_026137764.1, from coordinate 1,294,416 downwards.
TATCTTCAAAATCACTCAATTTTTCGGATTAAAAAAACACACATTTTTGTTCAACCGGGGAGATTTTTTTTAAAAAACACTCGTATTCTTTTATTATTAAAAAAAAATAAATTCAAAAATTTCAAAAAGCACTTAATTGAAATCTTTAAACTGATTGATAATTTAGGGGTTGATAGCAAAAGTGGAATAAAAGCCTTGCAAGCAAAAACCCTCTTTTAACCCTTTGAGGACAAGTGTTGCTTTCAGGCAACATGAACATTTTTTTGTTACCTTAAGCATAAGTTCCTTGATTTTTAAAACTCTGGTTTTGAGGCAAAAACCCTTAATTAGTTTCGATGAAAAACTTGTTTAAAAATCAAAAATCGTGATTTTTTTAAAAATAATTTGGTCCTCAAAGGGTTAACATTATTATTTAAATAAATATTCTAAACTTAAAATTACTACAAAAAAGTATTAATGTCTTTACTAAATAGATTAATTAATCAAAATATTCTAACCCATTTTTGTTCGCAATATTTTTATCCCACTTTTGCTATCAGCTCATCAATTTTTCTTTAGTTTTTCTTGACAAAATTGTTGACATCACGCTAAATAAAACTTTTCATTCACACAAAAAAGAAAACTAATTATAAAAGCAGTATAATTATTTTGCTTCATAAACGCAAAGAATCGTAAAAATGTCAAAAACATTTCTACAAAAAATAGAAAAACAAAAAATACTATATTAACGCGAAAATCATAGTATGTTGCAAAGTGATAATTATAAAATAAATATTAAAAGATGTAACAAATAAGAATTTGATTTTTGAAATTAAAAATCAGATGAGTTTAAAAAGTATAAAAGAAACTTGAATTCAAGATATAAATTTTAATTTACCTAAAAATTTTGCATCACTCGGCAAAACGGTGTCGAACGGAAGCTGAGGATATAGATAAAATGGATCCATCCAGTCATTCCACATTTCATATCCTTGAGTGAGCATGATTGTGTAATTTCTCTTGAAAGAAGGTGATGAATAAGGAGGTTCTAAAGGACCGAGACTCTCTTCAGCTTCTGTTTCCGATATTATGGAATCAGATTTTAAAGGCTGCAATGCAGAATAGTGAAATTTCAATTTTTTTCAAAAAATTCAAGAATTTAAAATTAAAATTTTTGAAACATCTCAAAAAATTATTAATTAAAAAAATATCTAATATTAGATATTCATTATTTATATTAATGAAGTTTAATTATTTTAATCATTAATATTACTTAATATAATACTATTGAAATATTCAATTCAAAATAAATTATTTATTTTTTTATGTTATTAAAAATAAACGTTTAAGATTATAAGCTGAAATTACACAAAACTATTATTATAAAGAATTTTTTAAAAAATAACTTTATTTTGCTTCAGATAAATAAAGTTCAGTATAATCACAGGTTATTTACCTTTCTTTTATCACTTTAGTAGGTATAAATTGTTTATTTATTTCACCTATTATAAACATTCCTTTTTAAAATTATTTACACTTCGATTAATTGAACTTCCAACTTTAAAAATTATCTAACATTTAAAATTTTAAATATTTGCTTTTTATTTTATTACAAAATATTGTTTTAAAAATCTAAAAAGAAGTTATTTAATTTAATAATTATTAAATTTACTGCTTTATTTTACATTGATATCATAATTTTTAATAATTTATAGATTGAAAAAATATTTTGTTCATTTGAACGTTCAAAACTTTTGGTTCATGAATATAAAATTTAGAAATTAATTTGTAAATTTTTTGACTTTTAAAACTATAGTCTCTAAGAACTTTGAGCACAATTTTTGGTTTTTTAAAATTGATATTTGAAAAATTTATTAATGAAAAATGAATAAAAAGTTTTTAAACTTTTTGAGGTTTAAAACATTCATTGTCGTATTTAATTAAAATTATAAATATTCTGGCATAATTTTTTATTCTTTCATCTATAAAAAATAATCATTACACTATATGAGTGCAGAAAAAGTGTTAAAAGAAATTCTTGGTGAAATTTTATTTCTTTCAAAAAAATTTGTTTGTTAAAAAATAGAACACAAATCTAGCCTGATGTTAATAGACTTTAAATTATATATTTATTTATCGTAATAGTAAAAAACTCAATTTTTGAATTTCAACAAGAAATTTTTCAAAAATTAAAATTAAAAAAAAACAAAATTACCATGTTAATTCATCTTAAAAATCTTGTAGTTAGAAATCAACAATTGACATATTAATAGCTACAATTTTTCAACAATAAATAAGTGGACAATAAAAAAGTTTATTCTTTTTTTATTATTAGTATTTAAGATAAAATCAAAAAATTAAATTTTCTTAACATTTCAATTATTTTTATTATCTTAGTGGAAATTTTAATTGTTTTAAATATAGTTTTTTTTAACAATTTTAAATTCAGGTAAGTAAATTGTTTTCTGTTTAGCAACTTCGTAAAAAATAAGTAATATTATTAAAAAAAGGGGTTAATTTTTGCAAAATTAATTTCTTGTTAAGAAAATTTTGTAAAAATCTGCGATAACTGTTAAATAAATTAATTAAAAATTTTATTTTAACACATACCACAAAACTTTCGTTGAACACACTTGGACTGGCAGTTTGGGGAGCGGGTAAAGGAGGAATTCCAAGTCGATCCCTAACAGAGGCAACGATAGTATCAACGGCACCCTGAGCCGTTCCTAAATATCGTTCCCATATGAGTCTTCCATGTCTACGCATATCCAATAGATCGATATCTGGTATTGCGCGTAATAAGAAATGCATTTCTGTCACTCTAGCTTTTGGTAAAATAATAGCTGCTCTCCGCCAAGATATCACCTCCTTGTAACTAAGAAAAATTTGATCTCCACCTAAAATAACAGGTATAGCTCCAGATCTTAATGCTTCATAAAGTCTCGCTTGTATCGATGAGGTAGTAACCAATGTTGCATTACTAGGTGCCAATATTAGTGCAAACGTTGATTCTTTCAAAATTGCTCTTCTCGATGAATCCGTACCGCACAATGACCAATCCAAAGCTTCCACCATTTTTCCATCGCCCGACGCTGGTATACATTCAAATTGAATGAAAAATCTATCCAAAGTCGTTCCCATACTCATGTCTTTTAAATGTTGAATAATAAAATTATCTAAATTATTCTCATCAATTGCAAGTTTTTCTAAATCAACTTCGGCATCATCCATTTGACGAGTTGTTGTCATTTTTAATGATCTCATCTCGCCTTGAAACGACAATAAATAACGTCGTCGCGCTGGTAGCATTTGTGCGCATTCCTGCCAAACATCACCACCAGGTGGTCCCAATATAGGTGGAACAATTAAATCGAAATTATCGCGAAATTGATTTCTATAAAAAGTCGATTGCACAATAATTGCTCGACCAGTTTCAATACCCTTGAAAATATCGCCAGCTTCAACGGATAAATCTCGACGGGCGAGATTCAATAAAATATGATTTCTTCCATCTCCTCCCCAATAAGGTAAAGCGTGAAGTTTTTTCACATCAATGGGATGATTTCTAATTTTTTGATTTGTTTTTTGTACAGATAGAGCTTCGCCAACAAGAACTATATAGATACAAGCTTCAACAGGATTAGTTGTTAAATGAGGATTATAACCTAGAAAGTAAAGTAAATTGAAAGTAAAAATAGAAATAAATTGTTATCGCAAGTTTTAATAATTTGATAAACATACCAAACGTTTGTTTAATTGTCGTCTTGAGAAATCCATCCACATCCCATCGAGAATTAACAACGGAAAATTGATCTGGATCATAGAGATATATGGGAAATCCACTTGTCAATGCACATCGACTGTGATCGAAACAGTTATACATTTTACAGCCTCTTGGATCTGTACTTGCAATATTAACAGGAATTTCATTGATTAAAATTCTTTTCGGTAATGCCAATTCGGGTGTATTTCTTTCGACAGCTTCACGTTGTGCCGCCTGTGCTTGAACAACACTAATTTTCAATCGATCAAGATCCATCTGCTGATGAAGCATTTCCTGTTTTAATTCATCAATTCTTTGTGTAAATCCACTGACTTCCGTTTGTAGCCTTTGACGTTTCGCTTCCAAATCTCGTAGTTCATTGCTAACAGACGCTTTGATTCGTAACATTTCCTCAATTCTTGCTTTTAAATCCATTGCTTTCATCGATGTGAAATCTTCAAAAGCCTCCAATTTCGAGCGAGTACGATGAATATTTAAATTTGACGAACCTGATTCGACCTATGAATAAATTAACGAAAATTAAAATTAAATAAATATTTCTGTTCTTTATTTTTAAAAAATATCTTACCTTTGATAAATAATAATGAGCAAATAATGGAACGATAAATAGAATAATCGAGACTAATATTAAAATTTTTGTCAATTTAATGTGCGTTATCCAATGACAAAAATCTCGACTACCTGGATGGTAGTGAGGAATATTATCGTAGCCACTTCCTGTCATTGTGATGAATTTTTTCTTACTTTTCATTAAACATTTTTTTTTTTATTGATAATTAACGATTTTTCCGAACAGCATCTTGTTAGTAAATAAAAATCTAAAATTTCGGAAAATACTTTTACAATCGTCAATAATCAGAATAGATTTTTTTAAAATTTAAACACTTACCATCATTTAGAGAGTTTCAAAAATTTTTCCGTCACCAAGAAATACAAAATTCTAGAAATATTAACTGACTCATCTCGAATAATATACATATATATACAATTTCACATTGAAATTGCAAAGCACTGCAGATTACACAGCTGATTGAGCACAGCTATATTATAGAATAAAATGTAAAGCAAAAATTCATTTCGCTATATAAATTATTTTATTTTTGTCATATATACTTTGAAAAATTACTTCATAATGACAAACGACAGAAACGACAATTTATCCGATTCTTAACACTGAATCTCTTTTTCTTTTTTTTTTAAAATGATTGTTCATTTTTTATGCAAAATTGCATATTTAGCATTATGATGCAAAAACTCTCTGAACATTATAAAATGAATATTCAACAAATATTTGAATATTAATTTTTTTTATTAATAAACACTCTATATTCATTATTTATAATAATAACAGACATATATTTTATATAAAAACATGGAGAAACAACTTTTCTGTTTTCTTTTCACTTTTTAAGGTTAATTTAAATGTCTAATAAACTATAGGAACAAGTAACAACTTGACCGACCGAATTTATCGACATAAGATAATAAAGTAACAGCTTGCGCCATCTGACGTCGCTGATAAAATTTAAAAATTCAAAATTATTAAATTTGCAGAAAATTTTATATATGAAATATATATAATTAAGTAAACAGTAAAAAAACGTATTATTACTAATTAATATTAAATTATTAATAATAATAATAATAATAATTTGTTACTAGTAGAAAAAAAAAAATTTAATTATTGCATAAATGCAAATTTGTCACAAAAAATTTAAACTAATATTTCAAAGAATATTATTTTTTTTAAATTATATGAGATTGTTAATAAATATAAATAGAAAAAACTGAGAAAGTAGATGATTTAAATGTTTTTTTTTTAATTTTTAACTTTTTTTTGCATTTAAAGTTGTCAATATGAAGTCTTGTAACCAATTAAAAATAATTTTTATAATATCAAACGCTGTATTTATATTACTTGTATTACTTTTTTCATAATTAATTGTATTTTTAGTTGGTTTATTAGATTTTAATGTAATTTTTTCAATTATCAAATTATTTTTAAAATCATCTTTTTTACTTGTATTTTTTTTATTTATATCAAAATTAGACTCCCTACTATTAAGCATCTTCTTCTCCAAAGCATCAGTAATAATAACTGATCTTTCTTTTTTGGGAATATTATTAACCTCCAATAGAGTTTCTAAATATTGTTTGTATTGTTCATGTTCATCTTTTTTATCTTCCGTGGTGTTATTTGTGAAATTTTCTCTTCTTAAATATTCTTTTGTTTTTATTGTGTCCATTTCTTGATTAGTGAAATTATTTGTACATGATTCATCCTTTTCTAAGATTCTCCCTTCTGTAAAATTAAATTTGTAATGATTAATAATTATTGTACATAATTTTTAATTTAATACTATTTTATTAATTTATTTTTGCAATTAATTAAATACATATATTGAATTCATTGAATGTAATTGCATTAATTTAAGATATACCTATTTAAAATTAAATGTTGGTAACAAATTAAATTATTATTATAATTAAGGAATAAAATTTTTTTTCTCACCATTGTCTCTTTTATTGATTCCAGAATGATTTCGAGGATGATGTGAACAATGGATTTTTTGTGAGAAGTTGCGAATTTTATTTAAAAGAGTCACTAAAAATGAACCGTCTTTTAATTTTGTCAATTTTAAAGGTAATCTTAGTAAATTTCCTTTATATAAAAATTCTGAATTTTTTTTATTTTTCGGAATAAGTTTTCCTAGAATATACGAATTTCGATGATAATTTAAATTATTTGTTTTTAAGTGTTTTCTACTTTCTACTTTCATTGAATTGTTCAATTCCTTTGATGATTGTAAATTATTTTCCATTATTTTTGTATCATTTACATTACTTTCCATAAAAAAATTATGATTATTCTTTTTATCTATTGTATGAGAGTCAATTTGTCCAATTCTTTCAATTCCAGTTGTTTTTTGAAAATTGTCATTTCTATTTATTCTTATTGATGTATGAAATTGAGAATTTTTGTCGATATTATCATTGTAAGCTAAAGAAAAATTTTTATCTTTTGCAAATGTTTTTTGATCATTTATTAATAATCCGATAATATGAGGATTTTTGTTAATATTTTTTTCTGATGTTTCATTGAAATTCTTCTTAGGATCGGAATGTTTTTTATTTCTCCTTAATTCATTATATTGTATTTTGTCATGTAAATCATTTTTTTGTGATTGATTTAAATCTTTATTGTGCTCGGAAATTTGTTGATGTTTTAATGAAGTAGAAACTTGAGAATTGCCATCATTATTTCGATTAGATACACTATTAAAATTACTTTTAGATTGTGAATTTAATTTTTCCCTCGAAACTTGAGAAAATTGATCATTCATTTGGATATTTCGTTCGTAACTTTGAAGTGAATTTTTATTTGAAGGAAGTAATGATGATTCAGTAAATTGAGAATTACCTATAAAATTTTGATTGTTTATTCCTAATATTCCATTATTCTTTTTATATTCCATATTTTTGCTTTCACTTGAATAATACTTGGGAAGCAAATTATTTATCAAATCCGATTCACTATGAATTGTTTTTGCATTTTGAGTTTCAACAGAATTTTGTTTATACAAAGGATTTACTTTTGAATTTACTGTTATTGATATTTTATTTTCTAATTCATGATTTTGAATTAATGGAATAATTTGCGTTTCAAAATTCAGTAGATTTTGTGTTTCTTCATTATCTTGAATTTTTTGAGAGTCATAATTTTCATTATTGTGAATCCATTGTCCTATTTTGAAATTTATTTCTGCTATTGGAATTAGAGATTTTTTAATATTATTTTTTGATAAATCGTTGTTAATTACAAAATTCATCAAAGCAGATTGAATAATTTCATCTGTTATTCTTGATATTGAATATTCTTCATATTTTTTCTTGAGTACAGTTCTAATTGCATTAATTAGCATTTTTTGAACATAGGAGTTTTCAAAAATTTCATTTAAATTAGTTATTTTATAAATTGATTTTAGAGTAAAATTATAATCTTCAAGAACCTTGCTTATTGTTTGTTGTAAAATATTTTGTTCGACGACTGATAATTGGTGAAACAATTTCAATAAATAAGTTTCTTTTGTTTCAGTACTTTGTTCTTGAGCTTCATTTGTAATTCCTGTTCCTTTGCCTGTTGAGTTTTCCGACTCATAAGTGGTAGGTTTGCCGGTTTGACCATTTTTTTTTTTATTTTCTTGATCATCTTCTGTATTTTCTTCACTACAATAAATATTTTTATCATCATTATAATCATCATCACCATCATCATCATCATCTTCATCATCATCTTCTTCTTCTTTTTCTTCTTCTTCAGAATCGTCAATTCCATAGGGATAATTGTAGATATTGTTTAAATAAAATGGGTAACCATAATTTGGAAATTGATAAAAAGGATTTTGTGGTTGGACGTATTGAATTATTTCATCTGAATCCATGTCTTCTTTATTATTAAAATTTTTAACATAACAAAAAGGATAACAAATTTTCTTGCAATCTCTTTTTTTCTTATTAATATTTTTATTAGATTGTCGTTCAATTCTGTTTTTATTTTTTGATGATTTATTGTTGAAGAGATTATTGAGAAATTTCTTTTCATCGTGTGTAAATTTTAAAGGATGTAATTTTTTATGAAAAATTAAATTTTCGTTAGGTTGTTTTATATTTGGTGAATTGGTAGATTTTTTTACGTTAAATTTTTTAATTTCTTCAATAATAGAATTTGTTTCCGATACACTTGAATCTGACTGATTTCTGTAAGAAAAAATATATTTTTATTTCAATTCATTAAAAAATAAACACAAAAAATTAAAAGGCATTAAAATAAGCTGCAACGCTTATTTTAATACGTTATAATTTTCTGTGAAAATGTCAATTAAAAATAAAATAGAAAATTAATTAAAAATAAAAAAAAGTAAAAAAAATTTATTATTTTTGATAATTATTGAATAATATAGATAATTAAAAACTGCATAATTTTATAAACTAAATGACATTAAATTATAATGTTACCTTAATTCATTATGTGATGATTGATTATTGTCAATTGCATTTGTATTGTTTATTATAAAAAAATTTGCAAATGATGTTGTTAATAGCACATAAAATAATTTGCACTTTGTCATGTTAATCTTTATTTTCTTATAATTTTTTTTTAAATTGGATCACTTCTTTATTTCTTTAATGACAAGCATTGCAATTTTCACACAGTATTTCACTAAACTCAACTTGTTTTTTTAAATTAATTATTTTATTCTTTTATTTATTGATTATAAATAAAATAGAAAACTTATTTTATGTGAAGTTTGAAATTATTAATTAATATTAATATTCTAAAAATATATTGTTTCGGACTTGATCTTTAAATTTTCAATTAAATTTAAAAGAAAATTGTTAAAATTTAATTCAATTTTATCGATAAAGTAACTTTAAGATTATTAATATTTCATTGATCGAAGTTATTAGGCTTAAAGCATTCGACTGACTGATTAAAATTAAATTAATTGACACTTGTCTTTATATTATTATGAAATATCCTGGTATTGAATACTGTTTTGAAATAATATATTTAGTTAAAAAAACGATTATGTTTAAATAAATAGGAAATGAAAAACAATTAGAAAGTTGCACAAATTCTTGTTGAAAAATAATATTTCTCTTTATTGAAAAAATATATAACTTATTGTTCCTTAAATTATTATTATTATTATTATTATTATTATTATTATAAATCTACAATTATTTTTTTAATATGATTTTTACTAGGAAGTAATGATTCTACAATAATTTTGTAATTAAAAGATTAAATCATTTACTTCTATTCACTATTGTCTTCAATTTCGCTGATGTAAATAATTTTCACCTGCTTGAAACTTTCATCGGAAGTCAGGAAGTATAAAGAAACATAAATATAAATTATTAAGAATTAAGAAATCTTTTTATGAGATGTTGACCTCTTTCATAATGAAAAATATTTACTTTAAATATTGTTGCATCATTTGTTCCATTTATAATATGTTATTAACTATAATTTAATTTATTTTAATTTTTTATTTAATTCGTCAAATACATATAACAATTTAAATAATAAGCAATACTTATTATTTACATTTTTCTTTATTTATCTAATTGGTGAATAATAATTATTATAAAAATGTTAAATGGAAATTTTAAAAATAATTTTACATTTTTTTTTTCATTAAAAATTCCTTAAATTATGCAAATACGTTAGAAATCTTCGAATATTATAGAAAAATCAATTGAAGTAACAAAATCGAGGACAATGCTAACACAAATGTACAGTAAATTGTCGGTTAAATAGACTATTATGTTTCTTTGGTAAAGTGTTCTCTGTGCAATAATCTTATTTGTGAATAAATAAAAAAAAAAAATTACAGATAAAAGAAACTACCAATTTTCTCATTTGATCTTTTGAAGGAAAAATAAATTTTACCTTTGTCGTTTTTAAATCATAAGTAAAAAGCAATGCCACGAAAGATTTGATATAAGTGAAAAAATTAATAAATAATAAATAAATTTTAAATTATAAATAAATTAATAAAAAATGAAAATCAATATGCAAAAAATTTGTCCCTTACTTTTGTTTCTTGTGTGTTCCAAATGTGAATCAACAACAAAAACAGATTTCAAAAGTTATCTTATTACATTAACAAATTTCATTGAAACAAATTCAACAAATTATCAAGTGGTGATATTAATAAACAATCGAACTCAAAGTTTCAATCTCAATGAAATTATAAACGAGATTTTATCAAAAGTTCCGGGTTTAGTGATAAATAGTTCAGCAAAAACAAATAAACATTTAATTACCTTACCCATTTTTGATGAACCGAGAAAAACAAGTCTCTTTATAATAATTGACAATGAATTAAGAAGTAATTCATCGAAATCAAATATCATAGAATCAATCAAATTTATGAGAGCATTGTCACCAAATAGAATTCGTCCAAAGTGTATAATTATTTTATTTTCAATAAGAAAGGAAATTATTCACGAAGAATTACTTAAATTTATGTGGTCAAAATTTTTTCTAGATACAACAATTTTCCAATTAGATATAATAATAGAAAACGCGAATAAATTTTTTAATTACTATAAATTTTTGGATGCTTCATTGCATTCATTTAATCCATTTACTGGTGAACACAAAAAGCAGAAATTTTTCCAAAAAAAAATCCAATGGTTTCCAAATAAATTAGACGATATGAATGGTTATAAATTAATAGCAGGAGCATATTTCAGTGCTCCTTATAGTCAATTAAAATTCAACGCCACAGGTGATTTAATTCACTATTGGGGTGCAGATTTTGTAGCACTTGATGCTCTATCAAAAGCAATGAATTTTTCATACACTGTTGTGTCATCAATTAATGCGTCAATTGGTGTTATTGATTTGAAAAACAATACAGCCGGAGGTATGCTCGGTAAATGTGTAAGAAATGAAATTGACATTTTATTGACGACTGTTTTATTTTCAAGAGATTCAAAACGAAGTGTTACTGAATTCACAAGAATGATCAATTGGGAAAATGTTTATGCAATTGTGCCAATTTTGCAAGGTGAAAAGAAAATTGTTGAGAATACCACGCTTTATAAAACATTTATTTTCTTTATATTGGTGGTGATTATTTTTCACATCATAACAAGGCTCTTTGGCTATGATCAATTGGATTACATCAATATAATTGCAATTCTCTCAGGAGTCACTATCCAAATTCAATCGACATCCATTCATGAAAGATTATTTTTCATATCAATTGTTATTTTAGGATTTTTATGTGGAACCATTTTTTTTGCTGGTTTTACGCATATGAATATGCAAATTTTTTCAAATATGGAATTTAATACATTTGACGATCTCGATAGGTCGGGTTTAATTCCCATTATTCATGTGAATATGTTTGATGCAACGTTTAGTGCGGCCGATGGTGTTTTATTAAAATTAAAAGAAAAAACAAAAACTATAACAAAAGATTGTATACCAATGATTTTAAATGATGTGAATAAGACTATTTCTTGCATAAAGCCAAGCACAAATGTGGTGGCGGCAATAGAATTATCAAAAAATGGAAGTGGACGTCCAACGTTGACGGCTTTGAAGCAAAAATTTTGGGGTTTTCGAACAGTGATGAATTTGGGAAGAGGTTCACCGTATGTGGAAAAAATTAATAAATTAATAATACGATTAACAGAATCGGGACTTCGTAATAAATGGAATGAACCGTATTCTTTTGCTGATACATTAATTCACAGTAAAAGTCAAGACTCATCTGATATTGATGATTTTGGATATGTTGAAAATCTTCTTCAGTGTCTGCTTTTTGTGATTCTTAATGGCTATTTGATTTCATTTTTAGTTTTTCTAATCGAAGTGTTTGTTGATTATTTTTCACGATTTATTTTCGGTTTTATTCTGATCAACTATTTCAGAAGAATTTGATACAATTTTTTTTATTAATTGTAAGAATAAATATAATTATAAAAATAATTACTTATTCTTTAATGAAAAATGTTTAAATGATTCTAATTATAGATGTAAGCATTTGACATCTACTATTTCTGTTTTTTGCAAATGACAGAGCAACTCAAAATCTATCGATTGGCATCGAAAACTCGAAATCGATTTTTTTGAGCTAAGGTCTCTTTTGTCGTGGAGCGTCACATATGCAAATTCCCATATCAATTCATACTCAAAATCGTGTCCTTATTTTACATACGGTTTTCTATGGATTTCCATATGGATTACTATAATCAACCTGGGATTTCATATGGGTTTTTTTAATAAGATTGCATATAGGATTCCATGTAGGATCTTATATAGGAATTTTCAGCAAGGCACTTATGATAGGAAATTATGTTATAATAATATACTTATATTATTATAATATATTAATAATATTTTGTATCGTTATGCACACTTAAAATTATTAACATTCTTTTGATCAACTATTTGAAAAGAATTTGATTCAATTTTTTATTATTTATAAGAATAAATATAATTATATAAATAATTACTTCTTTAATGAAAAATGTTTAAGTGATTCTAATTATAGATGTTTTATCTTCAATAAATATTATTTTATAATTTTAATGCAAATAATATGGTATTAAATTATTTTATCACATATTGCCGAGTTATTAATTTCATTCATGATAAATTACTCTTAAAACTGATAGAAATGATATAGATGATTTTACAATCTGCAAGAAAATTTTAACAAAAATAAAATAAATTGAAATTTAATAATTAAATATATTTCAGTTAAACATATAGTAATATTGAATATTGCTACATGAATATGAATCGAAAAAAAATTATTAATTTACCCCAGTGAAATTTTGCAAATTCATATCATATAATCCTCCAGCAGAAAGTACAAGACGCTTTTGAGCTCTTAATATCAGTAGTGAGAGTAATTTTGTATTAGTAGGAATTAAATTTGTCCACAATGATTGATAGGCAGACATTCCGATCTGATAACTCTGTATTTAATTAATTAAATTATTTTTCAGTTAAATAGACCAGGGTGTCAGCAAAATTTCTTGTCATTTACCTGATTAACAAATTTTTTAATTTATTTGACTTTATATTACTTAAAGTAGTAAACTTTTTATATTTAACTTGTGACTTTTTTGAAAAAAAATTTCCCCACTTTTGAAGATTTTTAATAAAAATGCCTGACTTACGGACACCTTGTAAAATAAAAAAAAAAAACAAAAAGAGAATAAAATTAGTTTCAGTACCTGATCCATTAATTCATCGCTTGGCCAACAATATAAAAGAACTTGAAACAAATTGGCAAGGAGAAAACCTGCATAAAAGAAGGCGCCATTTAAATCTACATGGCTTCTACTTACAATCTGTAAGAAAAATTAATACTTTAAAATATAATGATATATTATATTTCATTAGAAATTTGAAATCCAAAACTTACTATAATTAATTGGAATCCAGTGAAGCAAACAGTAATGCAACTAGTCAGTAGTTGAATTAAACACAATTTACTGAAAATATTATTTAACATCTGAATTGTCCTGTCGAAAAAAAATATTATTTAATTTTTCAAACAACATTTATAACATAAAATAATTAAACATCTAAATTAAATTATTGTATTAATTGAAATTTTTAATTAATTTTAAAAAATATTTTTCATGAGGAACAAATTTTAAGTTCAGCTGCAATTAAATTCTAATAATTTTATTTTCTTACTTGATTTGAAATTTATGTTTTAGAACAAGATTCTTCACTAGAGCTTTTGAAATATTAGATTTAGTGCCTACTTTCAATAATTGGGTTTGAAGTATATTTAATTGTGCACATGTATGATATATTGCTGTGCAACAAAAACTATCCATTCCTAAGGAATAACTAATCCCCATAATCAGCCCAGTAATTACCTACAAAAAAGCATAAATTTGTACAAAAAACGAAACTTCTAACATCACAAAAAAACATTTTTTTAGTACCTGAGTAAAATAAGCAATAGCGTAAATAATATTTGATTTTTCGTCCCAATAATATGAGGAGCAAAATGGATATCGTTTGTTACGAGCTGGATCGCTATTGATGCCATAAATGAAAGGTAAACAGTACATTAAAATAATAAAGAAATAAACTGAAACAATAAATCCTTTAGTAATATACAGCGCAAATCGAGCATGATAAAACAGAATATTTTTTTCATCTTCGGACATTTTCGAAGAAACAGATTTTTCCCAATTGTGTTGCATAATTAACACCACATTCTGTAAAATGGTACATATTTAATTAAAATAAAATAATAAATTGAATTTTTATTAATTTAAAGAATAAATTTAATAATAGTTTTAATAGATTACTTGATTATATTTAATCTGAACAGAAAAAATATTTTCTAATTATAGTTTTAAAATATTCAATATTAATGGTTATTATTTTTTTATTTCTTTAAATTGTAAAAAAGGTAATAAATATATTTTTATTTCTTAACATTTTGAAAATTTATTCTCACCTTAATTAATTTCTTCTTTGTAACTATGTGAGTAAATTTTATTATCGTATTTATAGAATGAACAGTGAGACACAAATTTTGAACAACTGCATTAAAATCACCCCAAACGATAAACAAATCTAATAACATGGGGATAACTAAAAATATTGCGATTGACAATATAATTGCTACGGGATGAAATTTATGAATAGTGAGACGCAATTGTGATGCTTTATCATGTAGCGGCCATATTCCAAGGAGACTTAAATACATTTTATTAATATAAATATAATCCTCGAATTTCTCTGTCATTTTTAATAGATAAAAATTTTTTATTTTATCAAATAATTTGTCATTTATTTTTCAATATTAGTTTTTAACTTTTATGTTACTGTTTTTCTATTAATTTTAAATTTTTGTCATTACACTTTTTACAAATTAAAAACAATTTAGAGTTTTGTAGAGTATCATGTTTGTAAGTATCAATTTCTTTGAGTTTGTCATTAAATTCAAATTTGCTTTTACCATATATTTATCACCTTAATTTAAAAATTTTTTAAATGAATATTTTAATAAATTTTAAACAAATTCTCAAGTAGATAGATAGATTTTATTTTTTTCATTGTGTACTTTAACAAAGTTCTGCAATTTTTCTTTCCCGCAAGCTTAAAAAAATAAAATAATTGCGAATAAAGATGATATGCGGGAACATAAATAATCAGAATTGAGATACAAAACTAAAATATAACAAATTCTCAACTATTTTATGTTGATATTTTATTGGCATGATTTTTAAGAAAAAGAAGCTTGTGCCTCTCGAGAAAATAAATTGTTGGTGAAAATAATAAAATATGAAAAGAAGATTGACATCTACAATGAGAGCTACAATTACTAATCCATTTAACGTCACTCACTTGGGTACAAAACTTTTGAATATATATATAGTGTCAGTTGGAAAAATTATTTCCTATTTTATTCTCTTATTTCTACCTCACAAGCCAATGCTTGCATTAATTATTTAAGATAGGAAGATATTTTGCACCTGTAAAATGCGACTATTAACTCAGTTGAGTTCATTTAATTTTCATAAGATAGACGTGTTCGAGAGAAAAAAAAAAGAAAAAAATATTAATTCTGAACATTTGTAACTTAAGATACAAAAAATTTGTATACGATTAATCAATACGACTTATTTAATTATTCATAAACGTACGTGGATATATTTCTTTTGATGAAAAAAAATATTTTATGAAAATTTCTGCCTCTAAAAAATAAGTATAAGTTAGTTTCTTTTGAAACAAACAAAGAGTGGTATAGAGGCAGATGATTGAAAAATTTTAAACAATACATTTATGTACTTTAATTACTCCATAATTAGCATTGTTTATGTATTAATATTTTTTGTACGAAACGATTTATCTTGAAATGCAAAAAAATTATATAATAAAAATATTTTGTAAAATTTGTGACAAAAACATTCTAATTAAAGATATTTTCATTTTTTGTTTCAGATTGATGTGAAAGAGAATTTTATTTTTTTTATTAGCAATACCTTTCCTAAGACTAATATTTAACAAAAATGATTATTGGGTTTTAAATGAAAAAAAATCCGTTGCATAATAAATTATCATATTAAGTTTTTCAACTGTAAAACAATATTTTTTTCGCTCAAGAATAATCTCTGAAGTTTTATATTCCATTATTAGAAATATTGGTAAGTGTTTGAATATAAGTATTCATTTCTGATTTATTTTAACTATCAAAAGTTACAATTCTTATTATTAGTTTAAATGTTATTAAATTATGTTCTCAAAAAAAAAAAAAAACAGAACATTATCAATTCTAAATTGTTTCTGAATATTAATGACTTGTCATCATAGCTCTCAAGAGAGACAAAAATGACATGGATGCTTTAACAATCTGTAAAGGAATTTTTTAGAATTAGAACACTAAAATTTACAATTCTAATATCAACATAAATTTTAAATTAATTAATCGTTATTTTACAATTAAAGTTATGTTTTACATACATTTTAGTGAATAATAAAATACTACGTTACACTTACTCGTGTAAAATTTTGCAATGTCATGTCGTACATTCCTCCTGCGCTAATGATAAGAGGATTTTGAGCTCTCAATATCATTAAAATAACCGCCTTCGAAGAATTATGACGTAAATTGGTCCACAATGATTGATAGGCAGCATGTCCAACTCCAAAACTCTATTTAATAAATTTTAATATCAATTCATAAAACAATAGAAAATTTGAAAAATTAAATGTAAATCAATATTTGAATACCTTTTCCATTAATTCATTGCTTGGCCAACAGTATAATAGAATTTGAAATAAATTAACGACCAAATAGCCGGAGTACAAAACAGTTCCCCTATAATCCGAGTCTTCACTATTTAAAGACTATAATTAATTTTAAAAAATGTATTATTCTCAAATTTGTTTAAAATAATGTTTAAAATATTTATTAATATTAATTAAACAATAAAAATATTTCAAAATAAATAAATATTCGTCATTTACTTTATTATAATCCATTATACTTCGAATATTGTTTTTTATGTTAATGAATAATATAAAAATGAAAGTAAAGAAAACTTCCATATACGATTTTATCGAAATATAATGAACTTATTTTTCATTTACAAATAATTACCACAATTAATTGAAATCCAGAAAAGCAAATGACAAAACCACTTGTCATAAGTTGATATAAGCATAGTTTACTGAATAACTGGTTTAATATAAGAACGAGTCTTTCAAAAGTAATAAATTTCATAATAATTAATGAAATTAAGGAAATATAGTATTTCATAAGTTTTTATGAATTATCATAAAAAAAAGATCTGTAAAGTACTTTTTACCTGATCTGGCTATTATGACTGTGAACAATATCTTCTATTGTTTCTGATGTAAGTAAGGAAGCATCACCAAGTTTCAAAAGTTTCATTTGAAGAATACTCAATTGAGCGCAAGAATGCCAAATGGCCACGAAAATGAAACTATCCATTCCAGCTAAAAAACTCACGCCAAGACAAATCCCAATAAATGCCTAGAATAAACCATTTTGTTTATTTATTAAATATATGAAATAATAAATTTTTAATCATTTTCAAAAATATTCTATATACCGATAACTTAAAAGGTTATTATACCTATAAAATAATAAAAATTGTTATCAACATTTTTCAAACTGTTTTTGTTAATGTAAATTAGATTTTAAACCTTCAGATTTATGAGATGGCTGCAATTTTAAAAAATTATTAAGTCTATCATAAAATACAAAAGTAGTCTACGAACCTGAATTCCGTAACAAAGTGCGTAAACAACATTCGAATATTGGTCATAATAATACCAAGAACAATATGGATAACGTTTATGACGAACAGGATCAGTGTCTATTCCATAAATAAATGGTACTAAAAATAATAAAGTTTCAAAATAATATACACTCAGAAGGAAATATCTGGTAACTGTACGTGCAAAATTAGCATGATCAAGAAGAATAATTTTCTGCTTATTCAATGTTGAAGTTAACAAGCATCTATTAAAATTATTTTCCATTGTCCACAACAATTCCTGTAAATTCAAAAATTTGTAATAAATTTTTTTTTCATTCATACACTGAGAAAAATATGCTGTTGAATCAACAGCATTTCTACCAAAGGTATAAAAATTATTGATTTAAAAGCATATGCTATAAAATTTGTAAAATATTTTATAGATTCTATAGCACCGTTCGACACGATTTTTCACACACGAAAAAATCAATGATTTTCAGAAACTAGGACCAAAAAAAAGATACCCGTGTCTGGCCGTTTTGCTAGATCAGGTCATTTTTTGCTATTAGGGGTAAAAACAACCCTTAAATAAAAGGTGATAGGAAATCTTGTACAAAAAAATAATTTTTTATGAAACTTGGTATCTCGGGGTTTTCCGGGTCGCTGATCACGAATCTGATGTCAGATTTTCAAAATTCAAAATGGCGGATCCAATATGGCGGTCGAAATTTATAAAAATTCACCAATTCATTTGAAAGTTGTTAGTTAGGGGTTTTTGGGGTCGCTGATAATAACATAATAATAATAATAATAATAACATAATATCATTTATAAATTTCTACTACCATATTGGATCCGCCATTTTGAATTTTGAAAAGCCGACATCAAATTCGTAATCAGCAACCCCAAAAACCCCTAGACACCAAGTTTTATAAAAAATAATTAATATTTATAAATTTCGACCGCCATATTGGATCCGCCATTTTGAATTATTAAAATCTGACATCATATTCGTTATCACCGACCCCAAAAACCTTCAAGTAACAAGTTTCAAGTGAATTCGATGAACTTTTATAAATTTCGACCGCCATATTGGATCCGCCATTTTGAATTTTGAAAATCTGACATCAGATTCGTAATCAGCGACCCGAAAAAACCCGAGATACCAGGTTTCATAAAAAATTATTTTTTTGTACAAGATTTCCAATCACCTTTCATTTAAGGGTTGTTTTTACCCTTAAAAGCAAAAAATGACCTGATCTATCAAAACGGCCAGACACGGGTATCTTTTTTTTGGTCCTAGTTTCTGAAAATCATTGATTTTTTCGTGGGTGAAAAAAAAAGTTGAATTTTGTCGGACGGTGTAGCATATACTTTTGAATTAATAATTTTTCTACCTTTGGTAGAAATGCTGTTGATTCAATAGCATATTTTTCTCAGTGTAATAATTGGAGTTTATAAAGATCGCCCGCTTCATGCAAACAGTAAGAAACAAAATAATACTTTTTTATTCTATGGTTTCTAAACCTGATATAAACATTGACATTACTTTTTGACATGAAGTAAGCAAAATATGAAAATTGAAATTCATAATGAACACACCTTAAAAATATTCTTGTTTGAAATTACATGAATAAATTTTAATACTATAAAAATTCCATGCACTGTAAGACACAAATTTTGCACTACTGCATTGATATCTCCCCAAACAAAATATAAATCAAGTATCATAGGCGGTATAAGCAACGTCAACAATAAGATTATAATAGCGATAGCATGAAATTTGTTAATGCAATTTCGCCATGAAGATGCTTTATCACTTAGTGGCCATAATCCAAGAAGAGATAAATACATCTTATTGATTTGGATATAGTCTTCGAATTTCTCTTCAGTCATTTTTAATTTCTATCTTACACTTGTATATATGTCTTATTTAATAAAATAATTATATTATTTAATAATTACGCAATAATATTTACTTTAAATATACTTTTACGCTTTTTAGAAATTACTTTCTTCGTTTACATTTGCATAATTGCCATTTCTTTTCAAGAAATTTTATAAACAATAATGATTATTTTGCAAAATAATTTTATAAATATAATATTTATTTAATTTTAATAAAGTACCTATTTTAAAAATTTGAATAAAATTCAGATTAAATAAACAGATTTTCTAAACTTTAAATAACGTGATTTTCATTAAATTTTTGAAAATGTTTTAAATCAAATATATATGGGTGATTCTCCACGAAGCGTACAATTCTATGTCCATTGTGTTCATTAAGAAATAAATTGTACATATTGTAATGAACCCAATGTGAAAAAGTAACTTTAGTGTTTATAAACAAAAGCCTATAGCCACTTTAATTTATGATACTGTCCACACTTTCATTTACGAAACGAAAATAAATATTTTTAGCAATATACAATAATAAAAAATAATTATTGGTAACAGTTTTTTATTGTCCAAGTTTGTAGAATTTAGAAAAAAAATTTATTTTTTTACATAGGGAATCACAGAATCGTTGATATATTGTTTAAAAAATCACTATTAGTTGTGATTATAATTTAATTTTTCTTAAATTATAAAAAAATATTTTTAAGGCAATAACTAAATTGTACTCTACGTGGAGAATCACCCATATATAAATAAAATACGTGATCGTTGACTATGAATTATAGAGAATTGATTGACGTTTAAAGCACATACGACATTTATGTGAAACCAAGGAAGTTCTGATGATTCTCATATTAAATATTTAATTATTCAATTACAATGATCCCCTTGCATATAAAAAACTAAAATTCCCAACTGCTATAAAATGGCAACCTGTAATTATCTATTTAGTTATTTTTCCCATGCATTGTCCCTTTAGTAATGATACCTATATACCAGAAATAAATTTACATTTATAATGCAACGATTTAGAGTATACATAAAATTACTTCCTAGAAGACAATATATGTTTCTCTACATGTTATAAATTAATAACAATAAATCATTTCTTCCTTGTTAACTGAACAATTTTAACTCGTAAAACATTTGCAAGTATTAAATTACTAATTACAATATTAAACTAAGTTGCGAATGCTAATTCTACCTTTAACTTTTTGTGCGCAGATCTAAAGACCCTCATTGATTATTGAAATTACAAATTTTTTTCTCTCTATCCTTAAAGCATGCATATTCTAAATATTAAAATTTTGCAGAATAAAATGAATAACAAAGATTATTAACTGATAATATTATAAGGTAATTATTATTATTAATAATAATTTAATTAAATAATTTTAATTTAATAATAATAATTAATAATAATTTCTAAATGTTTTAATCTTCAGTGGATAATATTTAATGATTTTAATGCAAATAATATGACATTAAATTATCATTCTATTAATTTATTACTAAAATTATAAATTTTATTATAATTTTTATTTACTATAAATTACTCTTAAAACTGATAGAAATGATATAGATGATTTTATAATCTGTAAGAAAATTACAGCATAAATGAAATACATTGAAATTTAATAATTAAATATATTTCAGTTAAACAATATAATAATATATTATTGATTTACCCCAGTGAAATTTTGCAAATTCATATCATATAATCCTCCAGCAGAAAGTACAAGACGCTTTTGAGCTCTTAATATCAGTAGTGAGAGTAATTTTGCATTAGTAGGAATTAAATTTGTCCACAATGATTGATAGGCAGACATTCCGATTTGATAACTCTGTATTTAATTAATTAAATTATTTTTTAGTTAAATAGACCAGGGTGTCAGCAAAATTTCTTGTCATTTACCTGATTAACAAATTTTTAAATTTATTTGACATTATATTACTTAAAGTAGTAAACTTTTTATATTTAACTTGTGACTTTTTTGAAAAAAAATTTCTTGACTTTTGAAGATTTTTAATAAAAATGCCTGACTTACGGACACCTTGTAAAATAAAAAAAAAAACAGAAGAAAAAGAGAATAAAATTAGTTTCAGTACCTGATCCATTAATTCATCGCTTGGCCAACAATATAAAAGAACTTGAAACAAATTGGCAAGGAGAAAACCTGCATAAAAGAAGGCGCCATTTAAATCTACATGACTGCTACTTACAATCTGCAAAAAAAAATTAATACCTAATACCTCAAAATATAATGATATATTAAGTATTTAATTAGAAATTTGAAATCAAAAACTTACAATAATAAATTGGAATCCAATGAAGCAAACAGTTATGCAACTAGTCAGTAGTTGAATTAAACACAATTTACTGAAAATATTATTTAACATCTCAATAGTTCTGTCGAAAAGAAAAATATTCTTTAATTTTTGAAATAACATTTAAAACATAAAATTACCAAACATTTAAAATAAATTATTATAAAAATTGAAATTTTCTACTAATTTCAGTTGAAATTAAATTTCAATAATTTTATTTCTTTACCTAACTTGAAATTTGTGTTTTAAAACAAGATTCTTCACTACTATTTTTGAAATATTAGATTCAGTTCCTACTTTCAATAATTGGGTTTGAAGTATACTTAATTGTGCACATGTATGATATATTGCCGTGCAACAAAAACTATCCATCCCTAAGGGAAAACTAATCCCCATAATCAGCCCAAGAAATACCTGCACAAAGAGAATAAATTTTTACAAAAAAAAAAAAATTATTAACTTCACAAAAAAAATATATTCTTTTTAAATACCTGTGTAAAATAAGCAATAGCGTAAATAACATTTGATTTTTCATCCCAATAATAGAAGCAGCAAAATGGATATCGTTTGTTACGAGCTGGATCGCTATCGATGCCATAAATAAAAGGTAAACAGTACATTAAAATAAGAAAGAAATAAACTGAAACGATAAATCCTTTAGTAATATACAACGCAAATCGAGCATAATAGAACAGAATATTTTTTTCATCTTCTGACATATTCGAAGATACAGAAATATCCCAATTGTGTTGCATTGTCAACACCATATTCTGTAAAATAGTAAATATTCAATTAAAATATACTAATAAAATGAATTTTTATTAAATGAAGAATAACTGATAATAGTTTAAAAGATCACTTTAATATATATTTAATCTGCAAAAAAAATCTTTTCAAATTAGTTTTAAAATATTCAATATTCAACATTTTTGCTTCCTCGTGAAGGAAGCTTTGTAGTCCTTTCGTTTATAAAATTTTTAAACATGTTGAACACAAATTTTTCTCTATATAGAAACATGTTATATGAGATCCTGAT
This sequence comes from Leptopilina boulardi, assembly GCF_019393585.1. Taxonomy (NCBI): domain Eukaryota; kingdom Metazoa; phylum Arthropoda; class Insecta; order Hymenoptera; family Figitidae; genus Leptopilina; species Leptopilina boulardi. Next base: position 1,271,098 of record NW_026137764.1, on the reverse strand, counting down.
CAATTGTCCGGATGTATAAATATGTGTGTGTATGAATCGTTTTTGTGAACACGATATCTTTAACAGGTTTTAATGGATTTGGATAAAATTTTATCGTCTTTTTTCAAAAATTTTTTTTAAATAGAAAAATTTAAGGTAATATATAATATAATCGTTTTCCTTACATCAAGACTAATCGATTGGTACATATAAAGTATAGATTTGATTGAAATTTAAAGAATTAATGAAAGTTAAAAAATCAAAAATTAATTAATTTAAGTCAGTTTATAACTCGAAATGTTTTAAATCAATCAATTGATTAGAGAAATTCATAGCTTCCTCCACGAGGAAGTAAATTTTTTGCTTCACACAATGAGAAAGTAAAATGTTTATGAAATAAACATAAAGGACTTCCTCCTTGTATTTTTTTATTATTTAATAATACTTAAATACGCATATTTATATTTAAAAGTAGGCAATAAATATATTTTAATTTCTTAACATTTTGAAAATTCATTCTCACCTTAATTAATTTCTTCTTGGTAACTATGTGACTAAATTTTATAAGCGTATTTACAGAATGAACAGTGAGACACAAATTTTGAACAACTGCATTAAAATCACCCCAAACCATGTACAAATCGAATAACATGGGAATTACTAAAAATATCGCGATTGACATTATAATTGTTACAGGATGAAATTTATGAATCGTGAGACGCAAGTATGATGCTTTATCATGCAGCGGCCATATTCCAAGAAGAGTTAAATACATTTTATTAATATAAATATAATTCTCGAATTTCTCTGTCATTTTTAATAGATAAAATTTTTTATTTTATCAAATAATTTGTCATTTATTTTTCAATATTAGTTTTCAACTTTAATTTTACTTTTTATCTATTAAATTTTTGGCATAACACTTTTTTCAACTTAAAAACAATTTAAAAATTTGTTCCTCTAAAAATTAAAGTTTATAGAGTATCATTTTTGTAAGTATCAATTTCTTTGAGAGGAAGTAAATTGTTGGTGAAAATAATAAAATATGAAAAGAAGATTGACATCTACAATGAGAGCTACAATTACTAATCCATTTAACGTCACTCACTTGGGTACAAAACTGTTGAATATATATAATGTCAGTTGGAAAAATTATTTCCTATTTTATTCTCTTATTTCTACTTCACAAGCCAATGCTTGCATTAATTATTTAAGATAGAAAGATATTTTGCACCTGTAAAATGCGACTATTAACTCAGTTGAGTTCATTTAATTTTCATAAGATAGACGTGTTCGAGTGAAAAAAAAAGAAAAAAATATTAATTCTGAACATTTGTAACTTAAGATACAAAAAATTTGTATACGATTAATCAATACGACTTATTTAATTATTCATAAACGTACGTGGATATATTTCTTTTGATAAAAAAAAAATATTTTATGAAAATTTCTGCCTCTAAAAAATAAGTATAAGTTAGTTTCTTTTGAAACAAACAAAGAGTGGTATAGAGGTAGATGATTGAAAATTTTTAAACAATACATTTATGTACTTTAATTACTCCATAATTAGCATTGTTTATGTATTAATATTTTTTGTACGAAACGATTTATCTTGCAATGCAAAAAAATTATATAATAAAAATATTTTGTAAAATTTGTGACAAAAACATTCTAATTAAAGATATTTTCATTTTTTGTTTCAGATTGATGTGAAGGAGAATTTTATTTTTTTTATTAGCAATACCTTTCCTAAGACTAATATTTAACAAAAATGATTATTCAGTTTTAAATAATAATCATAATCAACACTACATTCTGTAAAATGGTATATAATAATATAATCAATTAAAATATATTAATAAAATGAATTTTTAAAAATTAAAGAATAAATTTAATAATGAATTGTAAGACGTAAGTGTGATGCTTTATCATGAAGCGGCAATACTCCAAGGAGAGTTAAATAAATTTTATTAACATAAATATAATCCTAAAATGTCTGTGTCATTTTTAATGGATAAGAAATTCTTATGTTATCAAATAATTTTCTATTTACTTTTCAATATTAGTTTTCAACTTTTATTTTTCTGTTTTTTTTATTTGATTTTTCAATTTTTTTTTATAACACTTTTTTCAAATTAAAAAAATTTAAAAATTTGTTCCATAAAAAAATTAAAGTTCATAAAGTATTAATTTTAAAAATAATAAATCTCTTTTGAGAGATATATTAAAATTAAAATTTTCTTTTATCATTCTTATTTCAAAAGAAAAACAAAAAATTACTTTTTTATAAAAAAAAGTTCAAGTTTTCATAAATTTCTTTCTATATTTTTCAGAAAAACAAGCGTATGCCTCTTGAGAAAGTAAATTGTAAATGAAAATAATAAAATATGAAGAGAAGATTGACATCTAAAATGAAAGCTTCAATTACTAATAGAGAGCTCTTCTTTAAAATTTAAAAATATATTTAGAAATTTTCGATATTCTTTTTAGTAAGTACCTTATTTTATTTGGTTGTCTATACGTCATTGAGTATTTATGCGTATAACGATATAAAATATAACAAATTATTTCAATTAAATTTAACTACTATCTTCTGCAACTTCCACGGTTCCAATAGTAGCATTCAGCAAAACCATTTGACCTGAACATTTTTATTTAAAATCAAATCTAATAATATCTATAAAAATTAAATATATCAAAAAATGTATATATGTTACCAGTTTTGAAAATTAAAGTTGCACCTTCTACACCAACAATGCAAGGAATACCATATTCTCTAGCAACAACAGCACCATGACTGATTAAACCACCAAGTTCCGTTACTATTCCGCCCAATAAAGGAAAATAAGGACTCCATCCAATATCAGTTGCTCGAGTAATTAAAATATCTCCCTGTTTAATTTCATCTGCTTCTGATACATTTGTTATAACACAGGCTCTCGAATAAATTATACCATTATAAACTGAAGATCCCATGACTTTTGTAATATTTAAATGTTTTGAATTTATATTAGCCAGCTAAAATAGAAAATAATCACTTAGAGAAATTTAATTATTTATTTCGATTATAAAATATATTAACCTCAAGTGGCTTAGGAACTCCAATGTTCAATTCTGAAAATTGATCCTTTTCAAGTTTCATGTACAATCGTTGTCTTCTGAATGCTCTAAAAATAAAAAAAATCCTTTAACAATTAATAATAAACAATTCAAAGAATTTAATCATTATTTCACGTACTTTCGAACTAAGAAATAATCCGACTTTTTAACTAACAATCCAATTTCATAATGAGTTAGGAAAAATATTAAATTTTCATCTGGCAGTCGACTTTTCTCAACTAATAATTTAGCGAGTTTTCTATAACTTAATCTAAATTTATGAAATGCATTTGTCAAAATTGATTTTGTCATTTCACGGCGAGCAACAGCTTTTCTTCCGTAAGGAACAATTTTTTGTAAAATCCATCGGGTAAAATTTTTCTTTGGCGTTTTTAATTTAACAACAGTCTCCTTTGGAGTAAGATCGATAATCTCGGTATTATCTAGTGGAACTTTCACCATTGCCTAAAACAATTTAATTTAAAACATAGAATCAAGAAAAGATTCACGAAAAAATGATTTAAAATATGATTCATATTGACTTCAAAAAAAAGGTAAATAAAAAAAATAAATTTACCTGAAGAGCATTAAATAATTTTTCGGGTTTCATATCCCAGGTTTCAGTGATAAAATCCATTTCTTTGATATTTCTATGCCCATAAGTTTTCATGAATTCGTTTAATAATTCCATAGTTTGGGGGGAATTAATTTCTAACCAATTAATAACATCATTGGCATTAATTTGTGCAAACTCTTTCCACTTACCAGTGTCTCTAATTAAATTTGCAATTCTACGAAGAGCAATTGGAACTTGTGCACTTATTACATTATTACACGAACTTAATAAAACAGCAATGTCCGAAAAATGATCAACTGTCAAATCATCACTATTCTCCATTAAAATTGACATTAATAGAATTTCATAGAAAATACTTATTCTCGAAGTGGCATTGTGACAACCTCCTACCTAAAAGAAATACATATATCACAAAAATTTAATGATTTTCATATAAAACAATAATTTATTATTCAAAATAATAAAAACTTACCAATTCCAATTGAATCAGTGAATTATCGATAGTTCGATAAAGTTCTTCAATTGTATCAAAATGGCTTGCATCAAGTTTCATATTTGCGAAAAGTTTTTCCATTTCTTTTAATGTTGCTTCGGCTTTCCAAGTATCTGAAACCATTTTTATTGTTTGCACTAAAGTTTCCAACAAATTTAAAATACCATTTCTTTTCTTGGCTTGATTATAAATCTCTGGCGTTGTTATCACATGGCCACAAACAGCCACGTCTGTTACTTTAACACTTGGCCTCATTTCTTTCGTAACATACGCCAACATTGTCTAAAAATATTTTTAAATTATTAAATAAATTACAAAAAAAAAATTTATAATAATATAACAATAAAATATGTTTTTATTTTTGATTTATAAAGAAATTTTTAAAAAATTTATTTTAGAAAATCATCACTTACATTCAAATAATTAATAGTGATTCTCATAGAAGAAATGTGTAAATGATTGTCAAAGTAAGGGACAATTGAGGGCTTCTTAAAATTATTATTCACTGAAATATTTAAAAGTTTAACAAAAGTACTGATTGTCAATGGTGATGTGACTCCAGGAAAAACTTCTCCAACATTAGCAAATGTAAGAATATCATTTTCAACAGGTGCAATAGAATCTAATTCATGAGTTAATTCAAAATCTGTCCAATTATCGAGACTTGTAATTGGACGTGATTGAAGTAAAAATATTTTTTCATCAATTATTGCCCATTCAATATCTCGTGCATTTTGAAAAAGATTTTCCAAATTTACACCAACTTTAGCTAAATTAAGAGCAATTCTATTTGAAATAGAATTTTTCCTTATTTCCTCATCACTAAGTTCCTTTATACTTGTTCCCGATTCTTTAGTCATTGTAATTTTTTGATATTTCTTTCCAATTTCAATGCTTTCAATTGTTAATATATCGTTCCAATCTCTTTCAATGATTACTGTGTCCGGTTCCACCATTGCAGAAACTACTGTCTAAATAGAAAAATAAAAAGAAAGATAATTTAATGGCACTCCAAAATATTTTATTTTATGAAGTTCATTTTTTTTAAATAAAAAATGGATTTAAGCAAACAAAAATTCAATTTTTTGAAAATTCTAAAGTGGCGTTACTTCTTAAACAAAATTAATATACTTAAATAATAATTACCTCGCCAAGTCCGTAATTTGAGGTAATGATAATATTTCTTGGATCGCCAGTTGTTGGATGCCTTGTAAACATGACTCCTGCAATTTCGGCATCGACCATTACTTGAATACAAACTCCCATTGAAGCTTTCACAGGCAAACCTAATCTTCTCCTAAAAATAATTTATCATTTTTATTTTGTGTTCAGAAGTTAAATTAAATTAGTTAATTCAAATTTTTATAAATGATGTTTGTAAGTTTTTAATGTTAATAAATTTTATTTCTTAAATAATCATTTACCTGTATTCCACACTCTGATAGGTATAAAGACTCGCCCAGCAGTGAGAAACATATTTTAAAATATTATCTGGATTCTGAATGCCAAGGAAAGTTGAATTTTGACCGGCAGCTGATGTTTCCTCACTATCTTCTCCAACGGCACTTGATCTTACAGCATATCGTAAATTTATTTGATTATTAATATTTTCATCATTTTCCAAATTTGATAATGCTTTTAATATTGCATTTTGTACTGGTTCAACTATAGTTGAAGTCTTCAAAAGTGAAATGACTCTAAAAAATATTAATGTTTCAAATTTAATTTGCATTTTTATTTTCTTTATAACTTTCCGTTATTAATAAATTAAGACGTTTTTTTTAAGTACAAATTTTCAATTAATAATATTATTCTTTCATACTTACTTGTCGCAAGAATTTTTTAAATTCTCAATGTCATTGATATTTATTTGTTCGATATTTTTAATAGCAAATGATAAATTTTCACAAGAATCAATTTGATACTGAAGTGCAGTAGTAACAATGCAAAATCCTTGAGGAACGTAAAACTAGAATTAAAAAACTAAAAAATTACTTTCTTATTAAAATTACAAATTTTCAAGTTAAAATTTTATAATTAAAAAATAATTACATACATCGCTAGTTTCAATCGAAGATAATAAAGCAAGTGATTTTGCTTTTCCTCCTACAAGTTCTTCATTTTGACAAATATCATCTCGAAATGGTACAGTAAAAATGTTTAAATCCTGAAATTGAGGAGAATGAATCGAAATTTCCGAAATAGTTACTGTCGATGTGGCAAAGTTTTTCTGCGGATACCATATAAACACAAAACCTGATCCTATAAAGGGCAAATAATTCGTATGTATTTATTTTGCGATCAACTATCAAAATTTCTTGCATAAAAGAAATAATTTCTAAAAATTATATTATAAAAAAATTACCTTCTTCATTCTTTTGTGTTAATTTAATATTGTAAGTCACATATTTCTCATCAACATTATGTCCATGATGTAAAGAACGTTTTGAATCTTTTTGAAGTTTTACAGAAAATTCATAATATTCATCGGCTAAAAAGTGAAAGTTTATTAAATAAATCATTTCATAGATTTAGAAAAAAAAATAAGAAAAAATACAAACCCTTGAAATGAATATTTTCAGAATCATTTTTCTCCAAATTTACATCATAATCGATATTTAAATTCATCCAATCAATATCAAATATTGTATTATTTATCGTTTTTAAATGTCCAAATTTGACACTAAAATGAAAAATTATTTTTAGTTTATTCATTTATTATTTATTACAAAAACAAAAAATTGTATTTTTAATTTCTAAAAACTTACATTTCTGAACTATCTTTCAATTTTCCAATATTTAGATAAAATGTAAGTCCATTAACTGATCCAAAATAGCTCAATACTTTGTCAAATTTAGAGTTTAATTGTTTTTCACATTTATGTTGACGTAAACCTCGTAGAAAATATTCTTTAGTACTCATATCCTCAAAAAGAATTTGTCCAACAAAAGAACCCCATTGATCAAAACCTTCAGATTCCGTAGAATATTTATTTACATCATTTCTCAAAATATCTGATTTTGTTAGGGGCACTGAATTAGCAATAAATCTGCCAAGCGAACAATAATTTATAATAAAGAAGAACATGCACATTTTTTTAAACTGTAAAACTTACATAAAATTAAAACGAACATGTTCCATTTTTCCTATATCATCTGTAATATTTTTTCTAGTTCCATTTCTCAAAAGTCCGTTAAATGTTATTCGCCATCGTATAAAAGGTTCACAAATAGATATCCTTATACCACCAATTGACCAACTTTGATTAGTAGAATTAAAAGCTATTGTACTTGGATGATCTGAAAAAAAGAAAAAATTAAAATTAAATTCATATTATAACTAATTAATAAAATTAAATTATATTTTTATTGCCTGGAAGTTCATATACTCGTCCATCAGAGAGATATAAAAATAGTATAAGTTCCTTATCATTTCCTTTATGATTTAATTTCAGAAATAATGAATTTCCCTCTTTATCCGTCCCATAAAATAAAGAACAAACTGAAATCTTTTTAAAAAATTTAATTTAGTATTGACACTTTTTTTAATTTTCAAATTAATTACTTTTTTTAAATAAAATAATACACTCACATCTTCATGAAACTTTTTTTGCAGTTCTTCAATTTTCATATCTTCAATAATCCTCAATTTGTCAAATTTTTCTTCACCTAAATAGGTATGGACACTTTTCTTTTCATCACACCACCAAAACTTTAACGTTGAATACCACATTGTAAAAACTAAATTTTCACATAAAATTAAAGTAAACATATTTTTATCATAATATTTATGAAAATTTTGATAATAATGAAATAAATTTTTAAACGTAACAATAATAATTACAAAAACTATTTACCTGATTTTTTGAAAACGCCATTATTTTTAATTTTTTTAAATAAAATAAAATAAGTGAAAATTGCACAAACAAGAGGCACTATAATTAAAGTATAAATTTCTAATTCCATGTTAATTTTTTGTTTAAAACCTAGAATATAAGTAGATATGCAAATTTTTCGACTTCCTCACTGTACAATGTACAAATTACGACTGCTTATCATTTTAACAAACTGATATTTTTATAGAATCTTTAATCACAGATTAAAATTATCTTTCAACTGATTTTGATAAGATGAAAATTAAGATGCCAAAAAAATTATCCAACAATTATAGTACATATTACAAACAAAATTTAAAATATATTGTAATATTAAAAATAATAGTTATTAATTTTTTATTCTACACTGTTTTTAAATCTTGAATGCCATTTAAATTGCATATGAGACTTGTAAAAAATGAATATCATTCTCACAGTTTGATATTTATAATTCAAGTATCCAACAGTGAATGATCACGTTATTTGCGTCATTCAATTATGAAAAGGATTCAGTCAGTACCACTATAAATTACGTAACTATAATAACAGGTTGAAATCAACTGCGAATTTCTAGGTCAAGATGAAATTAACTAGTTCTTTACTACATCTAACAATAAGTTTCTTTAAAATTAATTTTCCGAAATAATTTTTGTGCGAAAAAAATTCATTGTTTACTTTATTATGTAATTAAAAATGTTTTCAAGATAATTTCAGAGAAAATAATTTTTAAAAAAATAATAAATTACAATAAAAAAAATCTGAAAGAAAAATTCATTTTTACAAATACAACAAAACAGTGTTAAAAATTCTCTTATTCTCTAACTAAAAATGATAAGATTTCGATTTAAAAAAATTTTAATTTTATTTTTGATATATTAATTAAATGAAATACTGTAAATTATTGCTATATTTAAATTATATATTTTTTTAATATGAAATGGAATACTGTTAATAGTATTGTGTAAATTTCTTCTTATTGAAAAGTAAATTGTCAAAAATTCGACTTGAATTATTATAAACTTTTCAATCACAGTCAAATATTTCGTTAATACATATGTATATACATATTACAATATGTGAGAAATGCACAAGCAGACTTTGAGCAAGAAAAGTCATTGAGACCATTAAAATTTGTACTTTTTAATATATATTAAAACCTATTGAATTTTCTTCACCGAATCATTGACAGTTGCAGGTTCTTCCTCAATTGTTGCCGAATCCGAGCGTGACTTATCAACAGGATAAAGCCTAAAAATATGGTTGAAGACTTATTATAGTTGAGAAAATTGCAAAGGAAAAAGTAATTTACATAAAGAGTAAATTATTTTTTTTACCATCGTTGATAAAGGTAGACAAGGAATACAGCATCATCTCTAAAGCAAGCAACTCTGTGAGCCATTGGCATTGTTATGATGAATGCAAAAATATCATCAATAAATGTATTGAACGCTTTATACATAAACGCTCTCCAAGGTAAATGCGCGACTGACTTTAATTTATAATTTAAAAACAGTTGAGGTAACATGAAGAGAAAACCAAAAGCATAAACTCCATTCACTAGAGAGTTTATACACCAGGAATACCAGCTACAATAACATTATAATATTTATTTTATTCACTTTTCTATCTCTTATTTGCTTATTAAAAAAAAAATAAATAACAAAGTTTTTTTTAAACTAAATATTTTCTTTCTTGAAAAAAAAATATTAATGTTTCACAAATTTTGTGAGACGCAAAAGAAAAACTTTTTAACATGATTTATCCTTAACTTTATTTTACTGAAAATAATTATAAAGATAATTAATTTAAAAAAATTAAAATTACCTTTTATGAGCTTGATAAACTAGAGAGTAAACTGCACCAGCGAAAACAAGTGGATATAAAAGATAACTCAAATATCGCATACTTTCTGCATCGAATTGTCGAGATTTCGTTTCCAATGAATCACATTTGTTCCAATTGAATTTCATCTTTATGAAGAAACCTTCTCTTACAAATTCGGCTCTTAAAACTTTCTTCGACTTCCACAACTATAAAATAAATGTTATTTTCAATATATAGAAATATTCAAATATATTTTTTTAAAGATATACAATAAAAAAATTAATTTAGAATTTTAATCTCAAATTGTTTTAATATTGTATAAACATTTTTTTTGGTTTAAATAAATTAAACTTTAATTTTGAAATTAAACTTAAAGTAACAATTTTAAATAATAAATATTTTTTATTAGATCTTTAGAAATTACTTCATTGTGATTATTACCTCTATTATGCAACCAATTCCTGATGGAATTAAAATAAGTAATGAAGTGCCTTCATCGAGAAGATATAAAAATATAACAGTTTGACTAAATGCACGCCATAGAATTGTTTGAATACTGAGACCGGCAAGATTGTTTTTACCCCTCCAAAAATTAACGTCATTCTTGAAGGCAAGGAAATCAAAAAGCAGCTGCAAGAAAATAAATAAATAATCAATAAACTTAAAAATGGATTAATAAAAAATTAATTATGTTAAAAATAACTATAAAATATAAATGCATAAACACAATTTATGAAAAATTCATTTAATACATTCATTCATTTAATATTTAAAAAAAAATGATAATTGAAAAGATAATATATTACTGGTAAAAATTAAATATTCAATTAATTTTAATTGTTAATTAATCTCACATGCATAGAAGCAACGAAGACAGTTCCTGCTAATAAATATAAATTTGTATCAGCTAATATACTTTTAACTTCATCAACATCTTTATCTCCAAAACCAAGTTCTTTTAATTTTTTCATTGCAGCTTCAACGTGTAAGATTAATCTTAATTTTCCAACCGATATAGGCGAATAGGAAATTGTAACATTCTCAGATTTCAAATCAGTCATGATTGGAATCAAATTAGTCAATCGTGTCTCGAGAAAATTGTAATTAATCATTGGAAGGTATTTTCGAGTTTGAATTCGTCTGAAAATGTGAATTACAAATTAATATAAAAGAATTAACAATGCAATTATTACATAATTAATATTTAGAATAAATTCTTCAAAATATTATAAACAAATTACTAACTTCATATAGGGCATAAATTCCAAAGGCATATTATTAGTTGGAAGATCAACGGGATCAGTCATAATTGTGAAAGTAACTTTATTCTTTAAATGTGAAATTGACTTTGTCCTTGATTTTTTTTTATGTCCTTCATTCTGCTCAACTCCTAATAAATTAGATCCTTTCAATTCTGGAACTGCAAACTGGGTCATTTTAATTGGAAGAAAGACCGCATACTTATTCTACAAATAGATTCATTATTAATAATCAAAATTCTCTGAATAGACGAAATTAGATTTCTTTTTAAACTTTCTACAAAACCAACTATACATACCTTTTGTAAATCATAAAATGTTCTTGGTTCAGTTTCAAAAAAAGGAGATAAAAAAACATGTAAAAATAAAGTTCCATTTTTTCTAGTTTTTTCTGGAATAGTCAATGTTATTTGACTGTAAATAAAAAAAATTGTTAATTAAATTCAAATTTAAAAAATTTGATTAACTACTAAAAATTTCCAAAATGTTTAATTTTTTTATCGTTTTAAAAAAAAAATTTTAAACATTTTTTCAGCTAATAAACGAAAAAAAATTTAAATTCAGGTTTCTTGAAAATTGAAAATAATTTATAAAGAAATACAAAATTTATTAAACACGTATAAAACGAAACGTAAAACAAAGTATGGCAATTTAGATGAGTCTTTAACAAACAAAATGTTAGAAAATACATTCAAAATGTAATCTAAACATTGAAACATAAAAGTAACGCTTGATAAACAAACTTATTTAAGGAAACGAAATTTTTTTTTAAGTCATAATATAAAAAATAAAATAATCTCTTGGGAAAAAGCTTTTTTTTAAATCGACAGCATTCAATCAAATGTCGTTGAATCTCGTCTGTCATCTTTGAGTATTTGGTTTGTTTTCTATGTAATATCATCCTCTGCCATTTAACGGTAAACTGAAAATAAAATAATATTTTTAAATTTTATAATGTTAATTTTTAAATAAATTAAATATTAATTATTATTTTGTTACCTGAAAAAAAGTTTTTAAATTTCTGTCTCTTTGAGTTCATTCTCCGTATCTTCTGAATCCAGTTCATCAATTGAAGATTTATCAATTTTTTTCATATCGAAATTATTAGGCCAATACTTGTTTGTTTGACATTCATATAAATCTTCTGAAGCTGATTTCCTCTCTGTTGCATGATCGAAAATGATTCCATCCTCGCGTAATACATCAAAACCATAATGATCAAGAAAATCATTTCCAATAATTGGTGCATCGATATCAATTATAAAAAATTTCCATAAAAAGAATCTTCCAAGACCGAAATCAATTTTTCGGACAATCGAACCATAAATTGTAATCTCTTCATTGTCATTATTAAGAAGTTGAAATAAATCATCAAATTCTTGAATTTCATCTTCCTCGACGTATGATTTTGGATAAACACTGACATTAAATTCAGATATAAGACAGGGCAATCCACTTTCTTGATCAACAAGAATTAAACGTTTTTCTTTCAAACATTCATCGTGAGTTTCGCAAGTTTGAATTTCAATTTTTTTTCCATTTATCTTTGTTTTGGGAATTAAATCAATTTTTTGAAAATTTGTCAAAAGAGGCCAATCCATTGAATTTTCACAGTCACAAACATCCATTGAAAGTTCTTCCGTTGTCTTCAATGTCTCTCGATCACAAAGTCTTGAGTATTCTAAAGCGTGATCACACTCGAGTCCAAAGTGTTTCAAAAAATCTTGAGCAATAATTGGTTTCACGAAATCAGTAACAGCAAATGACCATTCGTATTCTTTATTTAAACCGAAATCCAATTTGAGATTCGCCCAACCGAGAATTGGAAAAAGTGATGAATCAGCAACTATGAATTCGGCCTTTTCCGAATCTTTCATCGTGTCTCCTTGTATCAAAGCTTTTGGATAACTGCTCACTTGGGATTTTTCAGTGACAAAAAATAAGACCTTGGAATTTTTATCAATCACGTGAAAACGATGTTTTTGAACTTGTCCTTCAATTTCACTTTTAGATTTCACGTCAATAATAAGTTTTTGAGAATCAAAATCAGAAGATTCTGAATCACTCGTCGAAGAATTATCATCGATTTTCTTGGCTTCTTCCTCAATTAAATCCTTGTTAATAGATTTTGAATCAGTTTTTTCATCTTCATCTGATTCATCAGTCTCGCCTTCCAAGCTAACGTCTTCTTCTGAACTAGTTGATTTATCATCATCATCATCAGCATCGATTTGTTGATCATTTTCTATTTCTTCTTTTGTAGAATCTTTAACTTCATGTTCAATTTTCAATTTATTTGATACAATCTCTTCTTCAAATTGTTCGGAACAATCTTTGAAATCATCTTCGGATGTATCATGTTCCTTAACTGAATTGTCGCTTTTGTTAAATTCTTCCTTATTAATTTTTTCTTCAATAACTTCTGAATCAATCGAAGAATTCTTATCGTCATTTAATGTTTGCACTTTATTAATTAAAGATCCATTGTTCAAATTTTCTGTTGACTTCTTGAAATCTTCCTTGGATTCTTGAAGTTCCATAACTTGATGATTTTCATTTTTAATCGAATCATTAATTTTTTTTGTAGAATTAGAATTAAAATTTGTAATATCTTCGATTTTTAATTCACAAATTTTGTTTTCTAAATTCTCAATATTTTCATTACAATCTTCATTTTTATTCTTTTGAGAATCGTCCTTTGAAGTAATTTCCGTTTCAGCAGGATTTTTATTTTCTTCTTCATCTAATTTTTCCTGTGTATTTGTTGCAATTTCCACGACTTTCAAATCTTCAAGAACTTCATTGATTATTTCCACATCGTCATTGTCTCTTGTTTCTTGATCAGAATTGGAATCTCCCGATGATTTAAATTCATCTTCAGTTGTATCCATTTTATTGACATTATTCATAGGATTTTCTTCGGATATTATTGATTCCAATATGCGAGTCTCTTTATTGAAATTTGTCTCCAATTCAGCTTCTGAATCTTCTGCAGATTTATTTAGAATTTTAATCGATATTTCCGATTCATTTTTCATACTTGACGACTCCAGAATTTCAGAAGAAAGATTCACTAATAGCTGAGCAGCCTTGAGATCAGAATTTTGGTCGGATTCAATATCAACGGGTGTTGAACTTCGCAGTCTCGTTTCAGAAACTTCAGGAGTCTCTGTAGAATTCTTTCTGGGATATCTTCTATAATTGTGAAACTTTTTTCTTCCTCCTCTCCAGGCGGGAAATTTTGGCCTTGAAAAAAGTGAATCAGCAACAGATATTTGACAATCACATGGTTCAGATGGTGGAGCAGTTATCATTTTAGTCTGCGGATCAATCAAACTATCAGGATTTTGATATAATTTAAAATAATTTATAAAATCTAAACCAAGGACCGGTTTTTCTACATCGACGACAGCAAATCTGAATGTATATTCTCTTCCTAAACCAATATCCAAAGTTCGACTTGTCCATCCTAAAACTGTCATCAATTGTCCATCAGCACCGCGAATTTTCTGTGTATGAGAAGAAGGATTAAAATCTTTCTCATCGACAAAATTCTTTGGAAACATACTGATTGCAATTTTAGAAACGAGACATTGCAATTGTGAATTAATATCGGTGACATGAAAACGATGTTTTATTTTTTTTGATTGAACAACATTTGCCTTGGCTGCTTCTTCTCCCTCTTCTTCGAAATTTGTCCTTTTTTCGTCATTATAGCGCGATTTGGTGAATTTTTTTTTATAATCTTTTTTGAATCGAGGACTTAAGGATTCTTTGGATTTAGGAGATGCACTTGGATCGTTAAATGAAGGATTTAAATTTGAAGTTTTATAATTGTTATTAACAAATTTGTGGTTCTCAGGATTTTCTCGTACTTTAGAAGAAATTTCCGCCTTTGAAATTGGCTTTGCATTAACCACAACACTTGAAGGCCATCCAGTTTGATCAATTGCAACATTACAAGGAGTTGACAAATTTGTTTGTAAATCAAAAAAACAAAATCTTCCCCTTTTAAACTTTCTCACAAGACTAAAATGATTCATGAAATCTAAGCCAATTATTGGTTTATAACCATCAACAACTGCAAATTTCCACACGAATGTTCGATTTGTTCCAAAATCTAACGTTAAACTTGTGAAACCTAGAACTTGATTTTTTTGAAATACATCGCCTATTATTTCAAATGAACCATTGAATGGTTCAAGTTTATTTTCTGGTTTCATAAACGACAATGGGAAAATACTTATTTGCGATGTAGTTCCCACTAAAAAAGGCAAATTTGATAATCTGTTGTAAACAAAAAAACGTTGCTTTACAGGTTTATTGTAAATCCCTGTAACTGAAGGCCAACCATCATCGAAATATTTATTATGATGACATTCACATGGGACAGTTGACATTTTTTCTGTTTCACAATTTGTTACAGGATTAACGAGGCACATTTTTGTGAAATTCATAACGAGACCGAAATGTTTTAAAAAATCTCTGCCAATTATTGGTCTTTCAAAATTTGATATGTTAAATGACCAAGAATATTCTTGTCCCAACCCAAAATCAACTATACATTTTATTGTACCAAAAGTTTGTATAACACTACCAAAATTATTGAGAAGCAATTCATTAGAACCTGGTGTTTCTCTGAAATCTTTAGATTTACGTGATTTTCTCGGTTTCGGATAAAAACTTACGTCTGAATCGGCAGCGACAAGAAAATATGTCGATGATCTTCTATCAATAAGAACAAGTCGTTGTGGTTTTGGACACGCGAGCTTTCGTCGCAAATCACCCATCTTTCCTTCTCTCTTTTTCCTTATTTAATCGAGATGCGATATGTATATATATAAATATATTAAATCCAAGATTATTCTCATCTAAGAAAACTTCACATATACGAGAATGTACTCAACTTTAAAATCGAAATACTTTAAATGACTATGGATAACTTTTTTTTTCTTTGAAAAAAATGGCGACAAGAAAGCACACTTATGGCTTTATGGTTTGCAAAACTTTTGAAACTGCTAAACCGGAAAACGAAAGGCTTAAGCGTCGTATGCGCACGCATAAAACAAAATGGCGCTGACTTCCGATTTTCAAAAAACCGTCTTTGATATTACATATTCATACAAATTTTGAAAATTGTAATAAATAAATTATTTAATAATAATAATTATTATTATTATAATTATTATTATTATTATACAATAACCAATAATAATAACAGTATGAAAATAATAGATCGTAATATTTTATATAAATGAATAAAATTTGGCGTATAAATAATTATTAATATAAAAAATTTATTTATAAATGTATAAATATTCTAAATATTATTTTTGGAAATTTTTAGTCAAAATATTAAGTAAGAAAATACATACAAATCTTGAGCTTCTTCGTAGTTAAATTTTGAAGATGAGAAGACGTGAATTGTTTCTGCCTGAAGAGGACGACTTTTAGTAGAACTGAAAAAATCCAACTGCATATCTGGCTTTGAATTTAAATAAGAACTTATACAAAGTTCTCTCTTCTCACAAGGAGGAGGAATAAATATAAGAGATATGGAATATATTGAATAACAAATGTACGTCAAAAACACCCCCGAAATAATGAGGCTAAACGAAGGCCACTTCATATTAACAATATAATTTTTTGCACAATTTTGAATAAAATATTAATAATTCTTATTTAAATAAATAAATATCACATTTATTTTAAATGTTTACAGAGTAAACTTAATGCAAATAAATCTTCCTTTATCTTAGATAAAAAAGAATTAAATAAAATTTGTTTTTATTGAAATTATCATTCAGTCTAATCAGTTAAAGTAATTATTTATTAAATATAGTTATTTTATTTGCAACACATTACAAATGCCACGAATTAATCAAGATTAAACGAATAACAGTTTGACACATCATAACACGAGTTCTAACCTCAAAGTACCGTTAGGATTGTCAACATTTTTTCTGTCATAATTTCGAATTGTAACAAAAGAAAAAAATGTGTATGATTTATTTTGAATATTTTAATAACAGTAATTTTCTTAATTTATTTGAGAAAATGTGCTTGAGGAAAGATATTGCATAAAGAAAATGTGTCACTTTATTGATATACACATATTGAAATATTAAAAGTAAACAGAGCAGACGACGCGAACTATATATATTGATACATAAGTCAGTTGTATTTCTATCAGTTGTTTAAATAACGTTCAAAATTATATATTTTATTATTTATTCAATTATTAAATAATAAGAACTTCTAATTAAATTAACATTTTTTGGTGATATATATTATTCTAATTTATAGTTTTTAATTCTTCACAAATTATAGGTACATTAGGCATGCATTTGACTCGGTTTTATTTTACAAAAAAGAGGGAATTTCAAATTTTCTTATTAATTTACTTTTAATAGTAAAAAAATAAATATTAATAATAAAAATAATATAATAATTTCAGTATTAATTATATATTTACCAATTTTCAGAAATATTAATTAATAGTGAAAATAATAAAATAACATTTACTTGTAGTAATTTAAGAAATTATTATAAATTTAAAATTATAATATTTACAATTAATAAAAACAATAGGATAAGAAAAAAGAAATAAAAGTATGAAATTTTTACAATAGTTTTTATTTTTTCACAGTGCGACTATCGTTCACAAACCCAAGTCTTTGTTTAAAACACGCAAACAATGTTTTGATTTGCAATTTCGTTTAATTAAACGATACAAAAAAGTGACTAATACGAATGTTTACACAAAAAACATCATTTTGGAAACTAATCTACAAATCAAATCGTTCAATATACAATCTAACTTAAGTAATAGATTAAAACATTAAAATTTTTCATATGGGACTGGTTGTATCGACATGTGAGAGGTGTGTGAAAACTAATTGGAATGTATATGTACAAAGAATTCTATTTTATAATAAATTACAATTTGTCTTGAAAAATTTTTTTAAAAAACTTTGCGACGGTATTTCTATAATCATCATTTTTTAAAATACATTTCAATTTATTTATGATGCAATTATGTATATATTTATAACTCAAAAAATCTAAAGAGAAAATAAAATCTTCTTTTTAAAAGTGCAAATCTAAAAGACAATATTTTTTTTCTTTCTGGTAAAAAAAAAAAGAAATTTTTTATCTTAAAACTAGATGCTTGTATAAAATTAAGGCTGAATTATAATGAAAACTGTTGTAAAACAATTTCTTTTTTTTAAAACTCTTTTACAATTATTAAAATAAATTGTATAAAATGTGCAACATATAATAATATGTCAAATATTAATGACAATATCACTTGTAATTAAAATTTAAATAAAATTTATAATTCAAGAAATGTTCATATTTTAAATAATAAACAAATCGAATAAAATCCTTAGTAAAATTTATAAAAGTTATTTTCCATCTTTCAAGATAAACTCTTTTTCTATTTGGTATACAATTTTCTACTTCTAACAAAAAAACTTAACAACCGGTGATCAATTTTCATTCTTTAAATACATATTTGTATGTATAAATCTATGAATGATATATCTCTATATTTATATCAAATAAAATTGAATATCATTAAATTATAAAGTATTTCTACAAACAATAATTAATAAAAAAAAAAAAAATTTCAACAAATTATTACTGTCACATTTTACGTCAATCCTTTTAAATTCTTTGACAAATTAATAGTTAAATTTAAAACATCAATCTTAAATAATTTAGTCACTTTACAAATTATTTTCATTTACAATAATAATAATAATAAGATTAATAAACAATGGATCACAAAATGTTGACATTGATTCATAATTAAATGCAATCCAATTTATAATATCGCCTCTATAGAGCTTTATGAAAAAGAGATAAAACTTTGACAATTTAAAAAACAATAATTATACTTTGCAAAAATTCTGAATCGATCAACTAACTTAAGTAACAAGTGTGAGATTTTGGAAGGCACAAAAGTAAATCCTTGTTTGTAATATAATATATATATACATATGTATGTATAGTATAATATGTAGTAAACCAGTCGAAGGTGCTTGACGTGAAAACTCCAAATTTAAACTTTACTTAAAAGCTAAACTTAAATTCTTTCAAGTTTAAATTTCAAACTTATTCACCAAACACAAATTTCATTTATATTTACAATTTCGTTATACGTTGCGACTAATATTTAATTCCTATAAATATTATATCCTAAATTGGAAGTCAAGATCAATTATTACAATTATGATGATCTGTTTTAAAGTCTGTCAAAACTTACAGTGATTTTATCATCGATAATTAAAATTATGCCTTAGAAATGTAAAATTGCAATAAAACAATTATTATTATTATCATCATCATCATCAATATTTTCAGGCGCACTTCTAATGTCTCTATATGTGATGTATATATTATTTTTTTAAATTTATATATGCATATAAACTTTGAATGATTACATTCTAAGTATTAGGCACATAGAACACACAACGTAATTTATATAAACCTATATATTTATAATATTATAAATATCATATGCGTCAAAATTATGCGAGTAAATCTATAAAACTTTTACACAACAATAAATTTATATAGGTATATATTCTTTAGAGTACATCCATATGTGATTCAAAATATATATTATATATATATTCGGCTTGTCCGCAAAATGGACCAAAGTTTTCAACAAATAGTTATATTAACATCACAATATGTATAACTTACATAAATCCACTTTAGTGATATTCAATTGCAAACTGTACACATATGGTAACATATACATATATGTATAATATATATAATATATAAATATAATGCTATTAATGCTCGCAAGCAAGCACTTGACACATGCGTAGACAATAAATTCTTATTTCTTACAAAAAAAAAAAGAAATTGTATATTATATAAGATGTGTAATATACAATTAACAACTTGGACTGAATTTTTTTGTTTTTTTTTTAAATTTTTTTTTTGTATATATATACAATAATTTTTTTCAATTTTTTAATGAGCGCAATCACCCTCATAAAAAATATTACACAAGTATTTTTATTATTATTACCTTTGTGTTTATAAATAAGTTTTTATACTTTTCCTCTAATATGAAAACTAGTTTCGAAAATCATTCTCGAAAAAAAAATAATTTATTATAATATACCTAAATTTATCTTTAAAAAAAAATATCAATTTTATAATATCAAATGTAGAGATCAAATCTCAAACAATGTTAACAAATTAACAATAAAAAAAATTTTTATAAAATTTAAAAAAAAAAAAATATTAATAATATAATATTATATTGTTTAATCTATAAAATAAAATAATATATTATAGACTTTTTTTATATACGCGGAAAAATATGTAAAAATAATTTATTACAATTGTATAATATTTTATCATAAGAGAATTGATTTTTTTTTTAATTCAATCCAAGATGCGCTTTTTTTGACGAATACTGGTGGGTGTATTTTAAGGCACTCGTGCGAGTCTATAGTATAATCGAACACCCTGGCTTTCACCTGGTGGACAAATTTTATATATATTGAATAATAATATAAATGAATAAATAACACAACAATATTTATAGCGAACTTTGGAAATAAAACTATTGCACTTTGTTGATAATACAATCTATTTATCGAAAAATAAATAGATGAGACGAAAAATGGATAAAATTCTTTAACACTGAACATAATATTTTATTTTGTTAATAAATTAAAACTTTTTTTTCTTATAAATACTATTTTTTTAAATTTTCAATTAAAACACAACAATAAAAATTTATTGACAAAAAAATTAATCAACAAAAATATTTTGCTCAGTGAGTGACATAAATTATTATTTTTTCGCCATTGACATGAAAAAGTGTCTTTTTTGTGCCTGTTTTGGGCAGATAAAGTAGCACTTTTTAAGGCAGTTTGGGCCAACTGCCTAAAAAAGACTTTTTTAGGCAGCAAACTGCCGTATAAAGTCTTTTTTAGGCAGTAAACTGCCCTATAAAGTCTTTTTTAGGCAGTTGTTAATTTTTGCATAATTTTTTTTTTTGCTTTTATTTTATTTATCAATTTTTATTATTTTTTTTCTTTAAAATTGTTTCACTTTTTCATAACAATGGCGAAAAAAATAGCGTATGTGGCTCGCACGTAGTAATTTTTAGGTTCGGATGATTTCAATACTCGCTGTCTGTGCGACTTCGGTTCGACTCGGCTCGCTTTCGGCTCGACTCGACTCGCCTTCGGCTCGTCTTCATCTCACCTACAGCTCGCCTTCGTCTCACCTACGTCGCACTAACGACAGCTCGTACTGAAAATTACATCCTCACCTAAAAAGTACTACTTTACGTGCTTGCCACATAATATACTATTCTATACAACATAATTACTAAAGTTTTTAATGTTTTTCATATTTTTCTGTTTTTTAAATTTCTTAAAATTTAAATTATGAAACTATAATAATAGTCGTATCTGACGAAAACCCTGTATGATTATTATTATTATTATTACACATTATCCATGAAAAGTTGTGACTAAAAGAAGGAACTAGCAAGTTTAAGATACATTTTGATCTCAATCTGTGCTCGGACAGTCGGAAGCAATTATTATTACATTCACTTTCATTGGTCATTTAAATATATAAATTAGAGAAAATGGAAAATTATCATTGCACGCACACGCAAATATCACAAGAATCATAGGAACGATTTTTTTTCATTGTTATTTTGTTAGTTATTTATTAACATTAAGTTTATATAGATTGTTAATTTTTTTTCATAGTTAGCACAACTGTAATTTGTTTAATTACAGTATATATATATATATATATATATAAATTTATTAGTAACCGACAAGAATGTATATTTCTTTAACAGCCAAAAGCATGTACGACATTTTCATCAATGCACACTAATTATTATTATTTAGAAAACGTAACACCAATGAGAATTGCGATTCATTTTTTTTAATTCTAGAAGAAAATACCATATATATTTTATATATAACAAACAGAAAGTTAAATTCTTTGGCAAAATTTCAAAAGACACATATATCTATCATAGAAATGCATTGGTGAATAAATTTCCATTTTCTCCAATAATTTTCGTCTTTTAACGCGCGGAACAGATATGTTGTACATTTTTTTTTAAATTAGGCTTACATTTTTTTCGAGCGTAATATATTCTCTCGTATACTCATATATATACTCATATATATTGTGACTATCACAACTCGAACATTGGAATATAATAAATATATTTATATTTTATAAATTTATATATGTATAATATATTAATATATTTATATGAATATATACTATGTACATAATATTATAAGATTATTTTATGTTGTGAATAAAGATTCTTACTGAGGCATTAAACCATTTCTTAACATCATTTTTTTGTTTTTTTTTCTGTTTTTGCTTTTTTTTGACAAATTCATGAAATTTCTGTATATTTTGTAATACAGAATAAACTATCTACTATGTACCTTCTTTTGATGTCTTTGGCTAAAAATCTAGAAAGTGACTTATAATTAAACGGTAACAAATAATCATCTACTTGCCAGTTGCATCCAGTACAATTGATGTGCAAAATGTTTTTTAGATTTTTTTTTTTTTTTACAATCCTACCTCGTTTGAAGAAAAATGTGACGAGGTTCTAATACGTCTGATTCATCATTTCTTACTCTCCTTATCTTTATTCTCTGCTTTTTCATGAGCGTTTCCATAACCTAATGCAACATTCTGCAAAATCAATAACATTTATCAATTTTTTTTTAAATTATTTAAAAAATGAAAATTTTTATTAATTTATATAAAAGAGAAAAAAATTATTTACATTCTTCTTGAGTTCTAAGTTTATTATAGAAAAACAAAATTCTATTTTAAAATAGAGAAAAAGGTTTTTTTTACGATTAGCGAAATAATATTTATGATAAAATGTATCACATTTAGAAAATAAAAAAATAAATAAATCAGTGGTTGTCTATTATTTTCGGTGCACCAAATTCCCAATTAGTTTGTGTTTATTGAGGTATGAATTCTTCATGTAAAGAAAAACAATTTTATTATTAATATTATTATTAAAAATTTTACGACGAGATAGAAGATTCTCTCAATTTTATTTTGAACAAAAATTAAAGTTAATTATAAATTGAAAAGGCAAATTGAAATTAATTAATTACCCAATTTTCGTTTACATAATGAAATATCAAACAACAAAAATATTGTTTATTTGAAAGAAATTGATTTATTAATAAAAATAGTAAGGTATTTGAAAAAAAAAAATAAAATTCACGATCACCTTTTATTACCGGCTATTTTTTGTTTTACCAAAAACTTACCTGGACAGCAATTTGTAATGGAGTAGCTTCTCCTAGTGAGCAATCTGATCTTAAAACATCAGCAGGCAACAGTCTTGGACATGGTTTCCCGGTGAAGAGCATAAAAAGAGTGTGAATTGTCCTCCTTTGTGTAAGTTCAGTGTGACGATGTTGATAACCTGATAAATGTCTTCTATGTCTAATCACCGATGGGAACCATCTTTCACAAAGCACACAGTATCTTCTGTGTTTTATTGTCGCCTAAATAAATAAAATAACAAATCAATTTATTGTCAATCATTCTTTTTAATTGTGTAATAATAATAATAATAATAAATAATTACACAATTAATTGCGTACCTTTTCATGAAAGACCCAATTTTGAACAGCATCAGCGAGAGTGCCTCCCAAATCCACCTGTGAAGTCTTCATGTTCCATGATACATTATCTTCTTTTTTCACATCAACGTTGAAAATCTTTGATTCACTCTCTAAAATTTCCACGTCATTTTGGTTTGTTATTACAGGTGGTGAACGTGATGTATCTCGAGCTAAACTTGGATCCACATTGACTTCACCTTCTGGTTCAAGAATTGGCATCTCCTCCTTTGCTTTTACCTCGGTTGCATTATCACCATTATTTTCTTTAGACTTAGAGATCTTTGGAATTTTATATGACTTCATTTTATTTACATCACCATCTCTTGTATCTTTTGAAGATTCTCTTGGTCCTTTCCATGAGTCCCTTGATGATTCTCTTGATTTTTGACTTTGTGAATTCGATTTGCTTCTTGAGCGTTTCGAACATAAATCCGAGGACTTGGATCGACTATCGGAATCCTTATTTTTACTCGATTCTTGAGTTTTATTCAAATGATGAAGACTAGATCGTTTCTGATCCCTCAATGATATTGTATTATGATGATCATAATTGCAAGTATCTTCTTCTAACTTTAAAGCTGTTTTATATTTCTCCCTTGAACTGCTACTTTCTTTCGATCGCTTTTTATCATACTTTGTATGATTTCTTGAGCTGCGATGTTCCGAAGTTCTAGTAGAAGTTAAATTATTATCTCCTGGCTCAACAAGAGAAAAGCCAGTACCCTGTTTCTTTTCAGCGAGAGTTTTTGGCCGTGATTTAATTGAGGTACTCTCAGTTCGACAATTTGGTAAATACTTTTTTAATATCTCCTTTGCAGCCATGACTTCTTGGACGAGTGACAGTGAATCGGAAAATTTGGAATTTGAACACGATCCACTTGGTTGTTCTAAATTTTCACTAGTCACATCTGACAAATTCATTAAATCATTTAGAATAGGAATTTCATCCTTAATATCACAGGAATCATCTCGACCATTATTATTGCCGCAAGAAGTATCTTCGTCTGGTAGAAGAAGCCTTGGAAGTTGATCATAATTATTTGTTGATTCCTTTTCGAGGATATTATTTGAATTTTCTAAATCTACACTATCAATTGATTCGAGAAATTCCTTCGAATCAGACATTGGTACATCATATGTATCTACACTGCTGTCGACAATTTCAAGTTCAAATTCAAATTGCGTTGGAATTGCATCTTCGGAATATAAATGCTCGTGTTCTCCATTTGCCATAATTGAATTGGAAAATTCTGGACAATCGAAAATCGTTGGATTCTCTTCGATTTTTATTCCAGTCATCATTTGAATTTCATCAATATTCATAGGACTAGAACCAATGTCTAATGATAAATTTGCTTTATTGTCCACTTCTTCTGCATTCAACAATGGACACTTTATTTCTCCATCTTCATTTAATTTTATTTCTCTTTGATTGTTATCTTGTTCGACAATATTATTGGGAAATGGAGAAAAATCGAATTTATCCGAATTTTGTAAAAGATCTTTACTTTCAGAATTCATATTTTCGTCAAATTTCTTCCAAGTTTCAAATGAATTATATTGTTGATTATTTTTAATGATATTAGCGGAAAACATATTTTTGAAATATAATGCTCGATTATTTAAATAATTGGTATCGGATATTGTCGATTCTCGAGCTGATTTACAAGCTTTAATATTGTACAAATTTTTCGAATCCGAGTTAAAATAACGTATTTCCATATCTGATTTTCTTCTCTTTTTTACTTTACTTGAAATCACATTTCCATTTGATTCGGATTTCGATAATTCTTTTTGTTTTTTAAGACTGCGAATAAATTGTTCCCATCTTATTTTACTTGTATTCGATTTGCCCCGAACTGATGCTTTACTTCCATTTTTAGCAATGGCCAATTTTAATGCTATATTTACATGTTTTAATTCTTTTGCCATACAATCTAAGATCCAAGAGCGTTGTAATACAACTTGTGGCTGAAGACATAAATCATGAACGGAAGTATTTTTCTTATCGTTACTGACCTCGCATTTGAACTCAGCTGTTGGTGAAGTTCGTTTAATGATAACTTTGGGAATTTTCTCCGACATATTTTGACAATCAGATAATGATAATGGGTTTTCCATAATTTTATCCTGTTTTGTTTCATCTCTCATTGATCTTTTAACCTTTTTATTATTTTCCATTGTTGTACCATCAGAATTGTGTCTTTTTCTTGACATTGAATTAGTTTTTAAATCTTTTTTAATTTTCAATTTTCGAATTTTTAGTTTATTGTCATTGGATTCGACAATTGATTCTGAAGTTTTAGTAACTTCCAAAAGCTTCGAATTTGTACATGAATCGTCTGTCAATTTTGATGAAGAATCATTTATTTCAGAATTGTGAGTTATTATTGAATTAAATTCATTTGTATTGTCACTTATTGTATGTAAGTTTTTAAGTTTCTTTATCTTGACCTTTGGTACTAATTTTTTAATATCTTGAGGATTACGTATATCTAAATTTTTGATAACGACTTTTGGAAGTTTATCCTCCAAATTTATTTTCATTTTTGGAATGCGATTCTCTTCATTTGAAAATATGTAAGAATCATTATTTTTATTTATGTCGTCGAGTCTTATCTTGACTTTGATAACATTTGACTCCTCCTGTGACAATGGCAACTCTTCCGGGATCTCCTCAATTGTGGGCGTAGTTGGTCGTGATTTTGCATTTCGAATTATCATCTTTGGTATTTTTCTATGAAACGAAGGCTCAACATTGCTTTCCGCTGATTTACTCTTAGCAATCGAAGTACTTCGATTTATTTCTATTTTTCGAATTACAAGTTTGGGAACCATTTTTTCGACAACAGAATTTTTCACACAAGATTCTTGTTTCTCACCTTCTTCTAAAGTTACATCGGGCATTTTATTAAATTCATTGCTATCGGAACTTTTTGAAAAATTTATCATCTCAGAATCGTTTAATTCCCTTTGGATTTCAAGAATTGGAGGATCAATTTCAAAACAAGACTCATCGTCAATGTAAACTGAATCGAAGTCGAACTTTTCATTATCTTTTTCGGTTATTAATGGTAAATCGTCATTCTGAAAATCTGACTTATTACTTTCAATTTTATTTTCATTTATTGAGCATTCTTCATTTGAGATTTTCTCCGAAATATTTGTTAAATTTTCAAAATTGTTATTAAATGTCGTTTCAGTTGGTGAGTTTGTTTCAAATGAAGGTGAAAGACCTCGTGTTTGAAAATATTCTTTTTCACAATTTTTTAATTCTTTTTCGTAATTTTTATTAGTCACTGGAATATTATTCAGATTTTCTTCATTTTTATAATTACTTTCATAATTTTCATCACTTAATTTTTGATTTTCTAAATTATTTTCTTCATTACTTTCTTTATTTTGTTTTTTATTTTCTTGATTTTCATGATTAATTTCTTTTATTTGTTGATGTTCGCGATTTTGGTGATTATAATCTACATTTTGTTGTTTAGTTTCTTGATTTTCATGATTAACTTCTTTTATTTGTTGATATTCTTGATATTGTTGATTATTTTCATCATGTTCTTTATTATTTTCGTGATTTTGTTGATTATTTTCTTGATTTTCCTGACGAAGTTCTTGATTGTCTTCTTGAAATTCATTTTTAGGTTCTTCAAGTTCATTTAAGTAATCATCGTTTGTGAAATGATGTACCTCATTCTCGGGATAATTTTCACTTTCTTGTCTTGCAATTATTTCCGAAAGAATTTCTACTTCTCGTTCAAAATCTGAAAGTTTGTTTTCACTCGCGGCTAGATTTGTAGATTCTTCAAGTCTTTCGAGATCGAAACTCTTTGAATATTTTTCATTTATTTGATTAAATGATTGATTATCGTCATGTGTTTTGGAAGATTGTGGTTCGATATTTGAAATAATTTCTTTTTCAGAAATAGAAAGAAAATCGACTTCTTGAATTTCATCATTATTAATAATATTAGATTCGAGTTTCAAATCCGTTTCTATATCTGCTTCTTTCACTTGGTCATTTAGTAATTGTATTTTTTCAGGATCAGAAGGAAATTCGATTTTTTGAATTTCAACATCATTGATAATATTGGACTCAAACTTTAAATCAGGTTGTGTTTTTGCTTCTTTGACTTGATTGTCTGGTAACTGTATTTCTTCAGAATTTGCCTCCGCTTTCTTTTCACTTTCAATTTCTTGTTCTTTATCCATATTTTCAAGTGTTCCTGAACACTGGGCAATTTCTACTTTAGGTTCAATGATAAATACGTCGTCATCATCATCAATTTCAATAATTTCTATTTTATTCTCTTTTTTTGTTGGAGACTCTTTTGTGATTAAACATTCAGTTTCATTTTCATCAATATCAATAATTGGAATATCTTTTTCAATTATTTTCTTTTGATTGTCATCGAAAGTATTTTCTAAAAGATTGCTTTTCACAATTTCTAAATTTTCTTCAATGTTTTTATTAATTTCAACATTTTCAGTTTCTGAATTTTTACTTTCAATATTATTAATAACAATACTTTCAATTTTTTCGATTTCACTTTGTTTATTTATAGTTGTGAAATTTTCAGTTTCAACATTATTAGATTTAACATTATCTGTTTCAATATTATTAATTTCGAAATTATCTTCTTTCACATTGTTTTCGGTTTCAATAATTTCCATTTCATCATTTCTGACATTTTCAATATTTTGCATAGAATCGGGAATTTTATTTTCTGAAGAATTTTTTAAATCCGAGGTGGAAATCTGAATGTTCGGTGTCAACAAATTTTCTGTAGAATCTAAATTAATTGAAGGAGGTAAATTTGGAAAAATATGCACACTTTTTCTTCTTTCCGAAATTAATTTCGATGATTGTAACTGAACATCGGATGTAGATCTTCGTCTTGTGATGAATGAATTATTGAATAGGTGAAGAATTGAAGTATTGTTGATGAATTTCAATTTAGCATTAATAGAAGAATCTGGAACATCGATTTCTTTAACAGGATTTGATTTTATTTCGACTTGAGACTTTGAATCTGAATTAGGAATATTAAAATCTACACTGCAATGTTGAATTCGATCAACTTCAGATATTCCAAGAGTATTTTCCACTGAATTCAAATTTTCCTGGACACTTTTTTCGACGATTGAATGAGTTGAAGAATTATTTTTTGCAACATTATTAGAATCAGTTAATGAATTCTTATCATTCACAGCAACGGGAACAACTTGATTATCTTCTATATCTCTTGGAGTTGGACTCTGTATTTCCGTGAAAACTTGAACGTTTATCCTCTCAATTTGATGCTCTTCACTGGATTCTGCTACGGACGATATTTCATCCGACACGTTTACTTTCTCTTCACTAATTTGTTCTTTTAAGCAATTTGTAGTAATTTCCCGTTCAATTTCCAAATGAATATCATCGAAATCTGAATTTGAACTCCTATTTAATTTATCATCAATTTCTTCATTCCCAGATGAACTATCATTTAAAGCACTGTAATTTTTTATTGTCTTTATTAGCATTGGTTCATTATTAGAAATGCTTGCCTTTTTGTCCCTGTGAGATAAATAACGCTGATAACTTTTCTCTAATTCTTGAGTAGCAAAACGTTTAGCCAATGATTTTTTCGGTGGTTTTGCATCAGTTTGATGTTTGCTATTGAATGCACGTTTTTCACTCGACTTTGATGATCTTTTATCTTGAGATGTAGAACTATAATTAAAAGATTCATCTTGACATTCTTTTTCACGAGCTTCCATTAACAATGTTCTATATGTAAATCTTGGATTTGGACTGTAAGTAATTTTACCATCCTTTGTCGTATACACTGGAACTGCATTTAAATTCTCAACATCTTCCAAAGAATTAAATAATGGATTTAAATATCCCTTGGGACTTAGAGAATTTTCAGAATCCAATAAATTGGAATTTAAATTTTCTTGATTGTCATCAGAAATTTGAAAATGATTATCATCAAAACTATTTGAATCGCAATGTAGAGAATTTTTAATAACAAAATGTTTTGCATCATCGCTTTTATCACTTAAATCATCCTTTAATAAATCAATGTTCTGTGAAGTTCTAAATCCAGAAGAATCCGATGTACACGCCAATATTTCTAAATTATCATCAATGTCCATTTTATCAGTTCTATTATTTTCAAAACCCGAAAAATTACCAACGTCCTTAAATTTGTGTTTTCGGGAATTTTTAACATTTTGTGATTTCAATTTCTTTTTAACATCTTCCAATGATTTTGATTTACTGATTGATTTTAGTCTACTCGAAAGACATTCAATTGTCGAATTACTACGTTCTAATGAATTCATAAGGCACTCATTATTTTCATGTGATTTCGTTGAACGATTATCAAGATGATTACAGAGATAATCTTTATCGATTTTATGAAAATTCATAGATTTACAAGTATCACATGCTGAATAACCGTGTTGGGATATTTTATGATGATGACCTTTTTCATAATATTCAATGACACTCTCTTTTCTCTCATTTCCTTGAATTTTAGATTTTTCTCCAATTTTCTCAAAATTCATTTTCTCCAAATTGTCGTGTAATTTTTGATTTGGAATTTTTGTTTCAACTTTCGAGCTTGATTGACAGGTTAAATTTTTTCCCGAACAAATTGTTGAACCACAACTAGAAGGCTCTTCCTGATTTCCATTGTAATCAGTTTCATTACACTTTTGTGGTTGTGATGATGAAACTTGATTTTCCGTTTTACCATCACTTCGTGAAACATTGATTTCTATTTTAATTGCCTCAAATGGTTTACTTGAATCGCAACTGTTTCTAAATTTAATTTCCAAATCAGAACTTTTCCCTTCATTTGGATTTAATTTCTTTTCATCATTTACATTCTTTGAATTTAATACTTCGACAGTTGTTGGATTTGTTGAATTCTCTTTACTCGGCTCTAGAGTAAGTTTCTGTAATTTTGTTTCATCTTGAAAATGATCAATACTTCGTTTTCTTTTTAAATTCTTAAATTCCATTAATAGACGATTTTCCTCTTGATCATCAATTATTGTACTCTCCGTAGACTTTGAACGACTTCGAATTGAATTTGTTTCCAATGATTTTGATCTTGAACGATGTGGATATTTTAATTTTTCATCAAAATCAAAAATTTCTTGTCTCTCAAAACTATCGGACATTTTTCTAATTGGATGGTAATTTTTATTTTGTGTATTTTGTTTCCATGTTGATTTGAATATTTCCTCTGAAATAATATTAATTCCTTTTGGATTTTTTTTGATATTATTTGGCTCGTGCATTAAATTTTGCATAAAATGTTGTCTATCTTTGATATTCTTGAGAATTTTTGTCACTGATGCAGAAACTTGAGCAATGTCTGTTTTCTTTTGTATTTTATGATCTAGTGGATCATTATATAATTTTTCATTATTAGATGTTTTAATATCGGAACTGAGATCAATACCTTTGGAAATATTGTAATCTAACCACATATCATCGACTTTATTTATTTTTTCGTCATTCAATTCAAAATCATTTAAAACTGTGGGATCTTTTAAAATTTTCGTCATACCATTTTCTTCTTGTGTTGATATTTTCGATTTATCATTTTCTTCTCCGGGTATTAGAGAAATTGAATTCCAACACCATTTGTCTTGTTCTTCAGTTGAAAAAACATCCATGTTTGATGAAAATTTATTTGTATCTTTATTCATTGGATTCTCTGTAATTATACTCATTGATTTTTCTTGACAATATTTTGTAGTATTTAACTCTTTTGATGTTACTGTATCATTTTTCATTTTTTTCTCATCTTTATTATGTTCCAATATTTGACTCTTGATAACGGACTCGTTATTGCTTTGAAAATCAAAATCGAGACCATCTTGTGATGTTTTCAGAGAAATATTTTCCCCTTTGAGATGTTCATAGGGATCCATTTTAACGGGAGATTGAGTAAAGCTGATCATTGGACTGTTTTGAATTAATTCAATGGGATTGGTGCTTGTTGTGAGATCAACACCTTGATCGGAACATTCTTCACTGTCTGAATGAGTGGGTGTGTTTAAAGTCGTTGATATTGGAGTGCATTCAGAAGTTGTTAAATCAGGTAAGCTAATATCATCCGAATTTTGATTCTCTTCATTCATGAAACCATTTTGTTTCTTTAGATTTGTTTCAGTTTCGGAATTATTTTTTGTCGCTAGAGGTGGTAAAATTGATAAATCTTCTGGAGTCATTTGTAATTTAGAATCGGAATTCTTTTGTGTTAATTTCTTGTAATTTAGATTCATAGACGTTTCTTTAGTTTCTGAATCACACTCTTTGGTATCAGTTAATGAAGGTAAACTGCCACCGGGACCTTCTATTTCCGCTGAAGTCGTTGTTTTCTCCGTGTAAATAAATTCCTCCTCTGGATTCTCGACAATGTGAATTGTTGGCACCCCGTCGATTCCCTCGCCGACACATTTTATATTCAATTTATTGGCATAAATTATCCCTTGATTTAAATCTGTCGAAGAATCTTGAAGGAGATTGGAATCAGTTTGTTCTTTTGAAAAATATTCCTGTGATTTGAGAGTTGTTGTTTCGTTGTCAGTTTTAGGCTCAGCTGTATTTTCAGAAGTGTGAGTTACTAAACCCACATTACCATATTCGACGACAACAATTGGCGTTGAATTACTGAGAACAACATCGGGTAAATTTGCATTCGCTCCATCTTCTTCTTCGACTTCAACCCAATTTGCGAGAAATTGTCGAACATCCAAATCAGGTTTGTTGCTTAAATTTTTTGAATTTTTCTCACTTTCTTTTCTTGAATTTAATGTTTCGAAATTCTCCTCCTCACGTTGAACGTTAACATGACAATGTGGATTTTCAATTGTTTTTTGATTTAAAAATTGTACATCACGGGGAATAGTTTCTTGATTTTGAATTGTTGATTGTACAGAACGCGGTGGTAAATTTTGTAATTGTTGTAAATCCTCTGAGGGAGAATGCTCTTTTTCGGGATTCAATGAATTTGGAGTAGAATTTGTTGGATTGTGTGGTGTGGGAAAATTACCAGGTAAATAATTGGAATTGATTAGAACTCCATTTTGATCGAATTGTAAATTAATTGGCGGTACAGAACTGTTTGATGAATTTAAAGAATTTTGAAATGCACTTTGATAATCGACTGTTTGCTGTAGCCTTAATAATTCTCGATACCTAAGAATGCATTCCTGATATTTTGGATGAGATTGATAGCCGGGGATTCTTGATAATTCTCGAAGATGATTTTCCATGGAGAACCTTTGCATCGCGTATTTTTGTTGATACATTTGATATTTGGGATATGTGCTGTGCATTGGTACGGGATTTTGAATTTTATTTGAATCCTTCTCGTGATTTTCCCATTGATAGTCGCGAGAAAATTGAGGATTTAGATAGGGATTTTGCACGGATGATATATTTGAGCTGATACTGGGAACACATAAACCTTTTTGTAATAAAGCACCGCTTTGATATTGTCCCTGTTTAGGGGAATATTTCTCTTGCATTGTGGTAACATTATGTTCGGAATATTTAAGAATACCAGTGTTTTGAGAGTTCATAGCAACTTGCTTTTGATAATCTTTCATAGGATAGGGATATTTTTGATATTCACTAGGTACACTATAATTTTGAATTGGATAATTCGGTAAGACAGTTGAGGTTTGATAATTTCTAGGTACGGGAGGATCTTTACAATATTTATAGTCGGTGAAATTTCTTCTTTGGTCAAGATGATAAGTATTTGGTGGGATTAAATCCTTACTAGTGTAACTATCCTTCCTGTAGGCAATATCATTTCTATATCGTCTCGATTCATTGGCGTATCCTGACGCGCGAATATTTTCTCTATAGGGATTATTAGATTGATAGGAGGGAAATTTCTCCCAGTTTTGATAATTTACATTTGTATCCGAGACACAACAAGGACCTTTACAAGAGGACATATAGGGTGGTCCTTGTCTACTCGAAGGCACAGTATTTGTGGGCGGAATACGTGTTCCTGCGGTTCCCATATTATTAGCTACATTCATATTTGGTCCTACAACACCACGAGGCACGGGTCCATTTAATGAGATCTGATTTCTATGCGCTATTTCTTCATTGAGACTGGCCACTGATCCATTTCTTAAATCCATATTGCTTGAGTCGTCCATCATGGAATTCATGGAGGACGAAGCTCCATAATGACCTACACAACTTGACATATGAACTAATGAGGTCAATGGTGGCTCGACCAAACTATTCGGCCCACTCGGAGTATTATTTGGCGGCTGATAATTTCTTTGACTATAATTAATAACATCATTCTGTGACTTACTTAGACAATCAGAGCTGAGATTGAGACCATTCATGGACGAGGGACTGATGTTTGGGATATAGAGATGAGAAGAACTAATGTTCTGCCCAGATTTTGCAGCTTCCGATCCTCCAGACTGTAAGGCATTGTACTGCTGCCAGTCTGGTATATTCCTGCTGTAGCTCATTGTACATTATTGAGTCGAGCGATTTCTGAATTCATTTTCTCGTCCCTTTATTTGCTTGAGGGATCTGCAGCAAGTGGCAGGGCATTTACCTAAAAAAATATTACTTATTGCATAATAAAGAACATTAAAAAGTTTATCAATAAATACATTTATTATTTTTTTAAATATATTTATTGATTATTGTGATTACATATATTAGTAAAAAAAAAAGAAAAGAAAAATAATAAATATTCAATTTATGGAAAGTACAGTAATTCGTTTAAAAAGAAAAATTTTCTTTTTCAATAAACTGCTATGTTTACTGAATTTTTAAATCAATAATTTATTTTTGGAAAATTTTATTTTAGTGAAAAAAATGTCAGTCGTAAATACATAGTAAAAAATAAATATTTTTCCACATTAAATTTTAAACGCAAAAAACATATTGCAGCTTAAATACTTCAAGTAAAATTTTAATATTATTTTTCAATCAAACTTCGTTTAAAAAAAAAAAATGGTAAATATACTACAAAATATAAAATTAAATTCGTTAAAAATAACTAAATGTTAATTTATTTTATTAACTAAATATCAATTAATAATTATTTTATTAAATACACTGAAATTAAAAAATGTCTATCATAGTGAATAAGATTGACATATGTATAAATATAAAGAAAAAATAATTTAATGGTATCAAAAAGTAAACACCGAAATTGCTACTTATAACTTCATATTATGATTCAGGTTTTGAAGACCTTGTATATATATATGTATAGATATAGTTTACGTATCTACTGATATGCAATTACAAGGACTTTTTATTTTCAAGGGAATAAAAATCGTGTCAAAATTAAGCTGAAAAATATTACAAATGCTCAAATTGACAATTAACATTTACATTTCGAATATATTTCCATATATATATATCAGAATCTAAACTTAATTCAAGCACTATGTATTATAAATGAGGTAAAAATAATAAATTTTACAAAAATCATGAGCACTTAATTCGTGAATCTGTTAATAATTCAATAAAAAAAAAAAAAAAAAAAAAAAAAAAAAAAAAAAAATCATTATTTCAATTGGAAATCGCCCTGAAATTTCTGTCATTTCCAACTGGAATTTCCGATATATAGAAATTTCCAAGTTGAAAAAAATAAACTTTATTCCTCAAGTAAAAATGATATTTTAAATCACTATCTGTTAAAATATAAATTTTTATTACAATTTATTGATATGTCACGTATAATGAAAATATTTATAAAGCTCTTTTATGAAAAAAATAATCTTACGAAAATTGAAAAAATATTTTTAGTAAGTAATAAATAACCAATAAGGAAAATAATTATTACAAACATTGAGTTCTTTCATAATTTTAAATAAATTTCACAAAGTTGAAAATTATTTTTGTTTCATTTCCGTTCTTTAGTGTATGTCGTACAGTTTATGAAATCGTTGATTAATTAAAATTCTTTTATAAGATTTTTTTTCGTTCATTAAATGTGAATTATAAATAACATTTTTTTATTTATATACTTATTAACAAAATCAATTGTAAAGTTAAATATGCAAAATTGTTTGAAAACTTTTATCTTGAGTTTAGAATTTAAAAAAAATCGTAAATTCATAATAAGTCGTAATAAAGTCTATCGATAGAGCGTATCAAATAATAAATCTTAGAATTACTTCCGATCAAGAAAAGGTTGCTACCAACAAGGTAACAAATGTACAAAGTTTACAATTATTTTTGTAAGGTTATTGTGAATACATTGAATCAATTAATTCTACTACTATGATTATAAATCATGATATGATATATAATTAATGTATTATATATTATAACATTTGTAAAAATATATTTAAAGACATATGCTTTCAAAAGTAAGAAATATTATAAAAAAGTTTTAAACATATGAGAAAATTTTACAAAAAATACATTTTTTTTTTTTTTTTGATAAATAGTAAAACACGTGTAAAGATAAAATTTTAGTAGAAAATAAAATAGATATTTATTATTTTTATTTAAACAAAAAAATCAATATAATTTTATACTGTTTGTAGTGAAATGAAAATATTTATCTTATATTTCAGAATATTATTTTTGAAACATTTTTTTTAAGTAAAAAAACATCACTTTCAATTTTTTTTATTTAATAAATTAAATAAATTTAATAATTTAAAATTTATAAAATTAAACACTAAATTATTTTAATAAAATAAGAACACATTGGATAAACATAAGCGTAATTAATTTGTATTCAATTTGTAAATTATTAACTTCTGAAACACTATTGCGACGAAACAAGTTAATGTGCAATTTTAAATGATGTCATTAAAGTAATGAATAAATGCTGCAGTAAAAAGAAATAATTATTCAAAGAGTTAATATAAAAGGTAGAGTAAAATAATAAAATGTTTATTAGTTATTATTTAATCACTTTTAACTTTATGAATAATTTTAATGTATAGCAAAAAAAAAAAAAAAATAATAATAATAATAATTTAATGTCACTTTTAAAAAATGTGAAAAAAATCGAATTATTATACGCTGTAATAGCAAACTTAATTATATGAAAAAAATCATCATTTAATTAAAATAAATAGACAGTTTAATTATTTAAAATGAGCAATTTACATATAAATAGTATTAAACTATAAAAATCTTTTATTTTCTTAAATGTATTGAATATCCTTATAATTTAAGATATGTAACATATTTGAATTTTGATATGAATTTAATTGAATATTGATTAAATTTATCATTTTAAAAAGTTCATGTCTGTACGTTTCAGGGCATTCAACTTCATTTAAACAATTGACATGAAAAACATTAAAATGCATTATAAATACTTTACAACTGTTATAATTATATTAACAATCTGAGGTAAATGCAAATTATACTTTTCTTATCTCTATACAAGAAAATTTTATCATCTCACAGTCTTGTCAAGTAAGATTATTTCTGATACTACTCACGTATATATATATTTTTTTTTATTAAATACACGTTTCACAATTCTTGAAAATTAGTGTTTAACCAGTTTAATAAAAAAATATTATAATATATAAAATATATATTTAAATAAAATGGTAGAAAAGTAAATACTTTATTTAATAAGGAATTTAAGTATTAAAATAATAAGTAAAAAAAAGTAGAAGCAATCATAAATTTAATTTATGCGAAGCGTTTTTTTTTAGTGAAAGATAAAAAATGAAAGACTATCAAATTTTGTGTTCACACTTCCGACCTACTAAATTCAGAAGTTCGACTTATCAAAAATAAACATTAATAGTAATGGACAGCTTTTATCGTGTGTCATCATATATATATAAATATATATATATAAAAAATGTGTTTATTTATGTGACACTAAAACATAGCTTTATAATACATTTAATTTAGAAATATCAATACAAAAAAATTTAATAAAAATAATTTCATATTTCTTAAAAATTAAAACATTAAAAAAGTGAAATAATCAAATTTTATAATATATTTAAAACATCCATTCAACGTCCCATGTTTCAATATAATATACGTATTAGAATGCATCATATATTTCAAAAATATTATAAATTATTTCACTTTTATCAGACATTACTTGCATTAAATTATGAAAATTTTTCAAATGTGAACAGTGATCTTGTAAAATAATTTTATTTTTGTCACTAAAAATTCATATTTCCATGAATAAACTTTCAAAATAGCAAGTTTACATATGGCACATTTCAAATGCAAATACTAAGATATTAAAATTTACATTCTCGTTTGATTGAATAAAAATTTCACAGATCGTTGATTGTAGTTGTCAACGAAAAATTATTTCAACAGTGCTTATATATCCATTAAAAAAAAATCCTTTTCAAAAAACAAAACTGTTAATTGTTTGTCAATATTGAAAAACTACAAAATTCAAATAAAAAGGGGTATTTATGTGCAAACTAATTTATTAGAATTATTAAATGAAAAAAATTTATAAAATTTTAATAAGAAAATTAAGTTTATATATATATATATATATATACGTCAAGTATATCAACAAACAGTCGCTAAAAAATATTTTCTTAAAATTGGGAATTTTTTATAACAATATTTTTACAAGTGTTTTTATATTAAAGTCTCATTCTTATTTATATAGAATATTAATATCTGGATTTATTAAAAGCTTATAATACCTGAATAATACAACAAAATAAATTAAATACTAAAAATTATTTCTAAAAACAAAAAATACTCATCAAATTTTTAAAAATTCCAAACATAAATATTGATGCACGAAACTATTCTGCTACAAAGTGATATATGCATTTTACGATTGTTGACATTGTTATTTGAACAATAACAAGACAAAAAAAAAACACTTTCTTTCTAAAAATAAATTAAATTTCATTAAATTAAATGTCTAAAATTATTAACAATTTATAAATAATTAAATCAACTAGATAAAGTATTATTGATAATGGATATTACTTTAATAATGAAAAAAAAACAAAATTAATTGAAAATAGACAGTAAAACTCTTGTTTATCCTCCATCTCCATATGACAACAACGGGAATCTCACAAATCGGATCTCCAATAAATGTGCTAATTGAAAGTAGCTCGCAAAACCCATATAAAAATTACGTGCAAACATGCATAAGACGGTTAAATACTACTGAAAATAATTAATGCAAACAAGTTTTTACCCTTTTCCAATGTCAAACATGCGATAAAGTACAGCGTGACTGGTAGCAGTTGTTTTGTCACGCGGATAGCGATATTATTAAAAACAATTAAAATGATTACGCTTTATCGTTAAGACAAATCACATTTTGCACGCAAATGTTATTGTTGATTGACATTTTAATTCGAAAAACCATAAAGATCGACGATTTTGTTTGATTATTCTAAAGAGATGTGCTTATGACATATTTTCTAGAATAAATGGTGTAACGGGTCAGCGCACAGTACAATTTTCCAATAAAATCAAATATTCATTTAAGTGCAATAATAAATACAAGTGTTTCCTGTTAAAAGCTGGTCATTGTGCTTGGTGAAATTAGAAAATAAAACTAAACTTGTACCAGCTTACCTGCGTATTATAATTACTCCAAAACATGAACGCCATATTCACAGACAATTACCACTGCCATATTGCATATTAAATTTTTGACGACACGAGTACACAGAACATGGATTCGAACTGTTTGAAAAGAAATGTCACTGCCATTTTCCGCTCTGGTTTTTTTTTCTTTTTTACACAACAAAACTATAAAGTTGTCCACGCGGCATGAAATCACATAATGTTGAAAATTATTGTTCACCAATCAAACAATGATTTTATAAGAAATGCGAATATAAACAACCAATCAAATAACTGGATGTTATCATCACAGCCAATCCGGTCGTCGATATATTGTTCTTTTTTCTCTTAAAACTGTCACATGATCAATATATAAAGGACAAACTTTATTTTAATGAAAAGTATAAAACTAACCTCAAAAAGTCACTTAAAACTGTAAAAAGAGTGTTAAGTAAAAAATATAGTTTCGTAATTAAATAATTAGATTCATATTTGATATTTGTTAATATTTCTTTTCGAGAAATGTTTATGACAAGCACCTTTTGTTTGGGATATGACGAATGAAACGACATTAAAAGTGGCTACATTAAAAACATTTAAAATGTAAACATAAATAAATTTAATAAACATTGTTCTTTGAGAGTGCAAATACTGTTTTTAGTTAAAAACATTTAAAAAACAAGTGTGAAAATAGTGTTTTAAAAGACTATTTAGATAAATTTAAGCTGAGAAATATGTTTGAAAATTTGTTTAATATATATAACTTGTTTTGCAGATTTTTGATGTTTTGAATATTTTAAGCATATTCTCGATCATTAAATTTCTTCGAAAGGGTCTAATTACTCAATGTTGACATATTTCAGGACGGTATATTAAAATTAGTTTAAAAACAATGATGGATTCATCTAATGTTAATACTGGAAGCCTTACACATAGTACTGATGGATTTTTGAACATTCCCCTTGAATCTGATGCTTTGGGCACAAAACGCAGAAGGTAAATATTTGAATATAGATAAACTGTATAAAAAAAAACATTAATTACACACTTCTCTTATATTTATCATATATCTATAGTTCATCACGTACGATAAAACGAAGAAAGTTTGATGACGAATTAGTTGAAACAACTTTCAATCTCCAGCCACCAACGCCAAATACAAAATCAGCGTCAAGATCACGAACAGTATCAGTTTCTACAGGACCATTGGATATTGCTCCACCTCCAATTTTACCTAGTCCTGCAACAGTTACTACCCCAGTACCTCAACCAGAGCGTATTAATCGAAGGCCAAGTAGACCCAGTGGCTCGTCTTCGTCTAGTGGAAGAAAAAGTAAAAAGAATAAAAATCATTCCCATTCAGCTAACGCTACCAAAGACCTCGGCAGATGGAAACCTACCGATGATTTAGCTCTAATTACTGGAGTACAACAAACAAATGATTTAAGAATGGTAAAAATTAATTTTATATCAATAATAATATTATGAATAATAAAGTGTATTAAAATATTATCACTTTTTTTTTAAGGTTCACAGAGGAACAAAATTTTCATGTCGTTTCACTCTTCAAGAAATTCAACAAAGATGGTACGCATTATTATACGACAGTGCAGTTTCACGAATTGCTGTTCAAGCAATGAGAAATTTACATTCTGAATTAATTTCAAGTGTACAAGCAAGAACATTGTACAGTAAAAATGAAGAAGATCTTTTGGGTACAATTAAATCCGTAAGTAATTAAAAAAAAAAAAAAAAGATCCATTGAAGAACTAAATTTATAACTTTAATTTCGAGATAAAATATTAATTTTTGTTTACAGACAACACAGCCAAGTTTAGAAACTTTTCAAGGGCTTCTTGAAACAAATGCTCAAATTTTTTATCCCGCGAGAACAGCAAAAGCGCTACTTGCTCATTGGCAATTAATGAAACAATATCATTTATTGCCTGATCAAACGGTTCATAATATACCGCGAGGTGAACATATTTTAAGTTTCTCCGATGCAGAAGACATGATTGTTGATAATGAATTGACGGATCAAAAAGATGAGATGGTCGATAATGAAATGACAATAGCTGATAGAAAAAATAAAAAAGAAATTAGAATGCTGGAAAATGAGCTTGGAAGATGGCAAGTTCTTGTTGATAATGTGAGTGGTGTCAATCCACCAGATTTTGATAATCAAACTCTTGCTATTCTTCGTGGACGATTAGTTCGATATCTCATGAGATCTCGGGAAGTAAGTGTTATATAGTATAACTATAGTCTTTGTATGATAAAGCAGTTTTTTTGTCCTCAAAATCACAAATTAAGAATTTAGTTTTGGATAGTTTTCAAATTTTACTTCTGTGCTTAATTTTTTCTTTGTAGATAACAGTAGGAAGATCAACAAAAGATCACAACGTTGATGTGGATTTAACATTGGAAGGTCCAGCTTGGAAAATTTCACGTCGTCAAGGAACAATTCGTTTGAGAAATAATGGTGATTTCTTCATATCTTCAGAAGGAAAACGACCAATTTTCGTAGACAGTAGACCGATTCTCG
This sequence comes from Leptopilina boulardi, assembly GCF_019393585.1. NCBI lineage: Eukaryota > Metazoa > Arthropoda > Insecta > Hymenoptera > Figitidae > Leptopilina > Leptopilina boulardi. The sequence continues at coordinate 1,229,190 of NW_026137764.1, read as the reverse complement.
CAGGCAACAAGATGAAATTAAATCACAATAGTGTTGTCGAGGTAAAATATTTCTTCTTCATTTTTATATTTAAAAAAAAAACAACTATATTCCACTTGTTTTACAATGTCAGAAATTCATTATTGATGTGTTTTTTATTATAGATTGCGGGTCTACGATTTATATTTTTAATCAACCAGGAGTTAATTTCTGTCATACGACAAGAAGCTGTGAAATTGAACTTGAATCCATAAATATTAGTCAGTTGCAAAAATGAACAAAACGCTTAATTAATGTACAAAACATTCAAAACTCATAATATTTTTTTTTTTTTTTTAATTTTTCTCAAAGAACTAAATGTTTGAAAAAAATTTTCTTTTTTGTTACAATTATTTATAAACTATTATTGTATCTGTAATTTGAATCTTGTAAGTTTTTTTTTTTTTTATTAGAAAAGGGAGAAGGAAAAAATACAAGAGTAATTTTTCAATAATAATACGAGTCTTTTTATTTACATCAAATGGAGATTAATATAAATAGACGTACATGATTATTATTATTATTATTATTATTAAATTTTGCCAACTCGAATCACAAACGATAAAATTTACATAATTTATAGTAATTATACGCTTATATGATACAAAAAAAATAAAATATTTTTTTAGGCGCGTATATTGACAGTAAGTAATAAGGGTTACGCAATAGATAAACGTTTCAAGTCTCACACATTTAAATTGACTATATTCTTAAAAATTAACTTTCATGATTCAGGAACAAATTACAAATGTAACATGTACATATATACAGAGTATTTTTATTTCAATAGTAATTGATGTCAGTAAAAACAATTTTTTTCTACACGATTCTTGAAAAATTTTGGCCCCTTTGAAATATTTATACCTAACGTATATATATATATATTTTTTTTTTTATAAAAAATTCGAGGTATCTGTTGCCTTAAAAAAAAATTGAATTATTTTCGTTACGAGTAAATAACATTTTCTAAACGTTAATTATATATATTTTTTGTTTACCCACTTTTTTCTATACGTAATAAATATGTAATTATATGCACATAAGTAATTTACAATATTCTATTTACAGTTGACAAGAAACACAAATTACTAAAATCAAATTTAACTTAATTCAAATCCAGCTCCAGCTTGGATAGCGTATAAAAGTTTTTCCCGTAATAATTTTTCATCAGGAAATTCCGGTAATTTTAATAAATTCATGCACGTGCTGGACGTTGGCAAACGGTCAATACTGCCTGCATGTTGTATGCAAAATGGAGGATCCAATTCCTGCAAAAAAATGTGTTAGTTGATAAATTATTAAACTAGTTGAAAATAAGGTGAACATATGCCTGACCTTTGATGTCTGTTTAAAGTTAAATTAAAAAAAAAAGAAAAAAAAACTCATTCGATTTTAATTATTTAAATCACAGCAGAATTAAAATTCATAAGTTTTATATTCATTAATTTCAATGAATATTAAAGTTGCTTTCTAAATTCATATTCTAATTAACATAATTACCTTAAATCCAAGAAGTGGTGGTCGACTGCAACTAGTGACAAACTTAAGTAGTTGACTTTTTTGTTGATCATTAAATTCATCGACAACTTTCCAGAATGCAGCAATTGTTGGATGATCAGGAGTATAGCCGCCAGTATAATTAGTGTGCAATTTTAAATCACTGACATCAACAGGAATTTGCGCTCCCGAAATTAGTACCTGCAATTCTTTATTATTAAACATCTGCAACCAATCAAGTGGAACGACATTTCCAATGCCCTGTTTAAATGCATAACATTGAGCTCTAATTTGTTTATTTAATTTATAATCCGCCATTAGATGAATATATTCAATTCTATTATGATTTGTCACTGGAATATTAACACCACCGGGTTTTAATTCATCAACTCTCCTCTCACCCAATTCATCTGATAACACTGTAAAATCAAGACCCAAATCAGTCACATCGCCTTTATAACTTTTCAAATAAAGCAAATTTCTGTACATTATCGGATCCAATGATGCCAAATGATGAACATCAACATCCGATTGTGTACCAACAATTTTCGATAGAAAAAATTCGGCAAACGGTAATTCCACCAATAAATTTTCATACAATGCTTTCCCAAGAATTCGTCCAATGAAATAATAATGTTTTGGAAAATCTTCAACGAGTAAATGTACAGTTGGATTTGGATAAAGCATATTGTCTTTTGTCAAACGAAAGAAACCTCGATTTGGATCGAAACTTGTCTTGAGAAGTTCAGAGAGAAATTCACGAAATAGTCCACCACCATCGACACCAGCTTCCTCTAAACCGGCAGTATTTACTAATTGAACACGCATCTTCAATCTCATTTCAGGTTCATTTTCAGGCGAAAGTTTATCAAATGCATCTTCGTATAAATAATTTCTTCGCACTGATATTTGAATTGATGGTCCTTGCATAAAATGCGTCAATTCACCTTGTTGATCTAATTTATCACGATAGATGAGCGACTGGAAAACAACAACCCGTTCGCTAAATGGCACGACAAAGGGAATTTCACGCAATAAAGTCAATGTGCGAACCTCCTTTGTCGACATTGGTGGTCCTTCTTCAATTTCCTCGCGTGTAAACGCTCTCAATCCTTGAAATGGAATATAACTACGAAGCCTTCGACGTCGAATTGTAAAATCTTGTGGCTTATCAGTTGGAATGACAATATTCGATGCTATCCAATGACTATCGGGACAAAATTGTCTTCGTAAATCACGTGTATGCAATTGACGAAGTAATCCTACGGTGACTTTAAATAAATGTGTCCACATATGAGTGTTTTGCTCGCATTGAATAGATGACGAGAGTCCCAATACGACATTTTTATAATCATCCCGAACAGAAGGACGTGTATCAGGAAAGGCGAGTTCCACTAATCCCAAACAAATGCCCTTTAAATGATTCGATAATGGAACTAGGGTTGCGGTTGTGAATGGCATTGCCTGTTGTCCATAATTATTTAATGTTGTTGTTTCTGAGCCATCGTGAAAGAATTCCGTGTCGTGTAAGGTCGCAATTAATAAACTAAACAATGAACAAAAAACGGCCAATAGAGGAACAATTTTCTTTGCATCATCCGGAGAAAGTTGAATACCACGTGAAATAATATGAAGCAAAGGTGTCGATCCACCAAATAATGATGTTTGATTAATTGTTAATAGGGTATTCCAAAGATCTCTCAAAAATGCTGGCTTAAATGCCAACATATAGAGTAATTTATATTTGTGAATAGCAAATTTGTGAGTGATGAGTAAATTATGACAAAGTTGACACAATGGTTGCATCACATTTGGATCGTTACAATTTTCCACTGCTGCTAAAATTGCCTGAACTCGATGCTCCTCATTTAAAATATTCACACAATTTTGTTGAAGTTCAGTTTCACTTTTATCTTGAAACCGAACCGTTTCCGAATCACTATCCGAGTCATCTGTTTCTAAAGTTTGACGGGTAGGCGGTGGATTAATTGTTGTGCTCATTGACGCTAAAACTTGTAGATAAACAATCAAAACATCATTTGATTTTCCCGGTGCTAAAAAGAATTTAAAAAAAAAAAATTATTTTCTACAATTCATAAAAGTAATTTAATTAATTAATTAGCAATTTACTTACAGAATCCAGGTGTTTCCAAACTGAGAATAGAGTAGAGTAAATTTAATGAAGGTGGAATATTAAGAAATTGGATGCAAGTAATCAGTTTCTCAAAGGGAAATTCTTTAGAATTCATTAGCGCAGGAAATATAAATCCAGTTACCGATTCCGTAAGTTTTTGCGAAAGTATACTCGTGCAAAGTTCCCTCAAGGTGAGAAATGCAAAATCATTTAGATGATTCATATAATAAATTATACTTAAAGGTCGTTGAATCATATCAAAAATCCATTTTGACATTGGAGTCGGAGGAACAGGGGATGGATCATCAATTGGCGGTATTTTTGTGTCAATCAATTGTTTCATTTGTTCGTAATAATTATTTTTCAATAGATATGCAAATATATCCTTTAGTTGTTGATGATGAGTATTTTCAAAATTTTCAATAAGTGTAAATGTTTCTAAAACACGTAATGGAATCGCTATTGCTTGTCCTTTATCAGGAGATATACTGTCTACGACAAATTTTAAGCACAGCCTCAGGACCCATCTAAAAATATTTATAATACGTTAATTTACAAATTATTATTATTATTATTTTCATTATATTAATAAATTATCTATCATTTTACCTGACTCTCCATAGCCATTCATTAGATGAATTAATTTTCAATTTAATTTCTTTCTGAAGTTTAAGAAATTGTTGTAACAGCCAAATAAATCTATTAGAATCTTCAATTGGTTGATAAAAAAATAGAATTTTTCGAATATAAATAACTAATTCCTCTACATTCAATGTTTTATTTCCCAATGACTGTTGCATTTTGTCAAATTCATATCGTTGGCATTTTTTCATTAAAGTTCTTTTAACAAAACTACGAATGTAGGCTTGTATTTTAACAACAGCATTATGCTTTCTTCGTTGTTGTTCTCTTTTCAAACGTTCCAATTGAGCATGCTGTAAAAGAGCAGCTTTTTCATCTCTACGACTTGCTCCGGCTAAGTTTTGTTGTGGCTTACGCCTATAATCACCCTCGAAGCTATACATATTTCATTTGTTTATTGAAAAATATCAAAGCATAAGATATTTCTTCAAATTTAACACTTTAATACATTGTATTTTTAATGTTTGACATTTTCTTTAGACTTTGTAGTTCTCATAAAAACAAAAATATAGCTTATTTTCTTGTATGCAAATAATTGAGGTTATGTATAATCTCTTTTTCACCGAGATATATTCGCGCTTTACTTACACGTATAAGTGAATTAAATTGAATTCAAACCATGTAACACAATATTAAAACTTTGAATATCAAATTGTACTTTTTAGTGACATACAATACTACACATATAAATGATTACACGTCACTTTGAAAATGATGACATTACAAATCAGGGAAGTCTCAAAGTGATGCACATATATAAGATGATTAGTTAATATATATACAATTTAAACTATTTTTCGTCTAATATTTAACAATAAAAGATAAATTTTTTATAAGAAAGATCGTCTCGAGATCACTTAAATGTATATAGTCTTCCAATTTTACGCACTCTTTTATTTTTTTTTAAAAAAAGGTCCTTTTTATTGTCCTTCATCAACTTCTCTACTAAAAAATTTTGATATTGTTATTTTAATTCTAAATCTTTTTTAGCGAAAAGTTGTACTGCAAAACTTTCACAGGTAATTCACAAAAAATCAATTATATATGATAACTTTGCATTAATATTTACTATTTTTCTAATTCCTTTAAATATTAAATGCCAAACACGCACGTGAAAATATGACACATAAATTAAATTTATATATATATATATATATATATATATATGAATGTGTCATCTCACAGATGCAGTTTGTTACACATATACATGCATGTCATCATAAGTTAGCGGGTTTATTTGAAATCAATGACATATATAACGAAATTATAAATAATTTTATCTAAATATGATATAAATTTCCTTAAAATATTGTTAATAATTAATTTCATAAAAAATTATGATTTACTAATAATACTGCGTTTAAATAATAATTATTGAAAATCCTAACTACTTTTGTTTCTGCGCATGAGCATTTCATTTTTGTCCACAAAATAACCCTTTCTTTAATTGTTGTCACATAAATAAAACGACTTTTTTTTGTTATAAATTAATAACAAATAAGGTATTTAGTACATTTTATATTAATTTTCTAAAAAAAATTTTTTAGTTAATAAATAATGAAGAATACAAAAAGCATTAAAAAGATTAATTTTTAGGTTAGATTTATTCAAACTGTCAAAATAAACAACAAATATTTTCAATGTTGATTAATGATGTTAAATATATATAAATAAATAAAAAATATCATTGTTGAATTTGTCGTCTGTAAAAATTGTCAAAATATAAATTTATCATTTAATCAAATATACGCAATGTACTCATTGTAATTATGACGATGATGACGATTTAAGAAATGTTTCTTATCAGATTTTTGTACAGTCGAAAGGTCACTAATTTAATTAAAAAAGAATACTTAAATTCTTCTTTTATAAAAAAGAATACATATTCGTAAGTAAAAAAAGTATTTTATTGATCATTAATGTGCTAGTTTGAATGATTAAATATTGTTTTTAATCGTTTTTGTTTTTCTCTTCACGAGTTTTATATTATTTTTAAGCTCTTGTTTTTTCCTGTGTAAAATGAATTATTATTTTATGGATTTTATGATAAGAAAGTTATGAGGAAAAAAAAATAATTCAAGAAAAATATTTATTATAATTTTATTTATTATGTTTGCTAAATAAAATTGTTTTTGATCATCAGTTATTGAATAGGACCTGTATAGAATAAATATCTGTTTTTCACTATATAAAGATAATTATTTAAATTATCTATGTTTTGTATTGGTAAATAAATAGACGGTTTTAATAACTGAGTAAATTATTGATATTGATATTCTGTTCTGCAACGGAAAAATATACGTAAATAACTATCGTATTTACATGTCACGTATATTTTTCCGTTACAGGGCAGTATTGATTCGCATCTTCACGCGCCGGTTTTATTGGTTGATATAAGACTACAATTTGTCAAGCTTGTACTTCACTGTACCTAAAAACTTGTTTGAATACAGTTTAATAATCAAATTTACGATAAAAGTTCTAAATTTTTAATTACTTTGCATGTAAATTAATTTTAACGATGTATAATTTTATAGTTTCATCAATTCTTGTTTTGTTTATATTTGTTTCCAGGACTTTTAGCAGTTCAAAAATGGCTTTAAGTCCCACTGATCCGAATTCTTTTTCTAGACCTGGTAAGTATTGGAAAATAAAACTATAAATAATCATGTAATTATTATATTAATTGATATTAATAATAGAAGTTTAAAAATATATTATTTCTAATATAGATCTTGTTGGAGTTACTCATCATCATTTGAAGTTAACTGTGAATTTCGAGAAGAACACTTTAAAAGGTCATGTAATTTTGGACGCAGAAAGGAAAAATAAGACTGCAGATTCTTTGGTCAATATCTTTTATTTATTATTATCACTATTATTTACATGTATTCTTTTGATTGGTATCTTATTTATATGGATATTTATGAATATTTTTAAAACAGATTTTGGATGTTCGAAACATTACATTGTTAAGTATAACAAATGAAAAGGACAATTCTAAACTCGATTACAGCGTTGGAGAAACAGTTTCATTTGGATCTAAACTAAATATTAAACTACCTACTGAATCTGAATGTGAAGATGGCAAAACAAGGTAAACACATTTTCTTTTTAAAGTGAAATGTAATATTTTCTCTTTCATTTTAATTGAAATAAATTTTAAATGTAACATTAAAATTTTTTAATTTTGTCATTTTAAGAAAATCATTTATTTTTAATCTTAATTGAGTTTGAGATGATATGATATTTGACTACAGGTATAAAATTAAAATTGAATATGAAACATCATCCAAGGCAACAGCATTGCAGTGGCTGGACCCTAAACAAACTTCCGGAAAAAAATATCCTTATCTATTTTCACAATGTCAGGTATGTTAATAATAAGCTAAAATTTCTAGTCTAGATTTGATATTAAAAAGTTTCTTTTTATTAGGCAATTCATGCACGATCAATGATACCTTGTCAAGATACTCCATCAATAAAATCCACTTACAGTGCTGAGGTAATTTAAAAATGACTTTATTTTATAATTACTATTTAATTTTTTCTTTTTCATTAATTATGTAATTACAATAAACATTCTTAATTACTATTTTGTGTATTTATATGAATTTTTTTTCTCGAAAGATTACAACACCAAATTGGGCAACAACGTTAATGTCAGCTTTACATGATGGAGTTGAAAATGTTGGAAACGACATGAAACTCAGCAAATTTCATCAACCAGTTCCTATCCCTTCGTATCTGATTGCAATTGCAGTTGGTGATTTGGTTTCAAAAAAAGTTGGACCTAGATCTTCGGTTTGGTCAGAAAGGGAATTAATCGAGCAAAGCGCATTTGAATTTTCCGAGACTGACACAATGCTACGTACTGCCGAAGAAATTTGTGGTCCATACGTTTGGGGTAAAAAAAAATTGATTTAAAATATCATTAATTATAATTTCAATTAAATAAAATTGAATTTTTCAATGTTTAAAAAATTAATGAACAATTCAAATATTTATAATATTATAATGGAAATTTGAATTATTTTTGTTTCTCAAATACTTCAGCTTTATGAAATTTTAATTAAAAGAAGAACATTTTTATTTGATGATAAAATTGTAGGTGTCTATGATCTTTTGGTTCTTCCTCCGAGTTTTGCTTTTGGCGGAATGGAAAATCCTTGTATAACTTTTGTAACGCCTACATTACTTGCGGGAGATCGTTCTTTGGCCAGTGTTATTGCTCACGAAATTTCACACAGCTGGACTGGAAATTTGGTGACAAATGCCAATTTTGAACATTTTTGGTTAAATGAGGGCTTCACTATGTTTATTGAATATAAAATAGATGGACGAATGTTTGGCGAAAAGCAAAGACAATTTAATGCCTTAATGGGTCTTTCCGAACTCAGGGATGCAGTAAGTCATTAAAATAATTAAATTAATCGTCATTTTATAAAATGAATTGATCATTAATATTCATATTTTTTAGATTAAAAGTCTAAGTAAAACTCCCGAATTGACTAAATTAGTGATCAATCTCGATGGAATTGATCCTGATGATGCATTTTCAACAGTGCCTTACATGAAGGGTCATACATTCCTCTATTATTTAGAAGAACTTCTTGGCGGTCCTCAAGATTTTGAAGCATTTTTAAGAGATTACTTTAAAACTTTCAAATACAGGAGTATCGTAACGTCAGACTGGAAAAATTATTTATATAAATACTTTTCTAATAAGACTCAGGTTAATTAAAATTTTAATTAATTATTAAAAAGAAAATAAATTGTATAATTTTGTTAAATAATAATTTATTTTTCATAGATTTTGGATTCAGTGGATTGGGATTCTTGGCTTAACAAGCCAGGCATGCCACCTGTAATTCCGAATTATAATAAAGACTTGTTGAATGCTTGTATTGAACTTGCTGAAAAATGGATTAATTGGGATGAAAAGACAGCAGTACCTTTTGAAAAATCAGATGTTAACAATCTAAGTGCTTCACAGAGAGAACAATTTATAACAGTTTTGTTTGAAAATAATGCAACTCTCTCAATCAAGAAATTGGAAAAAATGCAAGAGATTTACGACTTTGATTCTGTACAAAACTGTGATATTAAGTAAGCATATACAATATTTTTAAATTCAAAATAAATTTATTTTTCTACTTACTATTATCATTATGAATATTTCAGATTCATTTGGATTCGATTAGCATTAAAATCTCGATGGGAGCCTAAAGTTACGGAAGCTCTTGATTTTGTGTCAAAATATGGTCGTATGAAATATCTTCGACCAATTTATCGTGATCTTTATGAATGGAAGGAAATGCGGCAAAGAGCAATAGACAATTATTTGAAAACAAAAGATCAAATGATGTTTGTTACTGCTGAAATGGTGAAAAAGGACTTGCACCTGGATTAATATTGAAAATTGTTTTTAAAATATTTTTAAAAAATTATTACGTTCTACGTTTTAATAAAATTTCGTACAATTTTAATAAACTAATTTTTTCAGAAGCATTGTATTCTCTTTTAAATAACTACTCTATCATTGAATAAAATTGTAGTTTAAATACATTTTTTTTTTTTTTTTAATATTTTGATAATGAATTTTATGAATTTCTAGGAAAATTAATTGAATTTTTAAATTTTCCATATTAAAATTATTTATATAATCAAACAATCTATTTTTACAATTAAATTTGAAAAAATTCTATTTGTTTATCACCGACGAACATATTCCTCAGGATATTTAAGAAGTTGAGGAAATTCTGCACGTACGTCCTCTGGTATATGATCTAACCTAACTGGTATTGTTGAGATTTGTTGAATTTGGTTGCTAATATTCCTTTTAATCTCCTTTGGAACCTCACTGTCTGGGAAAATATGCAGGCGTTGCATTGCATATCTTCGATTTAAATTTTTATCCATGGCTGAATAAAGTGCTTTCCTCACGATCTTCAAAAAGAAGAAAATTATTTAAATAATCAATTTTTAATAAAAATTTTTTCGATATATTAAAAATAATACCATAGTTGGATCTTTGCTGTGTAATTCCCAAGCGAGTGTATAAGTTGCTCCCTTAGCATAACCTGTGTGATGAAAATACATTCGTTTTTGCCAATCATCTCCTCTTAAAGCAATATCTTTACTGTTTATTACTACTACGTTATCACCACAATCATCTGAAAAAATATGCAACATATAATTAAACCAAAAAAAAAACGTTATAATAAATAAAAAAAGAAGTTTCCTACTCATTGGATGATAAATTGGTTTGTATGTTCCTGATAGATATTTTTTTAACAATTCTGCAGTTAAATATGGATCTTGCCATTTTGCATCATAGACATGCCAAATACGACTAAACGTTCCCCATTGCTGAAAAAATGGTAAATTTTAATTTAAATATAAAATGATATGAAAAACAATTATACATTTCTATTTTATGTAAAAATATTCACTTGTTTAAGTTAGTATCAAACAAAAATAAACTAACTTGTTGACAATTGCAACTTTCCATCTCTTGTTAATTTAACTCTACTTCAATTAATTTATTTTAAATAGTTCTAACTTAATAATTTACAAATAGATACATAACATAACCTCAAAATTTTATTTCAAATTATAGTTAAAACTAAAGTATAATTGCATATAATATTGAAAGACACTTATATAAATTGATGCAATGTGATTCAATTAATTTTTAAAATCTTGAAAAAAAAATTAATATTTTATTAAAACTGTTTAAAAGAAGAAAAAATCACCTGTGAACGACGAAGGAGTGACATTTTTGTTTATCTCTCATGCGACTATATTCTTGATCTTGCAGCTTCAATGCGTTCAATTTGAATGTATTTTAGAAATTATATTTTCTTATTACACAAATCATGAATTTATTTTGATAATAAATAATAATATTAAGTATAACAAAAATAATTTAAAATACATAAAATTAACGAGAAAAACTTTTAATTTATAAAAATTAAAAATCTAGGTATAAGTATTTAAATTAATTTTTTTAGGGAAAAGCGACGAGGATTATTTTTAAAAACTATACAATATCTCTAGTCATAGATAATTTTATTTGCAAATTTCAGTTTTGTTTTTCACGAAATTAACAATAATATTGTTGTACGTATATCTTCCATTTATGTACAAATATTTACATTTTAAAGTAAAATATAGTATAAATTAGAATATTTTTTTGTTTATAAATATAAATCACACATTTTTAAATAAAATATTTACATGTGAATATTTTACATATTATAAAATACAATTTTCAATTAAATATTCTCTTTATTCATGACAATTAACGCAAAATCAATTGATAACAATGGAAGTTAATTTGTATAAAAAGAAAAAGATTTGTAAATATTTGCAATAAAATATTTAATTTACTGCTTTTTTTTATTTTGGAAGATACATTCTCATTAAATAGGACTTAAAAATATTATTCTGATATAAAATCAATTTAAAATATAAATTTACGTTCATACACATGTAAATTAAAACCAATCTTTATCAAAACAGAATAAAACAAAAATCAATGTTTTGAAAAGAGTATATATTTATTTACACGAGATCATGCTAGAGTTTAAAAAAAATTTGGTAAGCTGTTTTTTAACTTGGCTATACAGGAAGCGATTTTTAAAATTCATGAATATATAATTTTTTCCAGTATCATTAAAACATTTTTTTTATCCAATATACTTTTCAAAACGATTTTATCGAAATCAAACCAAAACCTCTTCCTAGGTTAATAATAATAATAATATTTTTACTTGAATCTTATAATTCATCAATATTGTATTGAAATTCAAGAATTTAATATTAATTAATAAAATTTTCACAAAATATTAAAACAAAAATATGTCAAAGCTAAGCTTTTGATAAACATTTAAGATTTAACTATATTTAATTTTAGATGTTGAGATGAAAAACATACTTTTTTTTTTGATTTTCAGCTCATTAAGAAAAAAAAAACAAACAATAATTGAAAAATAAACTTGACTTTACAACATATGGCTAACAATATAAATATTGGTAACGCAGTTTTGTAATATGAAATAAAACTAAATTTTCAGATTGAATTCTCTGGTAAAATAATCCAATCATTTGTCGCGAATGTAATTTAAAATTATATGTACCTATATAATATACAGTCACAATATAATAAAAATCTTTTATCAAACTAAGGATTATTTACAGTAAAAAAATATAAGACTTTTACAATGTAGAATTGCACAATAAAACTTTTTCCCACACTCGAAAGCATCATATCATTTTAAATCTGATAAGTAAAAAAAAATATCCTTATTTACATTATATCAATGAATGCAACCAATACAAATCAAAAAATGAGTATTCTGTTTTGTTTTGACTGACATTGATTTATATGATTTATCACATTAGCAATTTCAATGGTATCATAATGGCAAAAGATCCATAAGATTAGCACGGGGTTGCGTTAAAGCTTCTGGGAAAAATTCCGTAAGTCTATCATACAAATCCGTTCGACGTGCATGAATGCCACGCGCTACTGCATTATGATCCGGATTTGTACTCAAATAAGATTGTACAGAGGAGTCATCGGAAGTTATTGTTTCATCTTCAGGAATACATTGCTCTCGGAATAAAATAGACGCCAGTAATTGAAACTGAAAGATTTGAAAGAAAAAAACAAAAAAAAAAAAACAAAAATTAGTAGACATATTTAGAAAAAAAATAAAAACAATTTTATATTGAAAAATAGAAAAATTACTTTCAAATACAACAAATCCTTTCAAATAAACGTAATAATTATTATTATTATTATATTATTATTTTACTATAATTAAAAAAATAATAAAATTTTAATGAAAATAAATAATCTACCTCTTTGGATTGATCTTCATCATTATGATCAATGATCTCCGAGACTTTAGTTTGCAAATATTCAAGTGCTTCAATAGTATCCTTCATAGCCAGTTCTTCAAACTTATGTTTTCTTATAATTAATTTGCAGTTCCTTAAAACTTGATCATGAGAAGGTCGACAAAGTTTTAAAACCCAAAAATCATCGAGCCTCAATTTAGGAAGACAAGAATGTCTTGGATTTCCTCCAAACAAATAATGCACCTATAATGAATAATAAAACTTTGATATTATTTTAGTCACTTTTTTTTTCATTATTATTGTTAATTTGAAAATCACCTTTTTCACTTGATCATAGACCAATTGATGAGCGAATCTTGGACATGGTTCATAATCCTGCATTTTACTCCAATATTTTTCTCCATTATTTTCATTTCGATAGATGCAGGACCATTTATTTTCCTTAATATTATAAACCCAAAATGAATTTTGAACATTGTCATCTCTTTTATCTTTATCTTTGCTTAAACCCTGCAATATTAATATGCTAACTAATTTTACATTTTTGATAAATATTAAAAAAAAAAAGAAATCTAATAAACTAAATTTATTAAAATTGATATCATATAAATATTTACGGATAAGATATAAATTTCTCCTAATTCAGGATCAATTGTCGCTCGCTGAGTAAAACCCGCAGCTGGAACGTGATTAGAATCACGATTACCAAAATCACTCACAATAATTTGCTCAATTTGTGCAGTGTCTACTTCATAAGTGAAAAAATCGTTTAAATATTCTTTACTTCTTTGACCAGCAAAAATGTACAATTTTCTGGATTCCTAATTAATAATTAAATTTTATTCAAAAAACTGAATAACAATAATATTAATAATATAATTATTTTTTTTTGTATTAAGAAATTTTTTAAAGAAATTTCCCATTTATTTGAAATGTAAAAAAAACTTACAGGATGAAACAACATGGAATGTCCAACTCTGGATTTGATATTTAAAGTAGTAAGGGGACAAGGTCTTGAAATATCGGAAGCTAGTTTAGACCAAGTATCAGTTGGAACATGGTAAGAATATAATCCAGAAAAAATAGGTTCAGTCGAATTTGTAATTACTTCCTGATCATCGGAACTGAAATTTAATAATTACATCAATAATTTTAGAATCGAAAAGATGCTATTAAATTTTTTTTAAAAAAAGGTAAACAAATAACATACTTTGCTGGAGAAACAAGAACTCGACCACCAAACACATAAATAGTTCTTTTATCAACGTCCATTGACATTTGATGATCGAATATTAATTTCGGTCCACCACGTGCTCCTGTATCTTCTGATATTTGTGTCCATTCGTTTGTCTCAATATTGTAGACGTAAAAATCACTTTTTAAATTATCCGGAGAACGATATTGTGTATCCAAATATCTACCTAATGTAAAAATTTGCCGTCGCTCTGGATCTAGACACATCTTATGACAGGATCGAGCTTTTGGCCCTCCCTAAAAAAAAAAGAATTATTAATTTAATAACTATTTATAATTTTAGTAATTATAAACAGTGTATACTAACAACTTCTCCTGTGTCCTTGCAAATAAATCTCCATTTTTCAGTGGGAATATCGTACGCCCAAAGATCAGCAAGATCAGTATTTCCATCCCAACCGCCAAAAAGATAAAGAGTCTCTGCTGTTGAGTCTATTACCATTTGATGTCCACCTCTCATTCCTGGTTTTGGATCGTTTGATTCTATTTTCGTCCAAACTGCCCGATACGATTGAGCGTTAATATAATCGTTCATAACACCAGCTATATAAAAATAATTCAATTAATTATTAATTTTCATTTTATTTAGGCTAATTTTCAATTTAGAGGGACAAAAAATTCTAATTTAAAAAAAGAAGATTATTTCAATTTATATTTGAAAAACTTACTGCTCACAGCATTGGTAATATAACGCTCAGCCTGCAAATGATCTCCTTTTGTTACTAATAAATCGTACAAGACTGATAAACGTGGATCTTCTAAAGGAACACCAGTAACACGTTGAAGTGTATCAACAACTTCCTGTTGTTCGAATCGTCGAAAATGTTTCATGCACAGTCTTATTATCTCTCTCTGTCGGTACTGTAAATATAAATAAAAAATACGAAATTTAGAATACAAAAAAAAAACAAATGATTTTGTCATTTATATCTTTTCTTATTACCGAATTAACCCATTCGATGCTTGGTTTAACAATCAATGGATCATCAATGCCAGTCAGACGAACGTGCCAAATGGAGAAATTAAAACTAGGACCCCACGATTGTAATGGAAGAACTTTAATAAACCTAATAGGAAAATAAATCCTTTTACTTCCAATTTCATGTTTAAGATCAAAAGTTTCTGATGTTGAATCATTTTTCAATCCACTAGAATAAATAAATTTATTTATTAATTTAATTTACCTCCTCATTAATAATTTTAGTTCTTTTCTTTTCATTAAAGTTTACCTTTCTAAAAGTTCCATCATATTTTCTTCCTCTAAACCTCCATAAACTTTGAATTTCTTAATGTTACAAACGTGTGTTTTCTCATATTTGCCAAAAGTAATTGTTTGAACAATTGCTGGTTGTTGCAACTTAAGAATGAGGTACTGCATATACAAAATAAATTCTTTTCGTAAAATAAAAACATTCGTAAAATTAAGTAAACACAATAAAAATTATTATAACTAACCTGAGGATGGTTGTCATTGTCAGATGACCAACGAGATGTTTGATCCGATGGTTCATCAACAATGATGTTTCTGTAAAAAACATCATCATCTTCAAGTAACATCCTTAAAGAAAAAAAAAACAAACAAACAAAAATTAAAAAAAAAACAAATCCATCGAGCTTTTTTGGAAAAAAAAATAATAATTGAACAAAAAATATTGTCGAAGTATATGAAATTTAGTTTTATTACAATCTATAAGTTTAATAAAATATATCTTCAAAAAGACTGTTATAGATAAACAACATAATGTTTCCGAAGAGTTAATAAAAATGTATGATTGCATGCCAAATTTGCAATTATAATTTTGCTTTTAAAAGACAATTTTAATATTCTGTCATTTAATTCATAATCAAAGTATGATTTTCAATTTATTTAAAAAAATAAATAAAATAAAACAGAATGAAATTTAGAGGTTACGGCATAACGCAATTCAGTATTTTGCGATGTCTGTGATTTTCGACATTTTATACTTTTTGTAAGAAACTTTTATTTTATTATTTATAAATTATAAGACACTCACTCAGGCACATAAGTAGATGAATAACTGGAATATTTGAAAATTCTATATTCTAAAAGCTTTTGAAAATCACTATTTTCCGACGACGCCATATTACTTTAAATGACATAATGCAGTGGCCCGAGGAGAAAATTGAATAAATATCAATTCTAGTTCACAATTTCTTTAATAATTTATCATATTGTCCAGATATTCCAATGAAATTGACGAATCTCTAAAAATATCACCAATCATTTAATTTTTTAAGTATTTTTATAAATTTTGAAATTTGATCAATTGAATTTGTCATTTTCTCATTTTTTTGTTAGCCGATTGGTTAAAATCTAAAAGCAAGATCGTAAAATCATTTTATTTGATTGGCTGTTACAAAAACAAATTTCAACTGTTGGCAAATGGCAAATTAAGACAATTTTTTCATGTGAACGTGACTTTTTTTAAAGATACGTGTATGTGTGTACATACAAAAGTTTGTTACAAAGCCACTTACACACACAGATATAAATCTATACGATTGTATAGGGACGTAAAAGTCTGGGGGCCGTGAATGTGAAAACCTATATTTCCTGATTGTGGAAAAATTAGCAATCTGTTCATAAATTTCTTTTATATATGATTTTATTCGAACTTTGAAGTTTATCGTGTCAAAAATACAATTATGGACGAAGAATGGGGTAAGTAAATTTATTCTTTAAATTTTCGTTTTCGTCAATTAAAGATCGTGTATGAAAAACCTCGCTTCTCTTTGTGTCATTACAGATGCTGATCATTATGAGGCTAACAGAATCGACCTCGCTATTAGATCGAACAAATGGGAAGGCGAGGATGAAGAAGAAGAAGTTAAGGTAAGAATTTTTCATATTATTTGACAAATTGATGTAATAAATTTTTTTTTCATTTTGAGCCTAACCTGTTGATGCCACATGGTCGCTTTCCAAAATGTCAGAAATTTCCAGATCATTATGTGTGATCCAAATTCCAGATGTAATAGGAATTGAGAAATATTGTATTGCTTTGAAAAAATTGTAACATACTTTGACATTTGTAAAGCAGACTCTTATATGTAATAATTAATTTGATTTAGATATATGAAAAAATAAAATTCAAAATTTTTAGAAATTTATCAATAGAAACGAGTAAAATAATTTATATTCGTTAATTTTATTTCGGACAGTTTAAATGTTTTATTAAATAATTAAAGATTTTAATATTGATGAAATGTTAAATGTACAAGTTTTTGAGAATTTGAAAAGCAATAAAAATGTTGAAGTTTTTTTTTTAAAGAATTTTAAAAGATTGTAATTTAAAAATAATTTATAAACATACTTACATTTTCCTTTACGAAAGTTAATAAATTGTCATAGATCGTTTTTTCGTCTATGAATTTAATTTTACATAAAGTTGAAATATTAATAAACAGGATAGTTGGGAGGATGTCGAGGAAGAAAAGAAAGATGTAGAGAAAGCACCTGAAGTTCCAAAGGCTAAAAGTAAACCTAAGAAAACTTTAGCTGATAAAATTGAAGAACGCGAGGTTCGTATAATCTAAAATTTTACATTAAATTCAAAATTAAAAAATTTTCGAGAATTTAGATAAGAAAACAAAAAATTAAATTTAATGAATTTGTTTAGAAAAAAGCACGCGAGGAACTTGAAAAGAAAGTTAAGGAAAAGGAAGAGACCTTAACTCCCGAGGAGAAAAGAGCAGAAATGTTGAGGCGGCAAAGGTTACAGGAAGAAGCAGACTTACGATTAGCAATGGAGACTTTCGGTTTGTCAAATCTTGTAGACTTTAGTTCTCGTAAAATTCCAAAATCTGAAAAGAAGTAGCCAATCATTCACTCATTACTGTTAGTTTTCTTCTGATTAACAAGAAGCTTTTGCTTTTATTAAAGCAGATTTAATTGCAATTTTTTTTCTCTAGAGAAAAATTATTATAGTCCTCTTATTTTCTTGGAGGAAAAAGAAAGACAAACTTTTTATCACATTGTTAGTGTTCGTCATTATAGCACTTACGTAAAAATAAAAGTATAATTAATAATGAACAAATTTTTTAAGAGAATTAGACTAAAATTTTGAAACTTAATTTTGAAATTTTCGTGAAAAAAAAAGTTTCAAAATTGAAAATTTAATTTAAAATTATATTTTATTGGAAAATATTTTTATTTAATTCTTTTTTTATGTTTTATATTTAATACCAATTTTGAAATCGATAGAATAATTTTAAGACAACAGGATACGTCCATGCAATTCCTTTTTTTTTTTTTTTTTTTATTAAAAAAATAAATAATAATATAGAGATTTATATGAAATTAATCTTTGGTCGTGGAACTTGGCAACATCTTAGATATATAATTATTTATTTTGTCATTAAATAAGTAAATTTTTGCAGTATTAATATACGATTGACAATTCAGATATATTTAAAATAAGTATTTTGTATTTAAAACATTAGAAACAATGCATTTAATTAGAACAAGTAGATTTTAATCGCGAAAAGAAAAAAAAGATAATTTACACATTGCCAGGAACTGTACTAGAGATATAGAATAAGTATGCGAGTGTGTTCATTTTTATCGAATTATCACAATCAAATTCACCGATGTTATTGTATATTAATAAAAATTGCTATTTCATGCAAATTATTGTGTTCAAATTAGTTTTTGCACGAAACCTTGCATTCGTTCATAAATCTCCTGTACTGTTCCTGAATTTAATTTGCAAAAATGAAACAAAAACAATCCATTCTAAGAAGAAAACTTGTACTATTATAATTTCTTTTCGGCTAATTCATAAAAAAGAGAAAAAAAATTCAATGATTCAAATTATATTGGAAATAAAAATTTTAGATTCAATTTTGTTTTATTTCATTTTAATTTAAAAACATTATTATTATTATTATTATTGAAGTGGATTTTTTATTCGAAAATATTGTTTTGAAATATTAAATAAGTAAACATTGTATTTAAGGCGTCACGGATTCTATCAAGAGTCTGGATACCATGAATCCTGACACTAAAGAAGAATTTGAACAATTTGGCGAGGCACTTATGCTCAAAATCAATCAATTCAACAAACACACAGAGTTCCCAGCATTTTCAGAAGAATTAATAAAAAATATTGCTGTTTTAAGTAAGTAAACAAAAATTTTTTTAAATGATTCTTTAAAAAAAAAAATTATTTTTTTGTAAGTAAACATTTTCCTTCTTTTTTCTCTTAGTGTCGAGCACATCGTTGCGAAAGGTGAAAACGTTAATTGACAATTTGGCATTGGAAAAAGCGAAATTAGAAAAAGGTGATAAAGCAAAGAAAAACAAAGGAAAGGGAAAAGCGAAATTGAGAATTGAAGGTGAAAATACCATTATGAATGAATATGATGATTATAGTTATGATAATGATTATGGTGATTTTATGTAGCGACACACTATTTTTCACGTCGTCTCATCTAGTCGCCAAGAAAAAACAAATTTTGAAAATTATTCGTTCTCATACCACATTGTTGACAACATATTCTCATAGCAGAATTTGTATGTGCTTATTATTATTATTTTTTTAAAATTAGATCAATAATAAATTTAACAATTGAGAATGTTAAAAGAATCAAATGTAAAAACAATTGGTTTCTAATTTTTAAATTTACTTTTGAAGGCGATTCAGAACTTTTTACAAAAAGAAAAAAACTGTAATGATAATTTTTTTTTTTTAATGAAATTATACGAATTTAACAAATATTAAAAAAAAAATCTTCTTTACACAATGTTTGTGGAATTAAGATTTCAATTGTAACTCGAATTAAATACGAGGATAGATTCAACTTTACATCACAGTGCTTTAAAACTTACATTTGCAAAATATGCAGAAGTCATTTATTTTTTCTGCTCGTATGATGATCGATTTGTTTCTCATTATCAGGTCTTCAACGATAACAATTGTTGTGTAATAAAAATTATAAGAAAATAATTATGTACTCAATTTAACATTTTACCTACAAACATATGTATATAAATGCTCGCGTACACACACACACAAGTATGACAGGTGTGGATGTAAATTGGTTTTAAAGAGTATATTCCTAAATAAAGGTTGATTGTAAAGATAAATTTCAGTTTTTATTTCTCCACAATTTCTCTTTTTAAAATATAATTCAGTTTTGTAATTTACTTTAGATTAAAAATAAAAAAAAACTTATACCTAGTATTCAAATTATTATTTTCATAAAATTAAAAATTGAATAATACCTAAAATAAAATGATTTAAAGACAAGTATTTATGAGTTCAATAAATTTTATTTATTTTCTTTTTTTATTAATATGAATAAATATAGTAATTTGCTATTTTCTAAAATATTTTTTATTATTTTAAACTTAAAAAATAATTTTTAATTCAAATATTTGAAATTAATTTTAAGTTTTAATTTTTTTTTCAATAAATGAGATGCTAATTTTTTAACTTATAATAGGGTCCCTACAATAAGAAACTTTAGTAAAGTACTTGTTTGTTTATTTAATCTTGCAAATACATGAATGTTCTTCATGAATTAAATCTCCTAAAATGATTCATTAAATTTTCACTGCATCTGAAAAAAAATTTAAATTAAAACTTACCTTCCTTCTTATTTTAAGCTCGACGAATCATCGATGAATTTGTTGAAATAAACCAGAAGGATTTTGAAACCAAAGAAATTGACTAACTTCAACAAGCAACAAAGAAGTTCTGATAATAGTCAACATTTCTTTTATATTTGTTCATATCAAAAAAAGAAAAACCTAACAGAAACACTTGCTTTTATTATTCTTTTATTTTTTTTGCTTATCTTGCCAATGAAAATTCACAAGGCACATAATCACTAGTCACATATAAAAATATACTTTTTTTTTTTTATCACAAAGCTAGACTTTTAGAGTTTTTCTTTTTTTTAATGTCAAAGAAAATAACTTTTAAACTATCACAGACACATAATTAAAAAAATAAAAAAGAAACTTTATTGTCTCAAAAATATTTCTCTAGTTAAAAAAACAAACTATTCACAGCACCACTAATTTTGATATATATATATATATTTTTTTTTTTTTGAATCTAAATGACTTGTTAAAAATTTTAAATTCGTTGATTAAAAACTTTCTGCATAAATTTTTTTCAAGTGTTTTTTAATTTTTCAGTTTTTATTCACTGAACTTGGAAACCAGAACTTCACCCATTTCAATTTTCGTTGAACTCTCAATTCTCTTTTCAACAGCCAACAATTTTTTTTTTTCAAATTTTTCCTTTCATTAACTATTTTACATAATTACTATTTACAATCAATGAATTTTATAATAGGTATTATATTGTCATAATTATTGAAAGTATCTATTTATTATTTTTTAAATGGATTTTGAAATATTTTTATTATAGAAATTGTATTAAATCACTATTTTTTTTTTGTAAACTCCACTAGAAAATGTAAACGCTTTAAAAATTTTATTCTAAAAATAAAAAAACAATTTTTCTTTTATTTAAAAATTTGTGTATTCTTCGTATTTTTTTAACGATTTATTTAGAATTTTCTGTTAAGGAAAAATTTGAAAAATCTGAGGCTATCAATAACTGATAAAAAAAACACAGACACGGGAACAAAAACACTGTGATTGTGGAAACTTAAGAATTTGAATTCATAGGTAGACATCATCGGAGATATGAAGAAATTAAACCATTTGTCGATTTTGTCTGCATAACGGCATCTATTTTTTGTTTAAACACCAGCTACACTGAGCCACTGCACCTTTTGATCGCCACCGAGGTTGCAAAGGGAATTTTTTTTTTTTTTTCTCATTTTTCTTCCAATCTCCGGAGCGATTATCGTTATACGTTCCGGAAATCAGTTTTTCACCCCAGCATCCTCGAAGGCGAGAACACATCACTTTTTTTTTTACATCATCACTATACACATTTTCAAATAAAGACCACCAAACACTGTCCTTTAAAAAAAAAAATGTGTCCGCACTTATTAACAAACTGAGACGTCGCATTCACAAAAATAATTTTTCAAATTATATAATATTTGTTGCATATAAAGTTCATTTTTATAAAAAAAAAAATTTTCTTAACCATACCGAAATACTTTGTTCCAATTTCAATTTTTTTTCTCCATAAATTCCTTTTTCACTATCTTCACTATTTAGCTCACAAGCAAATAAGACACTTGGCACTTAATTAATAGACACGAAAGACTTAATTTCTAAATTATAAAAATTAAATATAATCGTCGTACATTTCTGTGTCTCGTTGCAAAAGCCAACTTAATGTTCATATTTTGTGACATTTTTTCTTTCTTTTTGCTCCAGAATGCCGAAGATCGCAGACCATCTAACGTGAAATTTATAAGTTGCATTATCTATTCTTAAAACATAAAAAAGTATTTTTAATCGTAGTTCATATAATATATGTATATATATATCTATATATATGAAATATTAAATCAAACTTTAAAATTACATAATGCGACTTTCAATTAATAATTAGTCGAAGATTACAATTGGAAGATTATACAGTGAAGTCGAACAATAATGAACTGTACATTTCATTTAAAATCGCATTTCCTTTATCTAACTTTTGAGACAAAAGCAATTTGTCTAATATTGTGCCCTTGATAAAATGAAATATCAAAATAATGCGAAAATCATTTGTATAGTGTAATTAATATTGCTGAAAACTTTTGCGAGACATTTCTTCTTCCTTTTACGTTTTTTCTTTTGTAATAATAATCTTAATATTAAATTTCAATAATTAGATTAAATATTAATTAAGAAAATAGAATAATGAAAAATGAAAACAAAAGTTTGTAACTTTTCTTTTTTAAGTGATAACTTTATGAAAAAAAATATTTAAAGGTCATTTGCCTGTAATGTTTAATAAATTCATTAAACAAATTTTAATTTTTTTAAAGATACATTTAAATAATTTAAATCAACATTTCTAACATTCTATGAACGACTTTATTAAATAATAATAAAAAAAAAAAAATTAAATATACCAAATTTGTGTAAATTTTACATTATTACAATTTAATATTAATTTACAATATTAAAAAAATTCTTTAAGCTTATTTTTAATTTAATATGAAATTTCACAAATTTAACAAAATAGTTGAATAAATTTAATAAACTTGATATCAAGACTTTAAATATTTTTTTTTTTTTATCAATTTTGATAAATTTAAAATGTTTTCATTATAGTATACACTATTTGATTGAAAGAAAAGTATTTTAATGTTACAATGAATAAATTAATTTCATTTAATAATAAATATAAAAACTTTTGTATAAAAAAGCAAAGTAAAAATAATTAATTATTATAAAAAAAATTAATGAGAAAAATAAAATATTTTACATGTAAAACAATCATTGAATCAATTGCAAAAAAAAATAAAAATTACACTTAAATAATGTCTGAATCTATAAAACATAGATTTCTAAATTCCTTCATGAATTTCAAGGTTACATAATTATTTTTCATTGTCTATTCTCTTATATCAATACTGTAACAGTAAACGAAGCAAATTTTCTTTTGCTCCATTTTAACTTTTTAAGGGTAAACAATTTACGTTTAGTACCAAAATCTTTGAAAAATAAACTAAAGAAAAAATGTGAATAAAGTTTTCTGTTTCAATATAATATAATAAATGATGTTTTTAATTGCCTCTAAACAAGGACTTTGGTACACTTCTAATTTGAAAATCGCATTTTACTTTAATGATAAAGTATTGTAAAAAAAAAGAAAAACAAATCTTCAGTAAATACTGAAAATATAATAGAAAGAAAGAAAGAATCTAGGCGCTACCTCCCTTCACGACCACTATTACCAAATGATCCTCTTTAAGTCCCTCCTCACTCAAACTGGGACATGTACGCTTTAGAAGTTCAGTTGAAAAAGCGCATGGTGGAAATGCGTAAAGAACACCTGTACCTTCGGTATCTTTATTTAGAAGTGATATCACACCCGCAGCCTCTTTTTGCTTTAAATAAGAAACTAAATTACGCAATGGCCTCGTTTGTACATTAGCATCGTCGTTTGTAACCGCGGAACTTGATCCCGCTAATCCTAAAAAGATGGCATGCGAACTCGATGTTTGTATTCTCTTCGAGACATCATCCAATTTTGGTTGGTCCAAGCGTAATCTCTGCGTAATTCTCAGCATGTGCTTTCCTTCCTCGTCCTTCATTAGTGAATCAATAATTTCCGTGTCACCATCAGTCAAATGGAATTTAGCCGGGAAAAGAGAGTTCTTCAAAATTAATGCTCCTTGCCAAACGGCTATTGATTTTCTCGCAACATCAGGTAATGTTCGTGACGATGACAACATTCCCGATCTTGCCAATTCTGTATCCGAGTCTGAATCAATTGGTCGTCGTCTCGGTGATCTTGATCTCGATCGATCAACACCAGGTTCACGTGAAACGGATCTTCTAATTCCACGACCATCGTATTCAGTTTCACCGCCACCAACTCCGCCACCGCCGCCGCCACCACCACCAGCACCAGCTCCACCCCCACGTCTATTGTTACTGTTCCATTCAGCATCATCGCGAACATAACCCTCTGGATAGCTGCCACGATATCCACCACGTCCGCCACCGCGTCTCTCGTGCCACGGTCCAGATCCTCTACCACCACGAAAACCACGTCCACTATATCCAAATTCACCTTCAGTTGGATAGGGATCATAAGGTGATTCATAATCAGCTGGTCGTGATCTAAATTCACCACCATCCTCCGGATACATTCTCGGTTTAAATCCATAACCTGGCGTAACATCAGCAAAATCAACTCGCAATCTTCGATCAGGCCCACCGAGGGGAAATCCACGCATCTCCTTTACAGCCGCTTGTGCCGCGTCAATAGAATCATAAAGAATATAAGCATTATTGTCACCCTTGATATAATCAATTTTTTTAATAGCACCGAATCGATCAAATTCACGTTCAAGTTGCGGCACTGATGTCCATGGACCAAGTCCACCAACCCAAATTCGTGTCGTTGGCGTTGCCTTACCATAACCAATTTTACATTGAAATTTACCAATATACTGACCAGAGAGTTCAACTTTACATCTGTGCGCCATGTCAAGTGTTTGAAATCTAACGAAAGCATATGCATTACCAGTTCCAGGTGGTGGACGTTTAATATCAATATCATCGACAATTCCATATTTATTGAAAATTCGTCGAAGTTCCTCTTCGGTGATATTTATCTCAAGATTACCAGCAAATAATGTTCTCGTTGCCAATGGATCGTCCTCAGGCGATACATGATGAAGATAATTTGGAAATTTATCCTTTTTATTTTCAACACGTTCAAAGCCATGTACGGGATGTCGTACCATCATGTGACGCGGTGGTCCATAATGATGTGGTGGTCCACCAGGATGTACATGCGGTGGACCATGATGCATTGGTGGTCGTATAAAATCATGATGAGGAGGTGGAAGTGTTTCGCGTCTCATCTCCCGATGAGGTGGAATTCCCACAGGCGGTCCATAAACGCGATCATATCTTTCAATTGGACGATGTCTATCGGTGGGAGCTGGTGATCTCGCGTAATAACGATCATAATCGGGAGGCGTTATTGAACGGGGACGACGATAAGCGTCAGGACGCTCGTATGCGGCATCAACAATTGCAAGTTTATCATAAATAATGACGCGTGGTTTTGCATATTTAGCGTCACGAGCATCCTCATGATTGCGAAAGCACACGTATGCAACACGCTCGTCCAATTCGTGGGTTATTCTAATTGAAAATTCGCCAAACTTTTTATATTCACGATAAAGTGTGTCTTTAATCATTTCGTCACTGGCTTTAGGATGAATTGAACTCACACATAGAACCTTGTAGTAATGTCTCTCTGGTGGTATTTCACGGGGTGTACGTTGATATTCCTCACGATGTGTTCCTGACTCAATGTAACGGGCATGAGATGTTGCTCGACCTGAAGGTGAGGGACTTCTTGCACCACGGCTACGACGTCTCATTCTGTCCGGTGATATTCTCTCGTCACTGGAATCATCATATCTGGAAGATAGAACATTAATTCATCAAAAAGAAATTCAATAATTTATCAACAGAAAAAAGTATACAATTCAATATTATTATGAGCAAATATTTTTCTTCATTTGCATTTATAGCTACAAAGGAAGTGACTTTGGTTTATTTATTTTTTTTTTTTTTGTTGATAAATTATTTATTTATGACATTGCGTTTTTCATTTATAAACATTCAAATACAAACAACGGAAAAGATGAAATTAATTAAAATTATTATAAATAAAATTAGAGATTTATATTACATAATATGAAGAAATTGACAATATATTTTCTTTTCTTTTAAATGGGTCAATCATTGCAGAAGCAAAATAATCTTTTTTTAAATTTATTTAATTATTGAAAATTTTTCCCACAATTTGGGAAAAACATTCGAGATTTTATTGATTTATATATAAAAAAAAATTGTGTACCAACTGACTCAATTAAAAATATCTTATTTTAATCTGATAAATAAAATATTATTATCATTGTGAATATTTATATAGCAATAATCAACCTTTATTTGTATAATGTTTATTTATAAAAAATTTCATTAGAATAGAAAATTAATTACATTTTTGTGAATAAAAGTAATTTTAATTTGTTTTTTGTTTCAATTCAATTAAAGCAGAATATAAATAAAATATTAATACAACAAAATGGAATACTAATGATAAAAAAAGAATAATTTAATAAAGTAATTACTAAGATCACACAAAGAATTTATAAACCAAAAATATCCGCTGTAAAAAATCTAATATAAAATCACAGTACGTAATGTAAAATTTTATCATTTTTAAAAATTTAATGCTAATTTTTTCTAAGTTGTTATAAGAATGTTTTATAAGAAAAAAGAAATAAATATTACAAATTTTGGGGTAAAACTATACACTAAAAAAAGATTTTGATTGATTCTGTTTCGACTTGTAAATGTACACAAATCTGTAATAGTACATCTTTAAATGTCGAGTATTTACATATTTAAAAAGGTACTATTACAGTAAATTTACAAGTCGAAACTGTAAATTAGCCAAAATCTTCTTTTTTTTAGTGTACACTACAAATGATATGTACTAATTTCCAGTATAATTTCAAGTCAGACTTTTTACAGTGGACCTAAATTAAAATTGTAATACTTTTCCTTATTTTTTTCTTTCTTTCTTTCTTTTTTTTTTTTTTTGAAGAACATCCGCTGTTGAAATTAAATCTGGAATAGGGCTATTTAATTCTTCATGCACCAAAACAACTTTAAAGTTTACGATTTAATTGAATCACCACAAAAGACTTTGGAATCTTGCACAATATTTGTAATTAGCATAATTACTCACTATATATCACATAAGCAATAAAAACACTGCATCAAACTAAGCTCACATAATCTTTTATCACGCACAATTTTGTTATCATATTTGAAATAAAATTAGAAAACAAATTTACAATTATAGAAACTTGCTATTTATGAAATCACTACAAAAAATAGTTGTAAATATTTTGCATTTAATTTGGAATTTTAATTGAGAACTGAAAATGAAAATTTTATTGCACATTAGATAATACACTTTTAGGCAATTGTTAACATGCATTCACAATTGATGAGAATTGATACACAAATAAAAAAAAAAAAAAATTTAATGCAAAAATAAGAACACTAATTCCAGGAATTTATCATCAATTTTATACACAGAACTAAAAGCAACGCCATTGCATTGTATATATGCGTTAACGTAAGATAATGAAAGCCAGTTTTGAACTTGTTACACTCAATTAATATTAGATTCATAAACGTCATATGATCATTAAACAATAGAAAATTCTGTACGTATTCCAGCATACCGTCCGATTGAAGATCTGCTCCGTTTGACGCGAGTCGGCGGTGAATCACGACTTGTACTTCTTTTCATGGTATTGCGTATTTTAACCGTGATCTTATGCCGGTCGTCCCGTGGAATCCCAATCATCAACGCTGACTATGTATATTGAGATCGAACGTCGAACAGCGGCTTAAAATAAACACACTTCTTTTAATATCAAAAAAATGAGAAACAATTATACGCCCCACAAATAAAAAACGCCCTTTTTTAGTTAGATCTTTCTTTCACCAAGAAAATGGCGCAGCTTTGCTTGACTTTGACACTTCTTCTTCCGGTTTTGTTTTTAGGCCTCATTCACATCACTTCCGGTTGTGGACGTATTCTGTTCATTGGTGCATTTGTGGACAACTTTTAAATTACCTCTATTTTTAAAATTACATATTTGCAGATAATTTTATTAAATACTAAATTTTTTATTTTAAATAAATAATTAATACGTTGAAAGTGATACAAAATTTTTTAATTTTTTTTTAGTAAATACGTCGATAGTAAAATAAATGGTATGAAAATAAACGAAATGTTATTTCATGACATATTGTAATACCGAAATTTTTGAGCTATATTAATAAAGATTAAAACTATTTTTTCATTAAAATTTTTTTTTTAAATTGTTTTTTGCTCATAACTTTAAAAAAATGTTAGGACACCTATGAATATTTTTCTTTAATTTTTTAAGTTTTTCAAGACGCATTTTTTGACCTATTAGCTAATATCTTACTGTTGTTATTTTATTCAGAGTTATTAACATTTTGAAATTGCAAAATTTTGAAAAACCTGCCTTTTTTTCATTATTTATTAAAAAATCTTTATGTAACTTCAAAATTATTATGAACA